>NC_087344.1:166754528-167070761 GCF_030014295.1 Loxodonta africana
CTTATGTAGCCTAGTAGCTTTACTTATTGTTTTAACCCAGCTCTTCTGGAGTCCTGGTTGCATGTTAAGTGTTCGGCTGCAGTTCGAATCCACCAGCCACTCCTTGGAAACTCTATGGGGCAGTTCAACTCTGTCTTATAGGGCCACTATGAATTGGAATCAACGATGACAATGGGCTTTTTGGTTTTAACTTTCACCTACGTTCTTGACAAATTTCTAGTCTAGGTTTTATTCCCAGAATATTTTACCCCTTGCATTTTTCAGAGTAGCATAAGAATTAAAGCTAAAACACAAGCTTTGAAATCATGCAGGGTGAAACCCATTTCATCCACTTATCAGCTCTGCGATCTTGAAACTTGGAGAAGTTCCCTAAGGTTATTTCCTCAGAGATATCATCAGAAATTCCATCAAAGATACCACTGATGTTATTTAAGGTTTGTTATAAAGAGTTAATGAAATGGTGTGTGTACAGTGCCTTACAGAGTCGGCTTGATAGTTTGACATTATTCGACTATATTTGATGGTTATTATCACCATAACAATTATTGGTGGTCCCTCTACACTCCATCCCATGCCCAAGCTATCTCCTCCAAAGCTTCCTATCTCTAAATTTAGTGGCTCTTGCTTCCTGTACCTTCCTCACGCACCTCTTAATACCAGTGGCGGTAAATAATTACAGCAATAGCACAGCTATTATTGAGTGCCTACTACCCACCATGCCCTGTGCTGGGACTTTCCAAATATTATTTTCAATCCTAATTATTTTTTACTTACAGTGCAGGAAATTGAAGCTCAGAGAAGAGAAGTGACTTGCTCAAAGTAAATGGCAGAGTTAGAATTAGAACCCAGGTCTCCTCTCTCCAAAACATATGCTCATCCTAACAGGTTGTTGTTGAGTTGATTCCAAGTCATGGTGACCCCATGTGTTATTGAGTAGAGATGCACTCTTATAGAGTACAGATGCACTCCATAGGGTTTCCTTAACTGTACTATTTATGGAAGCAGATTGCCATGCCTTTCTTTCATGGAGCAGCTGGATGGGTTCGAACTGCCAACCTTTCCATTAGCAACTGAGCACAAATTATTTGTGCCATTCAGGGATCTATACTCATTCTTCTCATTCACGTTTTATCCTCTGGGCAGAGAAGTCTCTCTTTTCTGGACACAAAGACCTGAGATACTACCTAGTCCTTAAGAACTTTCAGACTTTTTCTAATAGTCTGCCTCTGTAACTGCCATTTATTTATTCACTCCCCAAATACTTGTTGAGTATTTACTAGGTGCGAGGGATAGAAAAAGGTCACTGGGTGGCACAGACTAGTAACCTAAAGATTGGCAGTTCAAACTTAGGCAACAGCACTGCAGAAGAAAGGCCTGGCAATCTGCTTCTGTAAAGATTACAACCAAGAGAACCCTATGGAGCAGTTCTGTTCTGTAACTGGGGCTGCTATGAGTCAGAATTGGCTAGACAGCAACAAATTTTTTTTTTTTTTAATTTTTTAAGGATATAAAGGAGCCCTTGGGTGATGCAATTAACATACTCGGCTTCTAACCAAAAGGCTAGTGGTTTGAATCTACCCAAAGGTGATCTACTTCCCCAAAATCAGCCATTGAAATCCCTACAGAGCACAGTTCTACTCTGACACACATGGGATGGTCATGAGTCAGAATTGACTCGACAGCAACTGGTTTTAGGAATATAAAGATGATCAAGACAGTCCATGTCTCTTTAAAACGTTGGGGAGTCAGTGATTTAAAAAAAAAAAGGACACTGTGGGACCCCAGAGTCTGGTGGTGTCCAAAAAGGCTTCCAAAGGAGGTGATTTAAGTAGATTCTTTATTCTGCTTTTTATTCATTCCAAAAGCACATTTTAAACAACTACTTTGTGTCAGGAACTAGGCTGAACCCTGAAATTGAACAATGCCATTATAGTGGTATTGGAGCTATGCCAGAAGGACGTACAAGCTACACTGGTGATGATATGGTGAGGTGCACAAGGATATGGATAGTCCTGTAGGGCAAGGGTTGTTTCTGAAGGTACAGTTTCTTTAAAACATGTTTCCCGCCAGCTTATCCCAGTCTTACTGGTCTTTTGGCACTTTAAATACATTTGAGGATATCCCACAGACCATGCCAAGTAAAAATAGCACATCTAAAACTACATTCATATTTTACAACATTCTTCAGAGGAAGAAGCTATAATTCATACCACAGTACCTCAGGATGGGGACATTTCTCCATGACTAGCAACATCCGGGTGAAATGAAGGAGACGAAATTTTGGCTGTAGCAGCACAGAATCAACTATTAATGAACTGCCTGTTATTTGAGCAGAATTGGTCTCTGTGGAGTGGACAATGGTGCAGGACCAAGGCCAGCTCTGCACTCCCACGACACTTCTCTCATAAATCATTTCCTAGACCTAGTGAGCCTCAGAGTGATGAAGACTTCAAAATAAGAAAATTTTGTATCCAATAAAGGTGACCTTTTACATCAGGGAAAACTGAGTGGCCATTTGGGGGAAAAAAAAAAATTGGACCTATACTACATGCCTTTACACCAAAATAAACTCCAGATGGAAAGAGATATTTAAACTTGGACAAATGAACTCCTAGAAGTACCGGAAGAATATGTGGCTTTTTTTTTTTAATAATCTCAGGGTAGGGAAAGCTGAAGTTATAATAGAAAGTTTTGATAAACCCAGTAACATAAAATAAAACACTTCTGCATGGCAAAAAAAAAAAAAAAAAATTACCATCAATAAAACAAACTGGATGGGGGAAGGGAAACACCTAAAACTTGCAATACAGCAATACTGATAATTTTATATATCTTGTTTTAAATATGTTTTATATATATATATATATAAACCAAATAAACCTTACCCAGTGCCGTTGAGTCGATTCCGACTCATAGCAACCCTATAGGACAGAGTAGAACTGCCCCGTAGAGTTTCCAAGGAGCGCCTGGCGGATTTGAACTGCCGACCCTTGGGTTAGCAGCTGTAGCACTTAACCACTACTCCACCAGAGTTTCCTACATATATATGTATATATATATATATATATATATATATATATATATATATATATATATATATATACATAATTCCCTCAGCTGCTTGCTCAGTGGAGTGCCCTGGCTGCTGCCCTCATTGCCCCATCCCTAACAACACTGCCTATCTTGGCTTCCACAAAGACAAAGGCTGGGCCAGGGCCACAGCTGCACTGGTGCTCAGGTCAGAAAGCTATGACTCCTTTCCCCTCTTCTGGACTCAGATGAGGTCCCTGGGTGGCACAAACAGTTTGCACTGGACTACTAACCTAAAGGTTGGTGGTTCGAGCCACCAGTGGTACTGTGGAAGAAAGGCCTGGCACTCTGCTTCCATAAGGATTACAGCTACGAGATCACTATGGAGCAGTTCTACCATGTAATACATGGGGTCGCCATGAGTGAGAATCTACTCCCTGGCAACAGATTTGGGTTTAGTTTAGACTCAGATGAAGCACGATGCCACAGAACAAGGAATCTGGTTTCCCTACCAGCTGTGCCAGGTGATGCAACCCAGAAGTGCAGGCAGTTCATGACCTGTGGTGACAAATGTTCACCTATGAGATTTGGCAGAGGGGAGGAAATTTGACAGGTAGAACCCTCTCCTCCCCACATTCCCCCTGCCCCTGCCATTCATTTAACTGAGCAACTGTCTGCTTGCTGAAGAAGCTGTGGCCAGCTTGATAATGTATCACCTGTAGCTGCTTGCCCTCCTTCCTGGCCTCACTTCTATTTTTCCCTCCACTCTGGCTGCTCTGGAATTGCACTCTCTTAATGAAACATTAAAGAGCCCTGGTGGTATAATGGCTAACCCTGGTGGCGTAGTGGTTAAGTGCTACGGCGGCTAACCAAAGGGTTGGCAGTTCGAATCCGCCAGGTGCTCCTTGGAAACTCTATGGGGCAGTTCTACTCTGTCCTATAGGGTTGCTATGAGTCGGAATTGACTCGGTGGTATAACGGTTAAGCACTTGACTGCTAACCGAAAGGTTGGTGGTTTGAACCTACCCAGCATTTCCACAGAGGAAAAGACCTGGCAATCAGCTCCCATAAAGATTTCAGCCTAGGAAACCCTATGCAGCAGCTCTACTCTGTCACATGGGGTTGATATGAGTTGGAATCAACTAGATGGTACACAACAACAATGATAAACCATTTGCATGTAAGCTTTACCTCGGGCTCTGTCTTCTAGGGAATCTGAGCCAAGACAACATGTAAAGAACTATTATAAAACAATATGAAAAAGATCAAAAACCTTATTTAAAACGTGGGCAGCTGTAAATAAATAGTTCATGGAAAAACAACAATAAATGACTTAAAGATGTGAAAAGATGCTCAACCTCTCTCATAATAAGACAAATACAAAATAAAACTACAGTGAAGTATACTTTTTCACCTATCAAATTGACAAAGACCAAACGTGAAACGTGTGACAGCCCGAGTGTGGAAAAATAGGCACTCTCATTGCTAGTGGAAGTATACACTGACATAACCACTATAGACAGTAATTTAGCAACATCTTCAAAATAAAAGAAAAATGCACATATTCTTTAGCCCAGCAATCTTATACTTGTTTTGTTTGTAAAAAGATCGGAAATAACTTAAATGCCCATCAGTGAGAGACTGGATCGGTAAATTAAGGTACAGCCATAAATGGGCAATTATATAACCGTTAAAAAGAAAGAGGAAGTTTTTTTTTTTATATACTGATATGTAAAGATCTTCAGTTTATATTAGTTTAAAAAAAAAAGCTAGATGCAGAAAGATCTCCACCACTTAGTTGGAGGTGGGAGAAGTATAGCCGCCCCCCCACTAATTTATGAATTAGAGCATCTCTGGAAAGATACCCAGGAAACCGGTAAGAGTGGGTCATTCTGAGGTAGAGCAGAGACTTGACTTTGTATTTTTTTTTTTTTTTAATTTTATTGTGCTTTAGGTGCAAGTTTACAGTGCAAATTATTTCTCATTCGAAAATTTATACACATATTGTTTTGTGACATTGGTTGCAATCCTCGCAATGTGTCAGCACTCTCCCTCTTTCCATTTTGGTTCCCTGTGTCCATTCGTCCAGTTTTCCTGTCCCTTCCTACCTTCTTGTCTTTCCTTTTGGGTAGGTGTTGTCCATTTGGTTTCATATCCTTAAATGAACTAAGAAGCACATTCCTTATGTGTGTTATTGTCTGTTTTATAGGCCTGTCTGATCTTTGGCTGAACGGTGGACTTTGGGAGTGGCTTCAGTTCTGAGTTAGCAGGGTGTGCAAAGGTCATAGTCTAGGGGTTTACTCCAGTCTATGTCAGATCAGTAAGTCTGGTCTTTTTTGGTGAATTTGAATTTTGTTCTACATTTTTCTCCCTCTCTGTCCGGAAGCCTCTGTTGTGATTCTTGTCAGAGAGATCCTTGATGGTAGCCGGGTACTATCTAGTACTTCTGGGCTCAGGCTGGTGGGGGCTGTGGTTCATGTGGTCCGTTAGTTCTTTGGACTAATATTTTCCCTGTGTCTTTGGTTTTATTCATTCTCCTTTGCTCTGGGCAGAATAGGACCAATAGATGTATCTTAGATGGCCACTTACAAGCTTTTAAGACCCCCGATGCTACTCACCAAAGTAGGATGTAGAACATTTTATTTATGAGCTATGCAATGCCAATCAACCTAGATGTCCCCTGAGACCATGGTCCCCAGCCCTCAGCTCCAGTAACTCAGTCCCTCAAGGTGTTTGGATGTGTCTAAGAAGCTTCTATGACTTTGCCTTGGTCAAGCTGTGCTGACTTCCTCTATATTGTGTGTTGTCTTTCCCTCCACCAAGTTAACACTTGTCTACTCTCTAGTTAGTGATTTCTCCTCTCTACCGCTCTCCTCCCGTGTGACCATCAAAGATTTTTTTCTATGTGTACTGTATTTTTATGCAAATAATGTGCACCTTCTATGTTTGGCAACCGTGCCCTCCCCCCACCAAGGTATTTTGCAAGCCCACTATGCTATCTTTTTCACAGCAACATATTTAAAAAAATGGCATAGCAGCTCTTACGAAAATATCTCGAGTGGGGAGGGCACATTTGGCAAACAAATGTAGAAGTGTGTATTATTTGCGTAAAAATACAGTAAACCTTTTCCTGGGTTTTTATAATAGTGGTCTCATACAATATTTGTCCTTTTCTGATTGACTTATTTCACTCAGCATAAAGTCCTCCAGATTCATCCGTGTTGCGAGGTGTTTCGAGGATTCGTCAGTTTTCTTTATCCTTGTGTAATTGTCCACTGTGCATATGTACTATTTTCCTTAGTGGTTGTACCATTTTACATTCCCACCAGTAGTGCATAAGAGTTCCAATTCCCCACAATCTCTCTAACATTCGTTATTTTCTGTTTTTTTAATTTGTGCCGATAAAGTCGGGGTTAGATGGTATCTCATTGTAGTTTTGATTTACATTTCTCTAAGGGTAGTGATGGAGAGTATTTCCTCATGTATCTGTTAGCCGCCTTTGTGTCTTCTTTGGTGAAGTGCCTGTTCATATCCTTTGCCCATTTTTTAATCAAATTATTGTCTTTTTGTTGTTGAGGTGCTTAAGTATTTTCTCGGTTTTAGAGATTAGACACTTGTTGGATATGTCTTAGCCCAAAATTTTTTCCCAGTCTGTAGATTCTCTTTTTACTCTTTTGGTGAAGTCTTTTGATGAACATAAATGTTTAATTTTTAGGAGCTCCCAGTTAATCTTCTGGTGTTTGTGCATTGTTAGTTATGGTTTGTATTATATTTATGCCATGTATTAGGGCTCCTAGTGTTATCCCTATTTTGTCTTCTATAATCTTTATCATTTTAGGTTTTCAATCCACTTTGAGTAAGTTTTTGTGTATGGTGTGAGGTATGGGTCCTGTTTCATTTTTTTTTACAGATTTGACATCCCGTTTTGCCAGCACCATTTGTTAAAAAGACTCTATTCCCCATTTAACGGATTTCAGTCTCTTGTCAAAGATGAGCTAACTCTAGGTAGATGGGTTTACTTCTTGGTTCTCGATTCTGTCCCATTGGTCTATGTGTCTGTCATTGTACAATGCTGTGCTGTTTTGACTACCCTGAGGGTACAGTAGGTTCTGAGATGAGGTAGTGTAAGGCCTCCTACTTTGTTCTTTTTCTTCAAAAATGCTTTGCTTATCCAGGCCTCTTTCCTTTCCATATAATGTTGGTGATTAGTCTTACCATCTCATTAAAGAATGCTGTTGGTGTTTGGATCAGGATTGCATTATATCCGTAGATCTCTCTGACTAGAGTTGGCATTTTCACAGTGTCACGTCTTCCTATCCATGAGCATGGTATGTTTTTCCATTTACGTAGATCCCTTTTGGTTTCTTGCAGTAGTGTTTTGTAGTTTTCTTTGTATATGTCTTTTACATCTCTGGTTAGATATACTTTGTACTTTTTGTATCTTTTGAGTTTTGTACCGTGAGAGTGTATTACTTCTCCGCCCCACCTTTCAGCTTTATTGAGGAATAATTTACATACAGTTAAACTGTACCCATTTATTTTTTCTCTCTCTCTTTTTATTGTACTTTAGATGAAGGTTTACAGAAGAAACTAGTTTCTTATTAAACAATTAGTACACATATTGTCTTATGACATTGGTTAACAACCCCAGGACATGTCAACACTCTCCCCTCTCAACTTTGGTTTCCCTATTGCCAGCTTTCCCGTTCCCTCCTGCCTTCTAGTTCTTGCCCCTGGGCTGTTATGCCTCTCCAGTCTCATTTTGTTTTATGGGTCTGTCCAATCCCTGGATGAAGGGTGAACCTCAGGAGTGACTTCATTACTGAGCTGAAAGGGTGTCCAGGGGCTAGACTCTTGGGGTTTCTCCAGTCTCTGTTACGCCAGCAAGCTTGGTCTTTCTTTTTGAGTTGGAATTTTATTCTACATTTTTCTCTAGCTCTGTCCGGCACCCTCTATTGTGATCCTTGTCAGAGCAGTCAGTGGTGGTAGCCGGGCACCATCTAGTTGTACTGGACTCAGTCTTGTGGAGGCCATAGTAGATGCAGTCCATTAATCCTTTGGACTAACCTTTTCCTTGCATCTTTAGTTTTCTTCATTCTTCCTTGCTTCCGAAGGGATGAGACCAGTGGAGTATCCTAGATGGCCACTCACAGGCTTTTAACACCCCAGACACTACTCACCAAAGTAGAATGTAGAACATTTTCTTTATAAACTGTGTTATGCCAATTAAGCTAGATGTTCCTCGAGACCATGGTTCCCACAGCCCTAAGCCCAGCACTTTGGTCCCTCAGAGAGTTTGGATGTGTCTATGGTGCTTCCATAATCTTGCCTTATACAGGTTTTGTTGGCTTCCCTAATATTGTGTACTGTCTCACCCTTCACCAAAGTTACCACTTATCTATTACCTGTTTGTTGTGTTTCTATCCCCACCCCTCCCCTCTCTTGCAACCATCAAAGATTGTTTCTTTTTGTTTATAAACCTTTTCTTGGGTTTTTTACAGTAATAGTCTCATACAATATTTGTCCTTTTGTGATTGACTAATTTCACTCAGCATAATGTCCTCTGGCTTCATCCATGTTATGAGATGCTTCACAGATTCATCATTGTTCTTTATTGTTGCATGATACTCCCTTGTGTGTAGGTTGTTTCCATCTTTTTGCTATTGTGAACAATGCTGCAGTGAATGCGGGTGTGTATACGTCCATTTGTGTGATGCCTCTTATTTCTCTAGGATATCCTAGGAGTGGGATTGCTGGATCCTATGGTATTTCCATTTCTAGCTTTCTAAGGAAGTGCTGTATCGTCTTCCGAAATAGTTGTATCATTTTGCATTCCCACCAGCATTGCTTAAGAGCTCCTATCTCCCTGAGGCTTCTCCAGCGTTTGTTATTTCCTCTTTTTTTGATGTGTGCCAGTAATGCCAGCGTGAGATGGTGTCTCATTGTGGTTTCGATTTGTGTTTCTCTAATGGCTATTGATCTTCAGCATTTCGTCATGTGTCTGTTGGCTGCTTGAATGTCTTCTTTGGTGAATTGTCTGTTAATTGCCTTTGCCCATTTTTTAATTGGATTATTTGTCTTTTTGTTAGAGAGGTGTTGGATTTGCTTGTAGATTTTAGAGATTAGACCTTTGTCTAATGTGTAATAGCCAACATTTTTTTCCCCCAGTCTGTAGGTTCTCTTTTTACTCTTTTGGTGAAGTCTTTTGATAAGCATAAGTGTTTAATTTTTAGAAGATCCTGGTTATCTAGCTTGTCTTCTGGAGCTTGTGTGTTGTTAGTTGTGGTTTGTATCTTGTTAATTCTGTGTATTAGGGCCTCTGCATTGATCCTATTTTTCTTCTATGAACTTCATAAACTGCACCCATTTAAAGTGCACAATTCAATGAGTTTTGACAATTATGTATACAAACCACCACAATCAAAATACAGAATATTTACCTCACCCCCCTAAAATTTCTCATGCCCTTTGTAGTCTATCCCTCTCTCTGTCCCAGCTCCTGGCAACCACTGATCTGCTTTCTGTCATTAGAGGTTAGTTTTCATTTTATATAAATGAAATCATACAGTATGTGCTCTTTTGCATCTGGCGTCTGCACTGTGCGTAATGATTTTGAGATTCATTCATGTCGTTATGTGTATCAATAGTTGGTTTCTCGGTAGTATTCCACTGTATGGATGTTCCACATTTTGTTTAGTTCAGTTATCTGTTGATGAATATTTGAGTTGTTTCTAGATTTGGGATACTGTGAATAGAGCTGTTATGAACATTTGTGTACAAGCTTTTCAATAGAAATATGTTTCCATTTCTTTGGGATATATACCTAGGAGTGGAATGGCTTTATTTTGTGATAGGTGTGTGTTAACTGTTTAAAAAATGCAAGTTTCTTACAGTATTGTACCATTTTTCATTCTCACCAGCAATGTATGAAAATTACAGTTGTTCTTCATCCTTGCCAATACTTGGAATTATTGGGCTTTTAGATTTTCTAATGGGTGTGTAGTGGTATTGTATTATCTATTTTTAAAATATATTTAAAATTAAAAATAAATACTTGAACATCCCCCTCTCCAAAGCCTGTAAATAATACTAAAATAAAAAAGTTGAGTTTTGAGATTTGAGAAGGGAGGTGTATTAGTTTTCTATTGCTATGTATAAATTACAACCAACTTTGTGGCTCAGAGGGACATGCATTTATTGTCTTACAGTTTTCATGGGTCAAGATTTCAGGTGCAACTTTGCTGGGTCCACTGCTCAGGGTCTCACAAGGCTGCAATCAAGGTTTAGGCTGGTGCTGTGTTCCTTTACGTAGCTTAAGATCCTTTTCCAAGCTCACATGCCTGATGTCATAATTCAGTTCCTTGGGGTTGTAGGACTAAGGCCCTTATTTTCTTCCTGGCTGTCATCTTAGCTTCTAGAGGTTGCCCAGATTTCCTGGCTACGTGGTCCTTTCACAGGCTTTTACACATGACAGCTTACTTCTTCAAGGCCAGTAGAGAATCTTTCTCTCCAGCCCTCTAAAGCAGAATCTTATGTAATGTAATCATGGAAGTGACTATTCCATCACCTTTGCCATATCTTACTGGTTAGACGCAGGTCACAGGTTCTGTCCATACTCAAGGGGAGAGGATTACACAAAGGCATGGCTCATTGGGATTACCTACGGTATGTCTGATGCAAGAGGCATGATGTGTCAAACTTGAGCAATGGTTCTCAAACTTTAGGGTGCATATGAATCACCTGGGAGGGCCTGTTAATAGTTCAGATTCCTTGGACTCATCCCCAGGGTTTCTGACGCAGTAAGTCTGGGGTAGAGCCCAAGAACTGTCTTGTTAGCATACAATTAGTTTTCTCAGATGCATCTGAGGCTGGTAGGCCCCACAGCACATCTATAGATCCACTGTCATGGTAGTCATTTCATGGATTTAAAGAGAAGCACACTTGGATCTGAGCTTCTGCTTTGCCAATAAGTAAGTAAGGTTGACTGATGCCATCTTCTGTTTGTGAAGACTGAAAAAGAAGGTCTGGATACTTTTTATCAGCAGAGTGTTACAGAGTCAAAGACCACAACCAGGGACAAAGAAATCCAAGAAAGAGAGAAACAAACCCTTGTTGTTGTTAGGTGCCATTGAATGGGTTCTCACTCATAGTGACCCTATGTACAACAGAACGAAACACTGCCTGATCCTGAACCATCCTCATGATCGTTGTTATGCTTGAGCCTATTGTTACAGCCACTGTGTTGATCCCTCTCGTTGAGGGTCTTCCTCTTTTTCGATGACCCTCTACTCTGCCAAGCATGATGTCCTTCTCCAGGGACAAATCCCTCCCGATAACAAGTTCAAAGTATGTGAGATGTAGTCTCACCATCTTTGCTTCTAAGGAGCATTCTAGTTGTACTTCTTTCAAGACAGATTTGTTTGTTCTTTTGGCAGACCATGGTATATTCGATATTCTTTGCCAGCACCACTATTTGAAGGCGTCAATTCTTCAGTCTTCCTTAGGAGAAAGTAATCCATTAGGTCATTGCCAAAAGGCAAGGTTCATGAATCAAAGCAAAAACAACCAGTAATATGATATTTAATAAAGTTTAAATTATGATTCTACCACTAAACCAAAAACAAAACCCATTGCTGTCAAGTCGATTCCAATTCATAGTCGACTGTACAGAGTTTCCGAGGCTGTAAATCTTCACAGAAGCAAACTTCCACATCTTCCTTCTGCAGGGGGGTTAATGGGCTCAAACCACTGACCTTTTGGTTAGCAGCCGAGTGCTTTAACCACTACACCAGCAGAGCTCCTTGATTCTACCACTTACTAGGTGTGAAACATTGACTTGACCTCTCTAAGCCTCAAAGTCTACAAAATGAGGATAATAATACCAACTTCACAAATCTATTACTCCACCTACATGAGACACTGTAGGCAAAAAATAATGCTGGGCACTCAAATAGCTGTCAAGTCCAATCTAAAAAACTAGAATTTCAGAAAGGATTCCAGACTGCCAAAATATTAACATAAACATTGATACACAAAGGTTGATAACACAAAGGTTGTACAGAAACAAATTGAAGGAAAAAAGAAAGTCAAGAGTGATGCAGTACAGCCTGGTGCTGGTACAACGACAGATACATTGACCAATGGAACAGATGTAAATCCATCCACCCATGGTCACCTGATTTTCGACAAGGGCCCAAAGTCCATCAAATGGGGAAAAGACAGTCTTTTTAACAAATGGTACTGGCAAAACTTGATGTCCATCTGCAAAAAAATGAAACAGGACCCATTCCTCACACCATATACAAAAACTAACTCAAAATGGATCAAAGACCTAAATATAAAGCCAAAAACCATAAAGTTCATAGAAGAGAAAATAGGATCAACACTAGAGGCCCTAATACATAGCATAACAGGATACAAATCACTACCAACAACACTCAAGCTACAGAGGATAAGCTAGATAACTGGGATCTTCTAAAAATTAAACACTTATGCTCACCAAAAGACTTCACCAAAAGAGTAAAAAGAGAACCTACAGACTGGGGGAAAAAAATTTGCTATTACAAATCAGACAAAGGTCTAATCTCTAAATCTACAAGAAAATCCAACACCTCTACAACAAAAAGACAAATAACCCAATTAAAAAATGGGCAAAGGAAATGGATACTTCACCAAAGAAGACATTCAAGTGGCCAACAGACACATGAGGTAATGCTCACGATCTCTAGCCATCAGAGAAATGCAAATCAAAAACACAATGAGATACCATCTCACCCCGGCATTACTGGCAAGAAGCAATAAAACAGAAAATAACAAATGTTGGAGAGGCTTTGGGGAGATCGGAACTCTTATGCACTTCTGGTGGGAATGCAAAATGATACAACTATTTTGGAAAACGATATGGCGCTTCCTTAGAAAGCTAGAAATACAAATACCACATGATCCGGCAATCCGACTCCTAAGCATATATCCTAGCGAAATAAGAGTCGTCACATGAATAGATATATGTACACCCATGTTCATTTTGCAGCATTGTTCACAACAGTAAAAAGATGGAAGCCACCTAGGTGCCCATCAACAGATGAATGGATAAACAAACTGTGGTACATACACATGATGGAGTATTAAGGAACGATAAAGAACAGTGACGAATCTGTGAAGTATCTTGTAACATGGATGCATCTGGAGGACATTATGCTGAATGAAATAAGTCAATCACAAAAGGGCAAATATTGTATGAGGCCACTACAATTGTATGAGGCCACAATTAAAAACAAAAAAAACTTATGAAAAGGTTTACATACAAAAAGAAACAACCTTTGATGATTACGAGGGTGGGGAGGGGTGGGGATGGAAAAACACTAAGTAGACAATAGACAAGTGGTAACTTTGGTGAAGCGTAAGACAGTACACAGTCCTGGGGAAGCCAGCACAACCTGTAGAAGGCAAAGCCATGGTAGCTCCATAAAAAGACACATCCAAACTCCCTGAGGGACCAAATTGCTGGGCTGAGGGCTGTGGGGACCGTGGTCTCAGGGAATGTCTAGCTCAATTGGCGTAACATAGTTTATAAAGAAAATGTTCTACATTCTACTTTGGTGAGTAGTGTCTGGGGTGTTAAAAGCCTGTGAGTGGCCATCTAGGATACTCCACTGGTCTCATCCCTTCGGAAGCAAGGAAGAATGAAGAAAACCAAAGATACAAAGAAAAGGTTAGTCCAAAGGATTAATGGACTGCATCTACTATGGCCTCCACCAGACTGAGTCCAGTACAACTAGATGGTGCCTGTCTACCACCACTGACTGCTCTGACAGGGATCACAATAGAGGCTCCCAGACATAGCTGGAGAAAAATGTAGAATAAAATTCCAACTGAAAAGGAAAGATCAGACTTGCTGGCCTGACAAAGACTGGAGAAACCCTGAGAGTACGGCCCCCAGACACCCTTTCAGCTCAGTAAAGAGGCCACTCCTGAGGTTCACCCTTCAGCCAAAGATTGAACAGGCCCATGGAACGAAACAAGACTAAAGGGGTGCACCAGCCCTGGGGCAGGGACGGGAAGGCAGGAGGGAACAGGAAAGCTGGTAATAGTGAACCCAGGGTTGAGAAGGGAGAGTAGTTGATATATCCTGGGGTTGTTAACCAAAGTCATACAACAATGTGTGTAGTAACTGTTTGATGAGAAACTAATTTGTTCTGTAAACCTTCATCTAAAGTTCAATTAAAAAAAAAAAAGAATGATGGCAATAAAGATAAATGTAAGGGGCAATGAAAGATATACAAATGTATCATTTATGTGAAATGCCAAGGAGACAAACTTCCATATGAGGAAAATTTCAAAGACTGAGTTATAAAATAAATATAAATACTCATTACATATCAGAAAAATTATTAAAACCAGAAGACTTTAAAAAAAAAAAAAGACTGACCTAATGGTAGTATTTGAAGCTCTCTCGGAAGTGTGGAAAGAATATGGTATTAAAGTAGATTTTACAGTCTTAAATATGTGGGTGATACATTGAGCAATGAAAACCAACAATCTTCAAGGTTCGGGCTCCAAATAATCTAACAATAAAACCGATTCTCTTCGAGTGGATTCTTACTCATAGCGACCCTACAGGACAGAGCGGAACTGCCCCACAGGGTTTCCAAGGCTCTAATCTTTATGGATGGAAGCAGACTGCTATGTCTTTCTCCTGAGGAGCAGATGCTGGTGGGTTCAAATCTTTCGGGTAACAGCTGAGCACTTAACCATTGCACCACCAGGGCTCCCTTAGTATAACATTAAAGATGTACAAAAGCTGACAACAATTAAAGGAAAAATAAATATAATTGTGTTTAGATTTCCTGGCACTTCATTAGCTAGTGAGTTTTCATATTAAAAGGAGATAAAAAGGGGAATCAGAAACCATGAACGAAAAGCAAAAAGCAATTTTTAAACATATAATCGTATTTTTCATAGCTATTGAAAAGACAATATATAAAGTTTCATATTTGCTCCTTATGGAAGCTTTGAAATAAGATGCAGAGCTTTTCATTCTTCCATGAGAACCATGTACTTAATCTGGAGGTGCAGGAGAGAGTGCCTCCCCTTGAACACAGGTGCACAGGGTTCATCCATCGCTATTCTTCTCGATGTGCTATTAGAAATGCTGGCAATAGCTATTTGGGAAAAAAAAAAATGCTGGCAATAGCTATTTGGGAAGGACCTAAAAATATAAGAACACAAAAATATTACTTTTTGTAGTTGATGTAATTATCTATCTGAAAGTTCCAAGGAAAGCAACCTCTAACTTGCTAGAAATAATAAATGAATTCAGCAAAGATGTGGGCCAAGGAAACCCACACAGAACAATTGCATTCCTGTCTGCCAGTGAAATATAGCACATTAATTAATGAGAGAGAAAGCTTTTATTCATAACCATGAACCAAAAATAAACTTACTTGAGGATTTTCCTTGAGCCACAAATTTATTCCAAGAAAATTATTAAACCATAATGGGAAAAATAAAGGAGGACATGAACAAATGGAGAGATATACGAAGACCTTACTGGGAAAACAAAACCCAATAAATGTGACAGTGTTTGCAAAGTTAATAGACTTAATGCAATGCTAATTAAAAAAAAAAAAGTTGCCCTTCAGTTGACTCTGACTCATGGTGGCCCCATGTGTGGTGAAAATGGTTAACACTCTTTAGTTGAAAGGTTGGAGGTTGGAGTCCACCCAGAGGTGCCTCAGAAGAAAGGCCTGCTGATCTACTTCCCCAAAAAGCAGTCATTGAAAAGCCTATGGAGCACAGTTCCACTCTGGCACGCACAGGGTCTCCATGAATGCTAATTTAAGGCCTTACAAAATAATTATATAAGTTGGATAATTGGTATCAATCTTAGTATGAAATAACAGGGAAAAGTAGGAAAGTATTAGGACGCCCTCACAATATTTAAAAACGTATTACAAAAAGCATGTATATCAAAACTATATGTCCTTTTCACCAAAAACACAATAAAATATTAGTAAAAAACAAAAACAAACTGTATATCCCCCAAAAGAAACAAAAATTAGTGGGACGTCTCCAGGTGGATGTCTGACTGATTACATCTCAAATCTAATAGGACTAAGTCTGAACTCCAAACTTGTTCCTCCCACAGTCTGCATTGTCTCAGTGAATGGCAACACCACTCTTTCAGTGCTTTGGTTGAAGCACATGAAGTCATCCTTCATCTTCTTTCTTTCACTGCCTACGTCTTTTTTAAAAAAAAAATAGACATCCATAAATCCTGTCCGGTCTACCTTCAAATTATATCTAGAATCTTTGGCTTCTCACTGCCCCATGCTCACTGGCCTGACCTAAGCCACCATTGCCTCTTGCTGTAACAGGTCTGTCTGCTTCTACCATTGCTTTCCTACAGTCTTTCTCAGCATCCCAACCAGAGTGACCCTGTTAGCTGTTAAGTCAAACCATGCTTTTCCCTCACTAAAAACCATTTAAAGGCTTCTCTTCTAACCCTGATTAAACACTAAGGTCATTACAGTTCACGACACTACCCTACTAGATCTGCCCCACTCCCCACTTTCCTGTCTGACTCCTTCTCTCATTGCTGTCCCTCACTCACTCTGCTAGAGCCACCCTGGGCCCTTGCTATGCCTTGAACACCTTCCTCTCAAGGCCTTTACACGTGCTGTTCTCTCCGTCTGGAATCTTCTTTCCCCCAGATATTTGCATGCTCCTTCACTTCCTTTCTTCAGACTCTCCTTAACTGCCCCATTTAAAACTTCAACTTTTCACCCCCACCCCAGGCTCCCTATCACCCTTTCCTACCTGTCTTGTTATTTATTTACCCACCTATCATCTATTTTTAAAATTATCTCCCCCCACTAGAATGTTAGCTCCATGAGCACGAGCATGTGTCTTTTTTGTTCACAGCTGTATCCTCAGCACCTAGAACACTGCCTGACACATAGTAGGTGCTCAATAAATATTTTTTGAGTGAATGAATGAATGAAATAGAGCAGAAATTCTTCTAGCACAGCTGTCCAGTTTTATGACTAAGTTTCCAACAAAGTAGAAGCAACACAATAATACAGAAAGATATCACTGCTTCCTAGTTGTTTGGGCAATGGGAAAATAGAAAGGAAATTAATTACCTGAGAGCAATACATCACATCTGTCTTAGTCATCTAGTGCTGCTATAACGGAAATACCACAAGCTGATGGCTTTAACAAAAAGAAATTTATTCTCTCACAGTCTTGGAGCCAAGAAGTCTGAATTCATGGTGCCAGCTCCAGGGGAAAGCTTTCTCTTTCTGTTGGCTCTGAGGGAAGGTTGTTGTCATTAATCTTCCCCTGGTTGAGGAACTTCTCCACACAGGAACCCTGAGTCCAAAGGACGTGCTATTCTCCTGGCTCTTGTTTCTTGGTGGTATGAGGTGCACTTGTCTCTCTGCTGGTTTTTCTCTTTCATATCTCAAAAGAGATTAATTTAAGACATGACCTAATCTTATAGATTGAGTCCTGCCTCATTAACATTCTGCCTCATTAACATTATACAGGCAGGATTTACACCACGTAGGAAAATTGCATCAGATGACAAAATGGTAGACAATCTCACAATACTGGGGATCGTGGCCTAGCCAAATTGACACACATTTTGGGGGGATACAATTCAATCCATAACAACATCATGTAGAATAATAAATTTTGGATAGATTAGGATGAAACATACATTAATATATTTTTTAAATTTAATTGTGCTTTAGGTGAAAATTTACAAATCAAGTCAGTCTTTCATACAAAAAGTTACACACACCTTGCTCTGTACTCCTAACTGCTCTCCTGTTAATGAGACAGCATACTTCTCCTCTCTACCCTGTATTCCCAGTGTCCATTCAACCAGCTCCTGTCCCCTTCTTCCTTCTCATCTCGCCACTAGACAGGAGTTGCCTACATATTCTCAAGTGTCTACTTGAACCACGAAGCTCACTCCTCACAGCATTATTGTTTATCTTATAGCCCAGGCGAATCTCTGTCTGTAGAGTTGGCTTCGGGAGTGGTTCCAATCTTGGGCTATCAAAGGGTCCAGGGACCACGACTGTCAGGGTCCCTCTGGTCTCAGCCAGACTATTAATCCTGGTCTTTGTATGAGAATTTGAGATCTGCATCCCACTGTTCTCGTGCTCTACCAGGGATTTTCTGTTGTGTTCCCTGTCAGGGCAGTGATCGGTGGTAGCCAGGCACCATCTAGTTCTCTGGTCTCAGGCTGATGGAGTTTCTGGTTTATGTGGCTTTCCTGTCTCTTGGGCTCATCTTTACCATATGTCTTTGGTGTTCTTCATTATCCTTTGCTCCAGGTGGGCTGAGACCAATTTATGCATCTGAGATGGCCGCTTGCTAGCGTTTAAGACCCCAGACACCTCTCACCAAAGCAGGATGCAGAATGTTTTCTTAATACATTTTGTTATGCCAGTTGACCTAGATGTTCCCTGAAACCATGGTCCCCAGGCCCCTGTCTCTGCTACTCTGGCCTTCAAAGAGTTTGGTTGTGTTCAGGAAACTGCTTTTTTGTTTAGTCCAGTTGTACTGACTAACCCTGTGTTGTGTGTTGCCCTTTCCTTCACCTAAAAAAATTTGTATCTACTGTCTAGTTAGTGATATCCCTCTCTCTCCCACCCACCCTTGTAACCATCAAAGAATATTTTCTTCTCTGTTTAAACTTTATCTAGAGTGCTAATAATAGTGGTCTCATACAATATTTGTCCTTTTGCAATTGACTAATTTGATTCAGCATAATGCCTTCCAGATTCCTCCATGTTGTGAAATGTCTCACAGATTCATCATTGTTCTAAATCGTTGTGTAGTATTCCATCATGTGAATATATCATTATTTATCCATTCATCCGTTGATTCCATCTCTTTGTTATTGTAGACAGTGCTGCAGTGAACATGGGTGTGCATATACCTGTTTGTGTGAAGGCTCTTATTTCTTTAGGGTATATTCTAAGGAGCAGAATTGCTTGGTCATATGGTAGTTCTCTTTCCAGCTTTTTAAGGAAGCGCCAAATCAATTTCCATAGTGGTTGTACCGTTTTACATCCCCACCAGCGGTGTATAAGTGTTCCAGTCTCTCCAAAGCCTCTCCAACGTTTATTATTTTTTATTTTTTGGATTAATGCCAGCCTTGTTGGAGTGAGGAGGAATCTCATTGTAGTTTTGATTTGCATTTCTCTAAGGGATAATGATTGTGAGCATTTCCTCATGTATCTGTTAGCTACCTGAATATGTCTTCTTTGGTAAAGTGCCTGTTCATATCCTTTGCCCATTTTTTAATTGGATTATTTGTCTTTTTTTTTTTGTTGCGTTTTTTGCAGTACCATGGATATTTTAGATATCAGACACTGATTAGAAATGTCATAGCTAAAAACTTTTTCCTAATCTGTAGATAATCTTTTTACTCTTTTGGTGAAGTCTTTGGATGAGCATGGGAAAACATAAACTAATATTTTTTAGATGGGGGAAAAATAACATGGTTATCTCATGTTTGAATGGGCCATAAATAACTGAATCCTGAAGAAATGAAGAATATTATTAAGGACATGATAAAGAATATATGCAGATTATTCTAAAATTTACAGTGAATATATATAAAAAGAAACCTATAAAATGTAAGTGAAAAGCATAATTATTACAAGATTATTCCATAAGAGGAAAGAACTGATACAAATACATAGTTTATACCTGGATCCCATTCTGTATGGTGCTGAAGGAGATAAATAAGAAAAAGTATCATGTAGAAAAATATACAGCCTTGAAAGCAATAAAGAGAAATATATTTAAACGATTTTAAATGATCATTCTAGGACGATTAAACTAGCAGAAGTAAATTAAAATGGTAAACCTCATGTTGCGAGAACTGTGGGACAACATGTTGCTGATGACAATATAAATTGGTGCGGTCTCTTCAGCAAACAATAAAATTATACATGTCAAAAGCTATAAAAATGTTTATCTCTTTTGGACTGTTCATTTCACTTTAGACAAACTTATCTGCAAGGAAGTAGACCAAAAGGCAAGCAAGCCAAAAGAGGACAAAAGAACAATTTGTTTTATACTGCGTAGAAAAGTAAAAAATTGAAAACAACCCAGGTGCCAAATAATAGAGGAATTTCTAAGCAAACATTCTTATAATAACAAATTGGACCATTAAAAAATTACAGTGTAGGGACTTTTTTTTTTTTTTTTAAGGATAAAGGAATGTGAATGTCAATACAGCAGAACTATCATCTGAGCCATTGAGCTTGAGGTGTGATCTTTCTGTAACCAAGCCAAGAGGTCACTTTGGGATCAGAATGCTAATCTTTGGGACAATGCACTGTCCAGGACTGGTTGTACCGGATGAAGAACCGATTTACACAAGATTATGTGAACTCTCTAGACTGCAAAGTCTAAGAAACTTGCTGGTGAAGTTTGAGGCTGGAAGTTAGGGTTCAAGAACCTCTCCCTCGGTGGCATAGTGGTTAAGAGGTATGGCTGCTAACCAAAAGGCCGGCAGTTCAAATCCACTCCTTGGAAAGCCTACGGGGTAGTTCTACTCGCTCCTATAGACTCGACAGCAATGGCTTTGGTTCTTTTTATGGTGCCATGGAGCCCTGGTGGCACAGTGGTTAAAAGCTACAGCTGCTAACCAAAATGTTGGCAGTTCAAATTCACCAGCCACTCTTTGGAAACCCTATGGGGAAGTTCTACTCCGTCCTATAGGATCACTATGAGTTGGAACAACTCGATAGCAAAATGTTTTGTTTGGTTTACGGTGCCATACCAATTCAGGTGTTTCAACAAGCAGATGCAGCTCTGGAGGTGATCACTGGTCTATGCCAAGAAATTTGGAAGACAGCTACCTGGCCAACTGACTGGAAGAGATCCATGTTTGTGCCCATTCCAAAGAAAGGTGATCCAACAGAATGTAGAAATTATCAAATAATATCACTAATATCACATGCAAATAAAATTTTGCTGAAGATAATTCAAAAGCAGTTGCAGCAGCCCATTGAGAGGGAACTGCCAGAAATTCAAGCCAGATTCAGAAGAGGATGTGGAATGAGGGATATCATTGCTGATGTCAGATGGATCTTGGGTGAAAACAGAGAATTCCAGAAAGATGTTTACCTGTGTTTTATTGGCCATGCAAAGGCATTCAACTGTATCCTCAGCAAATTATGCAGAACACTGTGAATGTCTTAGTCATCTAATGCTGCTGTAACAGAAATACCACAAGTGGATGGCTTTAACAAAAAGAAATTTATTCTCTCACAGCCTAAGAGACTGAAAGTCCGAATTCAGGGTGCCAGCTCCGGGGGAAGGCTTTCTCTCTCTGTTGGCTCTGGAGGAAGGTCCTTGTCATTACTCTTCCCCTGGTCTCAGAGCTTCTCAGCTCTGGCTCCGGGTCCAAAGGACACGCTTTGCTTCCAGTGCTGCTTTCTTGATAGTAGGAGCTCCCCCTGTCTCTCTGCTCACTTTTCTCTTTAGTATCTCAAGAAAGGTTGACTCAAGATACAACCTAATCTTGTAGATTGAGTCCTGAGTCATTAATATAACTGCCTCTAATCCTGCCTCATTAACATCATAGAGGTAGGATTTACGACACATAGGAAAGTCACATCAGATGACAAAATGGTGGACTGTCCCACAGTTCTGGGAATCATGGCCTGGTAAAATCGATACACACTTTTGAGGGACACAATTCAATCCATAACAGTAAAGAATGGGAATTCTAGAACACTTAATTGTGCTTATGAGGAACCTGTGCATAGACCAAGAGGCAGTTGTTCAAACAGAACAAGGGGGTACTGCACGGTTAAAAATCAGGAAAGGTGTGCATCAGGGTTGTACCCTTTCACTATATTTATTCAATCTGTATGCTGAGCACATAATCCTACAAGCTGGACTGTATGAAGAAGAATGCGGGATCGGGATTGGAGGAAGACTCATTAACAACCTGAGATATGCAGATGACAACCTTCCTTGCTGAAAGTGAAGAGGACTTGAAGCACTTACTGATAAAGATCAAAGACTACAGCCTTACAATTAGACCAATAAGCAACATTATGATAAACAGAGAAAAAATTCAAGTTGTCAACGATTTCATTTTACTTGGATTCACAGTCAATGCCCATGGAAGCAGCAGTCAAGAAATCAAATGACGTATTGCATTGGGCAAATCTGCTGCAAAAGACTTCTTTAAAATGTTAAAAAGCAAGACTGTCACTTTGAGGACTAGTGACCTGACCCAAGGCATGGTATTTTCAATTGCCTTATATGCATGTGAAAACCGGCCAATAAATAAGGAAGACCGAAGAAGATACCTTTGAATAATGGGTTGGTGAAGAATATTGAATCTACCACGGACTGCCAGAAGAATAAACAAATCTGTCTTGGAAGAAGTACAGCCAGAATGCTCCTTAGAAGCAAGGATGACGAGGCTTTGTCTCATGTACTTTGGACATGTTATCAGGAGGGACCAGTCCGGAGATGGACAGCATTTTCGGTAAAGCACAGGGTCAGTGAATGAGAGGAAGACCCCCAATGAAATGAATTGACCCAATGGCTGCAAGAATGGGCTCAAGTACTGCAGTGATTGTGAGAACGGTGAGAAATGGAGCAATGTTTCATTCTGTTGTACATAGGGTTGCTATGAGTCAAAACTGACTCGATGGTACCTAACAACAACAATGGTGCTATTATGGGGTCCCTGAGTGGTACAAACCGTGAAGTGCTTGGCTACCAACTGTACGGTGCTAGTTTGAGTCCACCCAGAGGTGCCTCGAAAGAAAGGTCTGGTGATCTGCTTCTGAAAGATCACAGGCATGAAAACCTTGTGGAGTGCAGTTCTACTCTTCAACTCATAGGGTGGCTATGAGCTGGAATTGACTTTATGGCAGCTGTTTCTTTCTTTTTTTTTTTTTACTTATGGTACTATCAACTTGGCTTCATGGACACACTGGTCCTGAAGTAAGTGGAAATCATCCTGGCAGAGGAGAATTGGCCTGGCAGCCAGGACTGAAAGTTTGAGAGCCTGAGCCAGGCTTCACGAGACACTGGTACCTACTGAGGAGGAAGAAATAAACCATCTCAGAGGCCCCATGCTACTAGAAATGAGTGAACTGCACAGGGACCCCTGGGCCAAGGAGGTGCCTTCAGAGGTTACAGGAGTGGCAGGTCTTGGAGATGGGAAAATGCCAGAGTTAAGAGTCCAACATTAGGGAATTGTGAGTGGCCCTCTGTGTTTGAGGCAGGATGCCTGCAAGCCCTAGTTAGAACATATGGCAAGGTGGAAAGCAGCTGTCACTTATAAGTCCAACTCATAATGCAGGTAAATAGGAAGATGAGATGTTTTGCCCAAGTGTGGGCCAGACTGCCTGGATCTGAGTTCTGACTCCACCACTTATAGCTGTGTGACCTTGGGCAAGTCACTAATGCTCACTGTTGACTGGGTTTCCTCCTGGGTAAAATGCGGGATAATAACAGTACCTACCGCATGAGGGGAAATTCTCGTGGTGTGGTGGTTAAGTGCTATGGTTGTGAACCAAAGAGTCAGCAGTTCGAATCCGCCAGGCGCTCCTTGGAAACCTATGCGGCGGTTCTACTCTGTCCTATAGGGTTGCTATGAGTCAGAATCAACTCGGTGGCACTGGGTTTTTTTTTTTTTTTTTTGGTTTACCTCATGAGGGGTTGCTGTGAGGATGAGATGCAGTAAAGCAGATAAAGCTTCTACATTGGAACACTCATTAACTGTGAGCTTTTGTCATTATTATGCACAGGGACTCTCCTGCTCACATACAAAAGTGCCAAGGAGCATGGCTTGGAGAATATGAAAGGGGTGGGTCAGCTCAGAGCATCTCAAGAATTTATAGCTGAGAGTTTCACTCAGTCCAATTTTTTTTTTTTTTTTGTGATGGCATTACTTTGGGAGGAGGAAGAATGAAGGCCTTCAAGGTAAATCTTGGAGTTCACAGTGGAGATGCTTGGTGGGCACGGACAGCATGGTCTTCCCTGAGCCTCCACATCAGATGGGCCACCAGGCAGGTCTTTCCCATAGCCAGAACCTTCCTCAGAGTCAACCTCAGGGCCCTGGCTGGAGACAATTTTCTTTGAGTTGTTTCTAGTTTGCTGGTCCCAAATAGGGTGACAGGACCACTGGGCACTAATCCCCAGGTGCCTTACAGACCCCAGTGTGTGGGGGACAGAGCCAGGAACACATTCAAGAGTTTAAGAAGTGTTTGTTGTTGTTAGGTGCTGTCGAGTCGGTTCTGACTCATAGTGACCCTATGCACAACAGGACGAAACACTGCCCGGTCCTGAGCCATCCTTACAATCGTTGTTATGCTTGAGCTCATTGTTGCAGCCACTGTGTCAATCCACCTCGTCCAGGGTCTCCCTCTTTTCCGCTGACCCCGTACTCTGCCAAGCATGATGTCCTTCTCCAGGGACTGATCCCTCCTGACAATATGTCCAAAGTATGTAAGATGCAGTTTCGCCATCCTTGCCTCTAAGGAGCATTCTGGCCGCACTTCTTCCAAGACAGATTTGTTCATTCTTTTGGCAGTCCATGGTATATTCAATATTCTTTACCAACACCACAATTCAAAGGCGTCAATTCTCCTTCGGTCTTCCTTATTCATTGTCCAGCTTTCACATGCATATGATGTGATTGAAAATACCATGGCTTGGGTCAGGCACGTCTTAGTCTTCAGGGTGACATCTTTGCTCTTCAACACTCTGAAGAGGTCCTTTGCAGCAGGTTTGCCCAATGCAATGCGTCTTTTGATTTCTTGACTGCTGCTTCCGTGGCTGTTGATTGTGAATCCAAGTAAAATGAAATCCTTGACAAGTTCAATCTTTTCTGCGTTTATCATGATGTTGCTCATTAGTCCAGTTGTGAGGATTTTTGTTTTCTTTATGTTGAGGTGTAATCCATACTGAAGGCTGTGGTCTTTGATCTTTATTAGTAAGTGCTTCAGGTCCTCTTCACTTTCAGCAAGCAAGGTTGTGTCATCTGCATAACACAGGCTGTTAATGACTCTTCCTCCAAACCTGATGCCCTGTTCTTCTTCATACAGTCCAGCTTCTTGGATTATTTGCTCAGCATACAGATTAAATAGGTATTGTGAAAGAATACAACCCTGAGGCACACCTTTCCTGACTTTAAACCAATCAGTATCCCCTTGTTCTGTTTGAACAACCGCCTCTTGATCTATGTAAAGGTTCCTCATGAGCACAATTAAGTGTTCTGGAATTCACATTCTTCGCAGTGTTATCCATAGTTTGTTAGGATCCACACAGTCGAATGCCTTGCATAGTCAATAAAACACAGGTAAACATCGTTCTGGTGTTCTCTGCTTTCAGCCGGGATCCATCTGACATCAGCAATGATATCCCTGGTTCCACATCCTCTTCTGAAACCGGCCTGAATTTCTGACAGTTCCCTGTAGATATACTGCTGCAGCCGTTTTTGAATGTTCTTCAGCAAAATTTTGCTTGCGTGTGATATTAATGATATTGTTCTATAATTGCCACATTTGGTTATCACCTTTCTTGGGAATAGGCATAAACATGGATCTCTTCCAGTCAGTTGGCCAGGAAGCTGTCTTCCATATTTCTTGGCATAGACAACTGAGCACCTCCAGCACAGCATCTGTTTGTTGAAACATCTCAATTGATATTCCATCAATTCCTGGAGCCTTGTTTTTCGCCAACGCCTTCAGAGCAGCTTGGACTTCTTCCTTTAGTACCATCGGTTCCTGATCATATGCCATCTCTTGAAATGGTTGAATATTGACTATTTCTTTTTGGTATAATGACTCTGTGTATTCCTTCCATCTTCTTTTGATGCTTCCTGCGTCGTTTAATATTTTCCCCATGGAATCCTTCACTATTGCAACTGGAGGCTTGAATTTTTTCTTCAGTTCTTTCAGCTTGAGAAACGCCGAGGGTGTTCTTCCCTTTTGGTTTTCCACCTCCAGCTCTTTGCACATGTCATTATAATACTTTACTCTGTCTTCTCGAGAGGCTCTTTGAAATCTTCAGTTCTTTTACTTCATCAATTCTTCCTTTTGCTTTAGCTGCTCGACGCTCAAGAGCAAGTTTCAGAGTCTCCTCTGACATCCATCTTGGTCTTTTCTTCCTTTCCTGTCTTTTCAGTGACCTCTTGCTTTCTTCATGGATAATGTCCTTGATGTCATTCCATAACTCATCTGGTCTTCGGTCACTAGTGTTCAATGAGTCAGATCTATTCTTGAAATGGTCTCTAAATTCAGGTGGGATATACTCAAGGTCATATTTTGGCTCTCGTGGACTTGCTCTGATTTTCTTCAGTTTCGGATTGAACTTGCATATGAGCAAGTGATGGTCTGTTCTACAGTCGGCCCCTGGCCTTGTTCTGACTGATGATATTGAGCTTTTCCATCATCTCTTTCCACAGATGTAATCAATTTGATTTCTGCGTGTTCTATCTGGCAAGGTCCAAGTGTATAGTCACTGTTTATGTTGGTGAAAGAAGGTATTTGCAATGAAGAAGTCGTTGGTCTTTCAAAATTCTATCATTCAATCTCTGGCATCGTTTCTATCACCAAGGCCATATTTTCCAACTACTGATCCTTCTTCTTTGTTTCCAACCTTTGCATTCCAGTCGCCAGTAATTATCAATGCATCTTGATGGCATGTTTGATCAATTTCAGACTGCAACAGCTGATAAAAATCTTCTATTTCTTAATCTTTGGCCCTAGTGGTTGGTGTGTAAATTTGAATAATAGTCATATCATCTGGTCTTCCTTGTGGGCGTATGGATATTATCCTATCACTGACAGCGTTGTACTTCAGGACAGATCTTGAAACGTTCTTTTTGACAATGAATGCAACACCATTCCCCTTCGAGTTGTCATTCCCAGCATAGTAGACTATATGATTGTCTGATTCAAAATGGCCAATTCCAGTCCATTTCAGCTCACTAATGCCTAGGATATCGATGTTTATGCATTCCATTTCATTTTTGACAATTTCCAATTTTCCTAGATTCATACTTCGTACATTTCAGGTTCCAATTATTAATGGATTTTTGCAGCTGTTTCTTCTCATTTTGAGTTATGCCACATCAGCAAATGAAGGTCCCGAAAGCTTTACTCCATCCACGTCATTAAGGTCGACTCTACTTTGAGGAGGCACCTCTTCCCCAGTCATCTCTTGAGTGCCTTCCAACCTGGGGGGCTCATCTTCCAGCACTGTATCAGACAATGTTCTGCTGCTATTCATAAGGTTTTCACTGGCTAATGCTTTTCAGAAGTAGACTGCCAGGTCCTTCTTCCTAGTCTGTCTTAGTCTGGAAGCTCAGCTGAAACCTGTCCTCCATGGATGACCCTGCTTGTATTTGAATACCGATGGCATAGCTTCCAGCATCACAGCAACACACAAACCCCCACAGTACGACACACTGACAGACACGTGGGGGCTTAAGAAGTAAATAGTGCTTATTTTTTTCCTCTGGTGATAGCCTGCCCTATGGTTGACAGTGAGTAGCATCACAATTAAATCCTGATGCTGCTACGAGTGGTTAAGTGCTACAGCTGCTAACCAAACGGTCGGCAGTTCGAATCCACCAGGCATTCCTTGGAAACTCTTTGGGGTAGTTCTACTCTGTCCTATAGGGTCGCTATGAGTTGGAATCGACTCGACGACACTGGTTTGCTGCTACGTTTTCCCTGGGAAAAATTACAAATGTGACTGCCTGGACTGTTGGATGGGCGAGCAAGTGGAGAGACTGAGTGAAGGGGCCTGGAGGAGAGGAAGAAATGTCTTTAGGGCGTTTTTATAAAGCTTTGTTGTTTAATGTGCTGTGTGACCTCCCTGTCTATGTCCCCAAGAGAACTTCCTTAAACACTGGCATCGTCTTTTAAAACTGTTTTGAAGGTAATTTCAGATTTCTTTGGAATGAAGTGTTGTGCTGGGATGGTCCTTAAGGTAGAGGCAATAGTAGTCCACATAAAAAACCAAAATCCAAACCTGTGGCTTTTGAGTTGATTCTGACTCATAGCGACCGTATTGGACAGAGTAGAACTTCACCATAGGGTTTCCAAGGAGTGCCTGGTGGATTCGAACTGCAGACTTTTTGTTTAGCAGGAGAGCTCTCAACCACTGCACAACCAGGGCTCCTCATGTGTGGGATTATTTATTTGTATAATAATTCTTTGTTGGCGACCTACTGTATGTGTGGCAGCAAGTTGGAAGCTGGGAATACAGAGGTAAGTAATGTACAATCCTTGCCCTCACATTGCTCGGTCTCCAGGAGAGACAGGCAAATACATAGTTCAAGGGTGAATCGTAGGTGTAATGGTAATTGTGATAGGCTGAATAATGCTCCCCAAAGATGCCCAAGTTCTAATCCCTGAAACCTTTGAATGTCATATGGATAAGGGACTTCACAGATGTGATGAAGCTAAGTATCTTTAGATGGGGAGATTATTATCTGAATCATCCAAATGGGCCCTAAATATAATCACAAGTGTTCTCATAAGAGGAAGACAGAGGAAGTTTTGACTAAGAAAGAGGAAAAGGCGAAGTGATCCCGGAAGCAGAGATTAGAGTGATACCCTTTGAAGACAAGGAAAAGGACCACAAACCAAAAAATGTAGGCAGCCTCTAAACCAAAATAAAACCAAACCCATTGCCATTGAGTCGATTCTGACCCTATAGGATAGAGTAGAACTGCCCCGTAAAGTTTCCAAGGAGTGCCTGGTTGATTTTCATTTATTTATTTTGCATATTGTTGCCTTTTTATTTTTTTTAATTTTTATTATGCTTTAAGTGATGGTTTACAAATCAAATCAGTCTCTCATACAAAAATGTATATACAACTTGCTGTGTACTCCTAGTTGCTCTCTCCCTAATGAGATAGCACACTCCTTCCCTCCACTCTCTATTTTTGTGTCCATTCGGCCAGTTTCTGACCCCCGTGCCCTCTCATCTCTGCTCAGACAGGAGATGCCCACATAGTCTCATGTGTCTACTTGATCCAAGAAGCTCACTCTTCACCAGTATCATTTTCTATCCCATAGTCTAGTCCCTGTCTGAATAGTTGGCTTTGGGAATGGTTCCTGTCTTGGGCTAACAGAAGGTCTGGGAACCATGACCTCTGGGGTCCTTCTAGTCTCAGTCGGACCATTAAGTCTGGTCTTTTTTATGAGAATTTGGGGTCTGCATCTCACTGCTCTCCTGCTCCCTCAGGGGTTCTCTGTTGTGTTCCCTGTCAGGGCAGTCCTTGGTTGTAGCCAGGCACCATCTAGTTCTTCTGGTCTCAGGCTGATGTAGTCTCTGGTTTGTGTGGTCCTCTCTGTCTCTTGGGCTCATAATTACCTTGTGTCTTTGGTGTTCTTCATTGTCTTTTGCTCCAGGTGGGCTGAGACCCATTGATGCATCTTAGATGGCCGGTTGCTAGCGTTTAAGACCGCAGAAGACCCGTAAGGTCTTCTTAACCCTCAGATTATGTCTTTGGATTTCCAACATCCATCACCTTCACCTTTAGAGAAATATCCCAGCTCCTCGTTAAGGTGCCCAGAGTTGAATCCAAGTTTTGTGACTCCAACCGGTGCTCGTTTTCACCATCAGTGTGCTCTTTCAACATGAGGCAAGTAGTTAAGGGCTAGTCTTCATTAGTCTTCTTTTTTTTTTTTTAAAGGCTGCTCAAGTTATTTTTAATTTTTTATTTTTCAAAACATTCGAAGGATGAAGAGAATCGACTCTGGGCGAAATGATCTATTACATTGAGCCAAAAAGTCAAATGCTGTTAAAAGTGTGTTCTATCTGGACTGCTAACGTCCCCATATCAAATTACACTGTGCTGAAAATTGTTGGAGAATATTTGCACTAGAATAAACATCCTGGTTCAGGGTTTGCTTCTTAGTTCAAAAATAAAAAGTGAAATAATTAGTTTGGAAGTTTCGATTGTCTTCTCTTTCCATTATGTTCTTTTCAGCTACAGAGAGCTGTGTCCAACAGTGTGCTGGGTGGTGGGCAGGCCTGGAGTTCTCAGTCTGATGGGTGCCTGTCAAAGGAGGTTCCTCTACTTCACTATCTGAACTTTTAAATCAGAGTGTTATGATATTTAAGAAGACTCTAATGCCCATTTCAAATTCCTCCTTTTGTATTCTTCCCTAATCATTAGCTAGAAGCCATCTTTCTCTCTTCCTATCTATCAATCATATATCTATCTATCTATTTATCATGGATTGAATTGTGTCCCCCATTCCCCCAAAAATATGTGTTGGAATCCTAACCCCTATACCTATGAATGTAATCCCATTCGAGAATAGAGTTTTCTTTGTTATGTTAACGAGGCCATATCAGCATTAAAAAAAAAGTGTTCTAAAACCTAATCACTTTGAGATATAAAAAGAACAGATTAGGCACAGAAGAAAGCACAAAGAAAAGATAGATGCCACATGGAAATTTCCAAGGAATTGAGGAATACAAGGGCTAGAGAAGCTGAGGCAAGGATTTTCTCCCAGAGCGGACAGAGAGAAAGAGAATTTCTCTAGAGCTGGTACCCTGAATATGGACTTCTAGCCTCCTCAACTGTCAGAATGGTGGCTGGGTGGCACAAACAGTTAAGTGCTTGAAAGGTTGATGGTTTGAACCTATCCAGAGGTGCCTTGGAAGACAGGCCTGGCAATCTGCTTGTGAAAGGTCACAGCCTTCAAAACCCTAGGGAGCAGATCTACTCTGCACACATGGGATCTCCATGAGTTGGAATCAACTCGATAGCAACTAATAACACAATAAACTGTAAGAAAGTAAATTTCTGTTGGTTAAAGACACCCACCTGTGAGATTTCTGTTACAGCAGCACTAAAAAACTAAGACTGTACTTAGGTCAGTGAGTTGAACCCATAAGCTGCTCTATGAGAGGAAGATGTGGCAATCTGCTCGCATAAAGTTTACATCCTTGGAAGCCCTATGGTCTAGGTGTTCTACTCTGTCTTATAAGGTCATTATGAGCCAGAATTGACTCAATGGCAATGGGTAGTCTACTCTAGGAGAGCAAGAAGGATATGGAAGAGAGTGGTTGATTGAAGGGTCGCCCAAGTGATGTGTGGGCTCCCCTGAGCTGGAGATGTGTGAGTAGAATTTGGGTTGTGAGGTGGATGCCACAGCACATCTCTGCATATGTGACATCTGTGCCACAATCTGCTTTTGCACGTGTGAGGACATATGTTTAAATAGTCACTTATGAATGAGGAAACTAAAGATCTCTCTCTTTCACATAGCTCAAATGGCCATAGTCTTTGGAGGACAGCCATTCACAGAAAAGATAAGTGTGTCAGAGTTGGAAAGGGCCTTCAGAGATGCTAAAATCATATCTTTTTTTTCTTATAGATGAATATCTAATCCCTGCTTCATTCAGGGCATTGCTCTAGGTTAACCTAGACCAGGAAGGAGAAGAAGTTTGAGATCAGAAACAGAATTCTCATTTCTTCCTCTGGTGGGGCAAACCTGCCATCTGGTCCCGTTGTCCTGGTGGCGGGACCCTCAAGCATGCCTGCCAGGGTGGGCTGTGCTGGTCCTACCTTTGCTTGAGGTACTTGTAATTTCCCATACTGTCTCACTGCTAGAGGGATTGCATCTCTGTGGCTGTAGGTGTGAGTTCTTATGATAAGTGATTTGAAGGAGGGCAAATTTTGATTTGAAAGTGGTGGGGCTGGGCTTTCTGGAGACCCAAGCCCACTGGCCAGAACAGCTAAGACAAAGGTCTGTTCTGCTGGCCTTTCTGATTAATTGCTCTCTGCTCCTGCTAGACCCATGAAACTGGCAGAGCAGTCCTGGTGACCAAAACAACCATTCAGACACACCAAACAACCAGTGAGCAACGAGCAACTGGCCACTAATTTGTTCAAATAGCCAAACTGGTTTTTATGTTTAGCTGTCATCTCAGAAGGTAGCATTTTGTGGATCCTTCTTTGCTAGAGTAGATAACTTCAGACAAATCACAGCTTCATGTACAAAAGTAGGAGTTCCACACAAAATTTTTTTTTAATTCTCTGATTATAAAAGTAACATAAAGTTAGCATTAAAAATTGGAAAATATAGAAAGGATAAGGAAGAAATTATCCATAATTTTAACCTTAGTAATAACCTCTATTAGCATAAGTGTTTTTTTCCTGCCAATTAGTAGTTCCTTCCAGTCTTTTTTCTGTGTGTAGCTATGTGGCACACTGTATGTACTTTTGATGCCTGCTTTTATCCCTCAACATCATATGATAAGCATTTCCCCACATCACTTAATGTTCTTTAAAAACTGACTTGTAATGACTGCATAAAATTCCACTGTATGATGCACCATCGTTATGCAGCTATTTTCTAATATCAGACCTTTAAGCTGTTGCCAAGTTTTACAGATATAAATATCCTGAGGAAAAAAGAGAGACAACCAGTCCTATGTGCCTTCTGATCAAAGTACACAACACCACTTATGAAGTATCCTTGTCAGAAAATTGAACCTGGATCTGATCAAGCCTCTAGACCCCTAACTTCTGATTTATAGGAGGTAGGAGGACAGATGAACATGTTAAAGACACTATGGGGCTGCAATCAGCAAAATCCATATTCTTTGAAACTCTATAGGACAGACGCAGATTTTGAAGCAGATAAATTACTGGGGAGAGATGAGGGACCTGTGCTGAAAAGAGGCTTAAGAGACCTATCAACCATTCGCAATGTTTGGATGATAAACCCATTGCTGTCAAGTTGATTCCTACTCATAGTGACCATATAGGACAGAGTAGAATGGCGACATAGGGTTTCCAAGGCTATAATCTTTACGGGAGCAGACTGCTACATCTTTCTCCTGTGGAGCAACTGGTGGGTTCAAAGCACCAACCTTTCAGTTAGCAGCCGAGTGCTTTACCACTGCGATACCAGAGTTTCTTGTATGAATGATATTTGGGTCCATATTCAAGCAAACTCTTACAAAAATTTAAGAGACAATTAGGGAAATTGAGACACTAACTTAGATATTTCATAATATTAGAGAATTATTAATTTTTCAGAAGTGATAAATATATTGTGGTTATGTTTTTCAGAATGAATTCTTATCTTTTAATGATGCACACTGCCATTTTTAAGTTTGAAAGATATATTTGGAATTTGCTTCAAAATAATGGAGTGGAGGGAGGGCAGAAGATAGTGTGTGGGAATATGGATGGATCCAGTTTGGCCATGATAATTGTTGAAGCTGTGTGATGGGTATAGAGGAGTTCATCTTACTATCTCTCTACTTTGGTCCATGTTTGACATTTTCCATTATTAGGAAAAGGACCAAAAGACAAGGAACTCTTCAATCAAGTTTCCTTGGAAATGGATGAATGAGAACCTTCTCTGCTTGGGAGATTAGGACAGGAGAGCTGCTGACACAGGCCAGCAAGAATGCCAGGATCAAGAAGAAAAGTAGGCAGTGAAAACTAAAGCTCCCCCATCTTGATGGCCATATGAGTTCAGGCCTGTAGGTTCACAATGGGCAAGGACTTACGTCAAACCTCAGAAATCCTTGGTGGTTTTAAGCATGCCAATGTTTGCCTATCCGTGCTTCCACGCCTCTGAGGGCTGGTAGGAGAGGGCTCTGGGTAAGGAAGGCTGCAGGTCAAATGTGAGCTAGGTTGAACCCAGATATAACCCTTAAAGCCCTTGCTTTGGGACTGGGCACTTGAAGCTCTTTGGCCATGAGCTGGCATCTTGGCGGTGTTTTCTACCAGGGATTGGGGTTGGGGCAATAGGGTGGAGTTGGGGTGGGGTGGGATGGGTATGAGGAGGGAAGCAGAGGCAAGAGAGAACTGTGCCTGGAAATCCTAAAAATGCCCTGTAACTAACTTTCACCAATGCCACTCCCACTCCAGTAGAAAATTCCATCTAATGAACTCCCTTGAAGAATTCAAACCCCAGAGATGCTGGTGACAGCTAAAGAGCGGGGATCCTACAGCCCCTCTTCTTGCTTTGCAGGACAATCCTGTCCCTTTATCATCTCCATGCACAGAAAGCTATGTGCCTCCCTCCTGCTGGCACAACCTTGGCTGCATTACCTCATTTGAAAATTGTAGACGCACAAATTCTCTATTTCCCTGGAAGTAGGATCTCATGCTTTTTTTAAAAGAGAATTTTTATTGTCCTTTAAGTGCAAGTTTGCAAATCAAGTCAGTCTCTCACACAAAAACTTATATACACCTTGTTTTACATACTCCCAGTTGCTCTCCCCCTAATGAGACAGCCCGCTCCATCCCTCCACTCTCTTTTTTCATGTCCATTTTGTCAGCTTCTAACCCCCTCTACCTTCTCATCTCCCCTCTAGGCAGGAGATGCCAACATAGTCTCAAGTGTCCACCTGATCCAAGAAGCTCACTCCTCACCAGCATCCCTCTCCATCCCATTGTGGATCTGATGTATTTTAGAGGACTCTTCAGCTTTAAAACTCAGGACTCTATAATCCATGCATTTCAAGAACTGGGTGGATGTTGAACTTACTTCTCCCCTTGAGGGACATCGTGAGCAAGAAGCCATTGGACTGATCTCCAGTAGAACAGAGATCTTGCCCCATTTAATTTCAGTGCTGGGCATAGAGTAGCACAGGGGTAAGAACATGAGTTTCACATTTTGACAGACCAGGGTTGTAATCCCAGGTCTACCACTTATGAGCTGTGTGACTTTGGATAAGTCACTAAACCTCTCTGAGCATCTGTTGGTTTTGCTTGTAAATAAGAATAGTGGCTACTTGTAGGGTTATTGTGAAGAATAAATGAGATGACCGTATTAAAAATACTAAACTGGCAAAAGGGGTCATGAAATGCTGGCTTTTAAGTGTATGTCTAATGCCTTCCTGCCCTAATTTCCTTGTGGTTACCCACCATTGCCAAGGTGGAAACACATTGTGCTCTGAGAGAGTGAAGACCTGGTGGGATGTGACCAAAATCCCTGTTTCAGTCTGGACACCAGCTCTGCCTTGCTCCTGGACCACACCTCAGACCCCTCTATTCCCACACTTGGGAAGCTTGAGATTAATGCTAGCATCTCTGCTGGCCAAGCATTCAGCTGAACAATGCAGAGAAAACGCTGTACTTGAGTAAGACAGACCTCATTTTAGTCCCAACTCTTATAATTACTGGCTGTATGTTCTTGGGCTGCTCACCTAACCTCTCTGTGCCTCAGAGTCCTCACTTATAAAACTGATATTAAAAAGCCTGCCTCACAGGGCTGTCATGAAGAGGAAGTATGATCTTATCTGGGAAAGTGCTTGGTGAAAAGGAATCCTGGGTATTTTATTTTAAGGGATGAATAGAGTGTGGGGTCAAGGGGCAAGGGGGATGTGCACACTGACCCTCCTCAGGGAGTTAAGGCTCCTCATTTTTCACTGACAGGTTAAGAGTGAGACTTCATAGAAAAATACTCTAGTGCACCATTTTAATTCATTTTACTATATATATTTTGGGTTATTTTCTTAGTGGTTGCTCTGGGGATTACCATTAACATCTTAATTTATAAAAATCTAGTTGAGATTAATACCAGTTTAATTTCAATATTATATAAAATCTTTGCTCCTATTTAGCTCTATTTCCCACTTTTACTCCTTTATACTATTATCACAAGTTACATCTTATACATTCTGTGTCCATCAACATAAATTTATAATTACTGCTTTATACTGTTGTCTTTTAAATCAGATAGAGAAAAAAAGGGGTTAAAAACAAAAAATACATTTAAAGTCTCTTTATATTTACATATGTCTTGTGTATTTACTGGTGCTTTTTATTTCTTTGTGTGGATATGAGTTACTGTCTTGTGTCGTTTCATTTCAGCCTGAAGAATTTCATTTAATATTTCTTGTTGGATAGGTCTTCCAGCAACGGATTCTCTCAGTTTGGTTATCTGGAAATGTATTAATTTCTCCTTCATTTTTGAAGGATAATTTTGCTGGAAATAGAATTCTCGGTTGACAGGTTTTTTTTTTTTTTTTTTCCAGCACTTTGAATATATCATCCCACTGCCTTCTGGCCTCCGTAGTTTCTGATGAGGAACCAGCTGTTACTGTTATTGAGTGTCTGTTGTATATGCTGAGTCTCTTCTCTCACTGCTTCCAAGATTCTCTCTTCATTTTTGGCTTTTGACTGTTTGATTATGATATATCCAGGTGTCAACCTTTTATTTGTAGATTAATGATTTTCGTCAGATTTAAGAAGTTTTCAGACATTATTTCTTCAAATATTCTTTCTGCATCTTTCTCTTTTCTCCTTCTTGGACTCATATTTATGCATGTTGCTGAGACTTTGTTCATTTTTCTTAATTTTTTTCCTCTCTGTTCCTCAGATTGAATAATCTCAATCTTCAAGTTCACTGATTCTTTCATCCGCCTGCTCACATCTGCTGTTGAGCCCCTCTAGTGAATTTTTTTTTTTTTTAACAGAAATTTATTTTCCCACAGTTCAGTAGGCTAGAAGTCTGAATTCAGGGTGCTGGCTCTAGGGGAGGGCTTTCTGTCTTTATCAGCTATGGACGAAAGTCCTTGTCTCTACAGCTGGTTTCCTGGTTCCTTGTAGATCTCCATGTGGCTTGGCATCAATCTTCCCCCATATCTGCCTGCTTGCTCACTTGTTTAGTTTCTTTTATATCTCAAAAGAGATTGACTGGAGACATAGCCTACACTAATCCTGCCTCATTAACATAACAAAGACAATCCATTCCCAAATGAGATTATAACCACAGGCATAGAGGTTAGGATTTACAATGCATATTTTTGGAGGACACGATTCAATCCATAACAATAGTGTAGCTGTTAGTGATGTTGGCAGCTTCCTTAATCTTTTTATTTTCTTCTGTAAAATGTGGTGTATAAAAGTAATTATATCATTGGATTCAAACTCTGGCGATATAGTGGTTAATAGTTCAGCTGCTAACCAAAAGGTTGGCAGTTTGAATCTACCCGGAGCTCCTTGGGAACCCTATGGGGCAGTTCTACTCTGTCCTATAGGGTCGCTATGAGTTAGAATTGACTTGATGGCAACAGGTTTGGTTTTTGTTTTTTTGTATCATTGGATTGCTTAGAGGATTAAATGAGAGAATCTGTGTAAAATAAATTGAATAGTCTTGATACATGTTGTATTTAATTGAATCTAAGATACCATCAAATTGAAGATGTAGCACTACCATTACCAAGGCCTGTCTAGTGAATTTTTCATTTCTTTTATTGTACTTTTCAACTCCATAATTTCTATTTGGTTCCTTTTTATAATTTCTATCTATTTATCGATATTCTCTCTTTGGTGAGGCTTTGTTCTTGTATTTTCCTTTAGTTCTTTAGACATGGTGTCCTTTAGGTCTTTGGGTATATTTCCAATAACCTATTTAAAGTCTTTGTCTAGTAAGTCCAATGTCTGGACTTCTTCAGGGACAGTTTCTCTTGATTGCTTTTCTCCTGTGTGTGGGCCATGCTTTCTTGTTTCTTTGCAAAATTTTTGTTGTTGAAAACTGGACATTTTAAATAATATCATGTGGGAACTCTGGAAATCAGATTCTGTCTCCTCCTCAGGGTTTGTTGTTCTTGCTGCTATAGAAAACTCTGAACATAGCATAGATCTTGGCTAAATTCCCTTTAAGCCTGAAACTCTTCTTTGAAAGATTAGATAATCGGACAGGGCTTCCTGCATGTGGCTGTGGAGCTTGTGTCAGCAAAAGCAACATGGATTGAGCATCCACAGGGTACTCTGAAAATGCAGCCTCTTTGAGGCCCTCAAAACATCACAGACAGGGGGAGGACCCTGTCCCCATTCCCTGGGCCCTCCAGCCTCCAGCTTTCTGCCTGTTTCCCCAGAATCACTAGAGCATGTTGAACCTGCAGATGTCACATTTAGTGGTTCTGATCCAGCCTTGCCCACGCAGCCCAGCACAGGTCTGTAACCTCCCCTGGAGATCGTGCTGGGGCTTTGGGGAGCAAATTTCCAGTCTCTTTATCCAAGAAGGTCACTATCAGGCAAAATAAGAGTAATATCAAAGCCTGTTGTCAGCTGGAATGATCAGCGCCCAGATGTCAACTGGGCCAATAATTAACCAGGGGGCTGGGAGGTGCATGCAGAGTGGGCAGGAAGAGAATGCACGGGTCACAAAAGATTCAGGCCAGAGGAAGTTAGACGGAGGGATTGGCAGTCAAGGGACTGGAACTTTCCCAGAGCCCCAAGCAACAGGAGTGTTCCTTCCATCTTCCCAGGTGGTTTTGGGGTTAGCAGCAGAGCTGAGAGAGCAGGGATCTGTCATACGTACTCCCTGCCCAGTGCCTAACTGTACAATCCTTCTGAGGGGAAAAAAAAGGAGGATGCTGAAACCCTGGGGACTTCAAAGTGCACCAGGCTGGCATGAGCTGTTTATTTGTACAACAAGCATATGTTACATACCAGCTAGAGTGTGACATTATGGCAATAGCATGAGCTTTGAAAACAGCCAGACCTGGGTTCAAATCCAGGTTCTGTCACTTATCAGCTGCTATGACCCTGCCCAAATTATTAAGTTTCTTTAAACCCTAGTTCCTACATCTATATAAGAGGATATTAGTACCTACCTACAGGACTCTTGTATAATGGAATGAAATAGCAGTTTTATAAAGTACCTTAAACACCAACCAGGTAATTAGTAAATGAAAGCTATTAAATCTTCTTGGCAGCACCGGGTAAGGGGGAGGAATAGACCAGGCATCACTGCTTATAACCTTCCTATGGCATCCTGTCACCTTAATTCTCCTGAAGGCCTGCAAGGCCCTGCATCCCTGGGTCAGGTCCCCTATTGTAAGCTGCTACAGCATCTATGTCTTCTTTTCTGTATTCAGGTATTATGATGATACAGTTATTCATGTGATTGCTTGACTAACATCTGTCTTCCCCATTGACTCTTTGGCTCACCATATGCTCAGTGTCTAGCAGTAAATGGGGAATGAATGAATGAGAATGAGGCTCCTGCCTTCACAGATCTCACTAGGTACACGCACATGAAAAGACAGAACAGTAAAGTGGGTGGGCAGGTGTCCAGGACCTCAGAGCAGGGGCAGGGCCGGGGGACTGGAGCTGTTGGGGGAAAAGCTACTGGAAGGAGGACAAGAAAGAGACTGGACAATAGGTAATAAGCAACTCAGGAATCCAACTTGGGATTCCAACCCAGCCCTCCTTCAGGATTCACCCCAAAACTCCCCTGATCCAGCCTTTACCGCCAGCCCAAGTCCATAACCTCTCCCGACTCCCAGCCACCCAGTCCTTGACTTAAGTCAGTGTGGATGGTGGACAAGGCCATGGGGGTCAGCCTGTGGGCTTTCCTGTGGTCCCAGACCAGTGCCTCGGAAGTGAGCCTTCTGTGGTTCAGCCACTTTGTCATGGGGCTTTCCAGGCAGGCATAGTCCACCTTGCTCCCTCAGCATTTCCAGTATCCAGGGCAGCAAAGCCTGGCCATCCCCCTTTCCCAGAGGGCAAAAACACCACTCTGGCAGAGAGGGCCTTTGCTGGGGCAAGGGGAGGAGTGGGTGCTGCCTGGGAAATATGGGCTCTTTCTGCCACGGCTGCCTAACAGCTGACCTGAGCTTCGGGCTGCTTGGTCACTGCCCACCCCTTAAGGACTTTAGCTTCTTCCTCAAGGGGTCTTCAGACACCCACCCCAGCTCTGCCCAGGCCCCCACCAATCCCTTCCCTTCTGTGGCCCCCAGTCTGCCTGAGGTTAACCTCAGGCTTCTTCCTGGTTGCCTCTGATTCACTTTCCTGCCTCTGGCCGGATAGTGGTTTGGGGTTTGGCCAATTCCTTCTGACTGCAGACCCAAAGCCAGCGTTCTCAACCCTGCCTACCAACTGGCATCCCCTGCTCTCCAGGTCCCTTTGCTCTCCAGTCTCCTACCTGTCCCCTGCCTCTAGCCAGATGTCCTTGAACTACAAGGTATCTGCATCCTAAGCCCTGCAGGGAGTTCACAGCTCTGCCGGCTTCAAATAGCCCAGGTCCTGGCAGCATCCGGGCTCCCCAATGACTGCCCAGAGGCATGTGGGACCCACTGGTAGAGGCCCCATCAGGACCCACTTTATTTGGGGACAGCCCTTTGGAGTCTACAAGGTGTTTTAGGGTTTGTCACCTCATTTGAACCTCAGACCAGGTATACCTGGCTTGTACTATTAAGCCAGTTCTACAAATGACTGTTAAGGTCACATGGCTAGGCAGTAAGAGATCTAAGCCAAGGGTCTAGGTCCTCTCGCTCTGGAACCCAAGTGACCATTGCTCCTTAGGCAAGGCACTTTCCAAGCAGCCCTGCAACACTTGAAGCCCAGGGAAAAGCCTGCTGAGATTCTCTGGCCTTTCTGGATACTTCCCGGGGCTTTTGGGCCCTGGTCTGGAAAGGAGGGAGAGGGGCAGGGATTTTGTTTTTGTTTTCTTTTCTGCCAATCCTTGCTTAAAGCCTTGAAATATACATTCCATCCACAGCCTGGCGATCAGGCGGATTTTAAATCTGGACCTATCCCCATCCAAAACTGGGGAGACCCTTCTGCTGAAAATGCCTCCTCTGGTTGGCCCTGAATTGTAGTTGTCAGATATTCATTCCATTGGCTAATAAGAGTAAGGCCCCTAAAAAAGGCCACCTGTTAAATCTGGTGAGTATTTGCATCACCATACCTTTGCTTATGCATTCATCACTATCCTTTGACACACATTTATTGAACACCTACTGTGTGTCAGATACTTTTAGGTACTGGTATACAAGGAGGTATGTGGCACAGTTCCTGCCAGAGCTCATAGCCTAGTGGGACAGACAGACATACAAATGCGCTCTCGGTCCATGGGAGCACAGATGAGAAAGGGACTAAGTAAGCTTGAGTGGGTCTCAAAGGCCTAGGCCTTGGGTCAAGCTGGGAAGGCTTCTCAGAGGAGGTGACTTTTGAGTTGTATCTTGAAGGATGAAATGTAAATCTTTAGAAATCTTTTCTGAGAAGCTTTTGATAAAGAGGGAAGAGCTAGCCTAAGGGAAGTGATGAAGGACAGGGTTGGGGGTAAGGGCACAGAAAGGGGTGACTGAGGCACCTGTACAATTAGTTCCTGGACAAGTAACTTGGTGCCAGTCATGGCCCTATAACCATGGTCCTCTAAATCTAGGGATCCAACCTTCTGTGCAATGCTGTCCAATAAAGTCTTTACGATGACACAAATGTTTTATTTCTGTGTTGTCCGATATGGTAGCTGCTAGCCACATGTGGCTACTGAGCACTTGGAACGTGGCTAGTGTGACTGAGGGACGGAGGGTTTAATTCTTACCAATTTTAATTACAATAGCCACCACGTGGATGGTGAAGCTCTGTGTGCTTCTCATCCTGGATCACGTTTGAATCACTTGAGATGACTTTTAAAAGTCCTGATGCCTGGTGCTTGAGATTATAATGTTGTTGATCTAGGTGGGGCCTGGGCATCATTATTTTTTTAAACTCCCCAGGTGATCCTAAGGTAAGCCAAAGGTTGAGAACTACAGACGCAGAACTTTGTCCACCACTCTCTCATGGGTGGGGAGGCCCCTGTCATAGCTTTGCCCAGGATATGTGTTTGTACTATCTGGGCCGTCAGTCTATGGGTTCTCCCTAACACCCTTCTGCGCCTAAGTGGCCCCAGCTTTGATCAGGTTCCTCTCTATGTCCAGTGGGAAGGTCAGACCCTGAGGACCCTCACACAGCCTTCTGGATCTTTCCCCCTGCTAACCTTGCTGGGCCACAGACAGTGGTCATTTACCTCAGAGCCCTGCTAGAAACTGGCCAGCTCCCTCTGCCCTGAAGCGTCACTCAGTGGTCAAGGAGCTGGTCCTTGCAGACCCCTCAGGCCCTTGGACAGAGCCCAACCACCCATTTACCCAGGCTGGGCTGGGTTGAGCTAGAACGGGGGCCAGTGGCCAGGCCTGCGGTTTGGCTGATTATTGCCTGTTTCCCTATTAAGCAGATAGGCAGATGAATGTGTTTGGGGAAGCAATAAGAAGACGGAAATTTAGAGAGAACCCTCCTTCCCCTTATATCTTGGAAAGAGCTTTCCGAGCTAGGGATCGCCCAGCAGCCGCTGCCTGCCCGCCTGCCCCCATTTTTACCACCCACACCCCGAAAAGCAACTTTTCCCATGACTCACACGTGGCAGCTTGTGCAATTCTTTTATTATTAAATATATAAGCAGCTTCCTATTTTTTTTTAAATAGATATTTAGATGACTTTATATAAAATAATTCACTTCCAAGTATAAAAACAAAATCTCACAGTGCGTGAGCCAATGTTCCCTCTCAGCTTTCCCGGAGAAAAGAAGGGATTCCTGTGCAGTCAGAGGAGACACCCAGAGGCGGCTCTGGGGCCCGCCCCGCTTCTATGTCACCAAGCACTCACAAAGAGCTTCTGCGGTGGGTTGGACATGCTTTTTTGACTTTTAAAATACTGTATGTTTAAGGAGGGGTAATGCCTTTTTTCTGGGGTTTTTTTTTTTTTTTCTTCCAAGCTTCCATTTTTAAATGTGTATTTTCTAGTATCAAATATAGAGTTTGTGACCAGAAGAATGAGTCCTCAGTGAAAGTTCGCTGCCCTTCCCTCGGCTGTCTGCATCAACCTGGGCAGGCAGGAGCCAGCGAGCCTCCCTTTTCGGGGCAGTAAGGGAAGACCCTGAGCCCTGGGATAGTAGCCCAGGCAGGGCAGGGTCTTCAGTGGCAGGGCAGCCAAGGAGGGACACAGCAGCACAAAGGGGCCAAGGGCAATCGACAGCCCTGTCGCCGTTGAGCCACGGCCATGGGCTAGGCCCAGGAAGCTAAGGCCCTCATAAGCAGAGATGAAAAAAGGTGCCCTGATCCCCTCTGGCCCCTTTCCCATCCTGGCTTGCCTGGCCAGAGAGGTGGTGGTAGTGGGGGCTGGAGTGAGAGTTGGAGGGTATCAACTGCCTACTGGGGTCAGGAAAGAACAAGTATGGGAAGAGAAGGGGAGCTGGGTGCCAGTACAGGTGGCAGCCCAGCCCCAGGCTCCTAGCAGAGATAACCTACTGAGCTCCAGGTGCCTGCCGGCAGCAGCCATAAACTGTGGTTGGGGCGGGAGCCTGGTAGGGGGGAAGGAGATTGGGCTGGGGATCAGGGGCCAGGAGCCATAATATCAAAGACCCATTTTCTGTCAGAGCTCCACCCTGCACCCGTTTTCTGTCTCTGCCCTTCCCTCCTTCCCACCAATCACTTCCCTCTTGGGAGTGTCAAAGTGCAAGATGCAGAAACCTGGGCGAACGACATAGCCTAAAGACCAGCTCTGGCTAGCAGCCCGGGCGGTTCTCCCACCCAACTCCTCCGTGGGGTGTCAAAGGCCGGGTCAGGAGAAGGTTAGGGCTTAAGGGCTCCTTCCGTCAACAGGCAAGGCCAGCTCGGTGCTCAGCGCGGGAAGCTGGGAAAGGCTGGACGGGTGGGAGGACGGACAACTGTTTCCCCCGGGACAGCCAGGGCAGGCTGTACAGCAGGCAGGTTCAGTGTTCACAGTGCAATCAATGGTTTCCTTCATGAGGGGCAGCCTCTGCGTGGCTTCCTGAAGACGCTCTGGCAGGGGCTGGAAGGAAGTGGGAGCAGAGGCCAGACCTTGGTCCTCCCCTAGGCGTCAGGAGCAGGCCAGGCAGGTCCTGAGGACAGGGCTGGCCTCCCTTCTCTACCCAGCAACCAGATAGGACACTTAGATGAGCCGAGGGTGTAGAACCCTCTGCTGTTGGTGCAGACCGGCAGGCCCAGAGACCGCCTCTTCCTGTTACCTCAGCTGCATGTGTTTTCAGGAAATCCAGCTGATGCTGTCTCACCCTGCCAATCTCATGCTCCTATCCTTGGAGACAAGTCCTTGCTTGCTGATGCTGGAATCTCTTGGCACCAGGTGGGTCCTCTAGGCATAAGGGCTCTTCCATTCCTCAGCCCCTGCCCTGTTCTCCCTCATCCCACAGGCCTCTGGGTTTCTCGCCCAGGTGTTGGCTTGGAGGGGAATGTGGGGAGGGCACAGCCCCTGGGGGCCAAGGGTCCTGAGACACGCTTGCCAGCCTTCTTCAAGCAGATGGGAGCCTCCAGGCCCCACAATAAATATCGGTATCTCAGGGAGCACCCCCTGGCACTCTCTCAGTCAGTCAAGGGACAGAGAGGGTTGAGGGCAGAGGAACCCCAGCCTGGCTGCTCTGTTCCAGTCCTGGCAGGCGGGGGTGCTCATAGTGGGCAGGCCACCATCCCAGGAGAATGGCTGGGGAGGGATGGTGGTGGATGCCCCCATAACTTCTCCTCCCATGGAGAAACTGTCCTGTGCGCCCAGCTGCAGGGAGAGAAAGAAAGGCTGGTCAGCCGAGTGGGAGTGGAGGAGGGTCGCTGAGGACATGGGTGGGGGAGGTGCGGCGTTCCTGTGGGCTGTTGGTGGTGCTGCAGGAAGGGCTTCCTCCCATTCTTTCCCTCGCATTTCCAGCCACCCCAGACACCACAGAGGGGCCAGGCGGCCTTCCCTGGCAACAGCCCAAGCCTCTGGTCAGACTGGCCTCACCTCCTACCTCCTCCTGTGGAACCAGGGACCACAGGGGGAGGCAATGGGGCCTGATGGAGGTTTGAACAGGGCTGGGGGGAGGGGTCATTGCTCAGGCAGAGGGGCCTGACAAGAAGGGAAGAGGACACTTGAGTGTCCTTAGACCCCTCCTCAGGCAAGGCCATCTCACTGGCCTTTGTGCAGTGAATCTAAGGGTGACTCCTGCTAACTCTAGCAAATAAGAGGAATTTTTCATTTCCACCTCCACACCATTCATCAGTTACCACAGATGATATTCGGGACAGCAGAGCAGAGGTAACTGAAGAGGAAGAATTTGGGCCAGAATGGAAAAGTCTAGAGGCAGTGCTAGGACAAGGAAACTCCCACCATGCCATTAGGCATGCTAACCCTTGAGCTACCCAGCCTCCTCCTGGATGGGCCAAGGGACTTGCCACCCCAATAATTCATAGGAGTCAGGGCCCTGCCCTCTCCCTACCACACCCCCATCCTTGTCCCTTTGCCCAGCATCCTCAGAACGCTTTGTTCCCAGAGCAGAAATCCCCTGGACTCCATCCAACAGTTTGACTTTGACCCTGTGTGGAGCCTCCTACCCCAACCATCCATAGGCCCTACTGACAAAGCCTGGGAAGGGTATGGAGGGAAGATGGGACCACAGCCTTTGGCTCCTAGCCCATTCCCATGCTCTGGAGGGGAACCATAAACTGAACATGAGCCATGCTGGGTACAGCCAGGCCACAGGCCCTGCTGGGGCCCAAGAGGCAAGAAGGACCAGCTGGGAAAGCTCCGGTCTACTGCCCCCCTCTCCCAGTTCCCTGGGGTTGGCATGGTTATGTCTGAGTTTCCTTTCTGTGGCTCTGGGTCTCTCAGTGTCTCTTTCCGTTAGAGTAGCAGTCAGTCTGGGGCTGGCACTGAGTCTTCCTTGGGCTCCTGGTGCCCGGATAGGGGACAGCCTGAGGACTCAACCTGCTGATCTAGGTGGGGTCAGGATGTAGCCCCTGCCTGGGCTCCTCTCTAACTGAAAACTTAAGAGGAGGAAGAGGAAAGTCTGTGACAGGTGTGAGACTAGGCAGGCAGGGGAAGGTGAATGTGAATGCAGAGGGAGGGGACAGAGGGCTAAGACTGGGGAGGGGGGGCCAGCAACCAGTACAGTGAGTGGTGACCCTAGGGACCTCTGTCCACCCTATGCTCACCAGTCCTGAGGGACCTGGGCCATCCTCACAGCCCAGCTAGGGGTCCAGCTGATCTACTGACACACCTTAGTCTACCCTTCTGACAAAGTAGTCCCCAGGGTTCCAGATGTGTGACTTCTTGCTCTTCTCTAAGTTTGCTCCCCTGGTTTGGAGCATTTGCCAGATCCCTTGTCTCTCCAGGAATTGCCCAGGCCTGTTGCTGTACACATAGGAAGGCCTAAGGTGCTTGCTTGCATTTGGCACGGGGTATGACTGGCAACTTCAGTGTGTTGCCCCAATGACCTAGCCAGCCAGCCAATCAGCCAGCTATTCAGTTAACCCAACAACTTGCTAGTCAGGCAGTCACCAGCTAGCCAGTTGGTTAGTCAGTCACCCAGCCAGCTGGTCAGTCAGTCAGTCAGTCAGAGTCAGTTAGTTAGCTGGTTAAGTGGTCAGTCAGAAGGCTGGTTGGCTAGAGACAGCTGGCCAGGGCCAGTCAGTCAGTCAGCCCAGTCAGTTTACTGAGCTATTGCCAAGTGTGGAGAAGCCCTCCCAGTGCTAGAACCTGTGATAGAAGAAACACACAAAAAAGTGGTAGACACATTCCCTGCCCTCGAGGAGCTTACAACCTTGTTAGGGGTGCTGAATGTACACAGACACATAAAATAAGATTTAAAAACTTACAAAAACAACACCCAAATAAGTGCAAATCAATATAGTATTAACCAAATACAAAAGAACAAGAGGGGTAGGAATTAAAGGAGCAACCAGAGGGAGAGGGGGCACTCAGGGAGGCCTCTGACGGGGCTGCCTGTGGGCGTAGGCAAGGAAGGGAGGAGGGCCGGGGACAGGTGGGCTGGGGGAACAGCTGGGAGGAAGAATAAGAGCTACATCTTTATCAACAACGTGGGCAAGGACAATAGAAGGCACTCCTCAGTGTGCGGGAGACGCAGTTGGGATTAGGACTGAAAACAATTTCGTTAGGCCTGGGTGATGGGCAGAAACCAACAAGGTGGCTTTAACAAGGATGAATATAAACTTCTGCACTTTGGTTAAAAAAAAAAAATTGTCCAAGTACAGGATAGAGAAGGTCTGGCTTGACAGAGGTTTATGGGAAATGGGTCTAGGGTTTTTAATAGACTACAGGTTCAACACATGACAACACTATGATGCGGTCGTGAAAGAACTAATGCAATCTTAATCTGTATGAATAGAAGAATATTGTCCAGATCAAGGAAGGTAACAGTCCCACTGTACTCTGAGCTGGTCAGACAACATCTGGAGTACTGTGTCCAGGGCTGGGTGCCACATTTTCAGAGGGACATTGACAAACGAGTGTGTCCAAAGGAGGGCGACCAGGATGGTGAGGGGTCTGAAAACCATATCATATAAGGAATGTTTGAGGGACTTGACCACACTTAGCTTAGAGAATCCTTAAAGGGGACATGACTAACTGACTTTAAATATTTGAGGGCTCTTTGGAGAACTGGAGGGAGGACCAGTGTGGAGGGGGCAGAGCTACCAGTTTTGCTCGTGCAAGGAAAGACTTCTCAGAGTTATTTGGAGTTGGCATGGGCTGTGGCTAGGCAGGGAGCTTGCCTGGAACTGGGAGTGTGACAGGAAGCTGGCTGGGAGAGGGGTGGGACGCTTGGCCAAATGACCCCTGAGGGCCCTTCCAAGACTGAGGTTTTATGGCTCTGTGACTCTAAAGGCAGGGAGGTAGAAATGGCCTTGGTTGAGAAGAAGAACCAAAAAGGGAGCAAACAGAGGGGGAAGCTGGTACAAGGTACCTGTTGAGGGTAGCTGCTGAAGGGGCTTGGAGGCCAAGCTGAGAATATTGGCTGTGAAGTGGCTGGCAGTGTAGAACTACTGAAAATTCCTCAGCAAGGTAAAGACTTTCCAAAAGCTACATTTGAAGAAGAGAATTTAAGTTGCTCTGGGATCGAAAGTGGTAGCAAGACAAGTGACCTGATGAAGAAAGAGGTCATTGTGCCTGGCCTCAGATGCAGTGGAGAGGCTGGAGAGGCAGGAAAGACCCAAGCGCCTGGCCAGGAGAGGGTGGGCCAGACCTGGCCATGGATTAAAAAAGGGAGCAGGAGAGAGGGGAAGGAGTTGAGCATGTGGGCCTTGCGTGGAGAACTGGTGGTATCATCACTGGGTGGGGTACCTGGAAAGGTGTATCTCATTTTAAGGGGTAGAAGGAGATCAAAACCAGAATCTTACCTTAGAATTCCCCCTACACTGGTAGTTCCACCTGTCTCTCCCCATCCTGGGTCAGGGGGCTGCAGGCAGAGCACAGGGCTGGTATGAGACTTCAGCAGGAACAAGGGAGAAAGGGACCCCCTCAGCTTACCCTCCAAGTCCCCTGTGCATGTGCTCCAGCCCCCTCAGATTTGGGACACCCGAGATTGCCTAACCCTGGGAAGAAATCAGGAAAAAACCCAGATGCATAGGAAAGAGGGGAGGCCCCTCATTCTCTCCTGTATCTTCAATTCCTCAGTGCAAGTGGGAGAATGTCCTCCCTTCCCAAATCTAGAGGGAAAATCAGTCCCTAGTCTGATCCCAAGTCAGGCACCCAGGGCCCTAACCCAAGGCCCGCCTCACCTGTCCTCTGGCTGCTCCATGGGAGAATCCACTGTCTGAAGCTCTCGATGGCTCTGGGAACAGGAAAGCAGACTCACTGAGGAGCTGGGAGAGGCTGGTGGCCCCATCCCCAGGCAGGGCAGCCCCAGGAGTTGATGAGAGAGTTGCCAGTCTCCTGTCTTGCCCCCAGCTACCCAGAAGTGGGGGGATCAGCCAGAGGGCCAGAAGACAGCCATGAGGCCTCCCTGCTGGTGAACCCCAGACACACTCCCCCTCTCCCCATGCAGACTGTCTCCCATGGGTCCTCATGTCCCACCAAGACTCTGCAGAGCCCCAAGGGAACGCGCCTGCCTGACACACACACAGCATCACGCTCCTCCTTTGCCTCCCCTCTCATCTGGGTTCTCATCCTGCTGTTGTCCCAAGAATATTCTCTCCCCACTTTCTTCTGCTGCGGTCCCTTCCCTTCCTGCTAACCTTAGGACCAGCTGAGCCTTCCGCATTCTTGAAGAAGCCCCCCTTCCCGACCTCCCCAAGCTCTGTGCTCAGTCAGCCTCCTCTCTCAGTGTCTGAAGAACCCAACCTGCACCTCCACCCTGCCCCCCAAGAGCTGACCTCCTATCCCTCATTGCGCTCTTCTTACCCGTCGCTTCCACCTGTAGAACAGGAGGCCACCAACGGCCAGCAAGACCAGGATGATGCTGGGCACCAGCAGGTGGAAGACAAACCCGGGGAGCTGGGGGTCAGAGTGTTGCACGTGTTGCCTCCCATGGCCTGTGTCAGTCAAAGGAACGGGGTTAAAACGGGCCTGGGGCCTGGCCGCCCCCTCACTTGCTGGTCCTCCTTCCAGCTCTGTGGGGCTCCTCCGATCCCGGGTGCTCCTCTTGCCCTCTAGCTCCCTAAGGGGCAGCACACTGCCCCCTGAGTGGCTTCTGGGAAGCCTTGGCTGAACAGAGAGGGTGGAGGAGCTACTGAGGCCTTGTGGGCGCAGCGACGGAGTCCTGGGAGTACTTGGCTCCTGATGGTCTCTGGGCAGGGCCAATAGACTGTCTGGCTTCTCAGGTATGTGATTCCAGGCCTGGCCCATGGGCTGGACAGGGCCCACACCGGGCAAGGGGGTGCCAGATATGTGTGCTGGCTTCTGGCCTGCTGTTGATCTGGCAACTGGAGAAGATGCCGAGAAGAGATTGCTGGGCCCAGTGGTCTCTGCCTGGATGCTGCTCCCTCCCAGCCTGGAGGGCGAAAGCTCAGACCCTTGGGGTATAGAACCCTCACTAGCCTCTCCAGAGGCTTCTTCTAGGGCCCAGTCAGTGCCCAACACGGAGTCAAGAACATCCTCCATCCCAGGGGTGGGGGCCCCGACAGAGGGGTGGAGCTGAGGTGAACCAGAGGTGGGGATGCCTTCGACACCTGGGGTCTCCGGAGACTCAAAATTCTGGCAGGTGCTCCTGGATGGCCGCTGCTTGGCACTGCCCGGGTCCACTGCATGAAGGGGCTGCTCACTGGGCAAGAAGGAACCATCCTCTGTCCCCTCAGAGTCAGCCCCGGTCAAGCCAGCCAGAGGGACCGCTGAGGGGGTGAGGGGCTGGCGAAGGGAGACAGAGGCCAGGTCACTGCTAGGGGTGGCTTTGGGGTACAGGCAGTTGCAATCAGGCTTGGTCACCACATCTGAAAGAACCACAGAGAGAGGGAGAAAGACGGGGAGGAAATAGAGTCACCAGCCTCCAGCACAGCTCTCCCAGGGTAGGCCAAGACAAGGGCATGGGTCTGGGGTACCCTTCATCCCCTAACTCAGCCCTGAGGCTGAGGAGAGGACGGGATGGAGCAGACGCTCATGACACAGGCCTCAGGCAGAGGAGGTGAAGACTGCAGGCTCTCATGGGTCAAGAGCAAAGAGGGGGCTTAGATGCACAGGCTGCGGGTCAGTGTCAGGGAAGACAACAGAGAACAGCCCGCGGTAGAGTTCCAGCCAGCTACCAAGCCAGGGTGAGCAGCAGCCAGGCCTTGAGGTTGAGAAGTGGGCTCCAGGACTCACACAAGACACCCTCAAGCCAAAAGACACCACGCTGGTTGGAAAGCAGAGAGATGGTTTCATGCACAGCCAGGGACCACACAGCCACAGCCACAGGCGGGAACCGACTGGAGCTGGAACATGGCCACGGCTTGAGGCCTTGGCACTGAGGCAATGAGATTGGACTTGGCCACTGGCAGGTTGCAGGACCTCAGCCCCTGCCTCAGGGAGCTGTAGGGGGACACAGGACGCAGAGACGAGGACACGCAGGGCACACACGTATGCAGCTGGGCCAGCACTGGGAGAATCTGAATGATGCTCAGACTTCAAATCCAGCCTTGTCCCTTGAGGGGACACTCAAAGCATCCTGGCGACTTCTGGAGCCAGGGTATCCCGGTGATTTGCAGCAGGGCTTCTGGAGCGAGGGATCTGACTCCCAAATGGGGCCTCTGCTCTCTCCATGGGACCCTCCGTGTGTTCAGGCAGCCTGCAGCGCCCGTGGGGAAAGCCTCCATGCCTACAGGGCTCTCAGAGAGGGCCCTTTGCCACTCCCTGATCTCGCAGCCATCAGCGTGATCCTTCTTGATGCCTTGGCATGCAGACATATGTGAGTGTGCATGCACACACATGCCAGAAGAGACATGTGCCCAGGAACGCCCAGAGGTGTGTGAAGCCACATATGTACACAAAACAAGCACGTTTACACACACAGGAGCACGAGTAGCTGCCTCCCTGGGGGTCCCTCCAGCCCCACACCTCACCTCCCGGTCCCTCCTCTGTTCCCTACATCCTCCCTCCACCATCCACTTGCAGGCCCCCTGGACTTACCGTGGCTGGAGCATTTAGCAAAGCTGTCACTGCAGTTCTTGCTGAAAACTTTCCAGTCGTTTGTAAGGAGATTCTTTGTTTCGTTAAAGACATTCTTGATCTTCTCCAGCAACTGAAGTGGCGTCTCAGTGAAAGTTCGGACACAGGCCTGGAAGGAGAGCAGGGAGCCCCTTTGGTGAGCATGTTCATTGGCCCCATGTCCCTAGCCCTTTTGTCAAAACACCCTTGAACTTTCTCGTATCTATCTTCTTCTTCCCTTTCACTTCCTCCTTCCTCTCCTCACTGGTTTGCAACAGAACCAACCCTGAGGTTGTGGGACATGTCATTTATTCATAGATCCATTCAATACAAATTATGGGCCAGGCATATGGTAATTACCTGGGAACCCTGCAATGAGTGAGAGTGGGGTGGTCCCTGGTGGGGTTGGACATTGAGTATAGCAGGGGCTTTTGCATTAAACACACTGTTACAAGGGTGATGAGTCCTGTGAAGAAGTACTGAGTGCTCTGAGGGTGTATAACAAGGGGGACTCAATGAGCCTGAGGGTTTAGGGAGAATTTCACCTAGGAACTGATTCAAAGATGAGCAGGAGTTAATCAGGAAGGGAGCATGAGGTGGAGTGTGCAGAGGGTTGTCCAGGCAGTGGCAATAGACTGTGCAAAGATCCTGAGGCAGGACAAAGCCTGAAATGTTGAAGGACTAGAAGAAGGCTAGGGTGCCTGCAGCAGTATCATCTAGGGAGAAAGTAGTGAGAAATGTAGCTGGAGAGATGCCAGCAATGGCCAGGTCTTGCTGGGCCCTGTTGGCCATTTCAAGAACGTTTAACCTTTTCCTGAGAGAGAAAAAAAGAAAAGAGAAGAAAAAGAAAGAAACAAAACAAAACAAAACATCTGAAAGGTTGCTGGGAGGGGGAAGTGGCACGGTAAGGCTTGGGTTTTAGAAAGATTGTCCTGCTGTGGTGTGGAATGTGGGATGGAACAGGCCACAGGGCATGTGGGACTTTCTCTGGCATTGGCTTGTCTTGGAGCGAGGGCTGAAGGTCCCCAGCCCTAGGTAGCCTCTCTCACTGTGCTGAGGCTGCTTTCTTCTGCTTATGGGACCCAGGCCCCCAACATCCACCAGAGCTCTGAGAAGCTTCACATACTCCTCGTTTTCCTCCCACCGCTTAGGCTGCTCTGTCTCAGTCCCCTTACCAGACAGACTCCCCTGACTTCTAGGTGAGGCATTCCTCAGGGCCCAGTCCTGGGCCTGTTTCTCCTTTCACACTAGGCAATGCCAGACATGCCCATCACTTCATCTATGGCCTGTTTGCCCTTGGCTCCCAAATACCAAGTTTTTCTTTCCACTGAGCCACAGAGGGAAGAGCTATGGGTTTTACTAAGCTGTGGAGTCCTGGAGCACATCATTGTATTCCCCATGGCCTATTCACAAAACTGAAAAAACCAAACCCGTTGCTGTTGAGTCAGTTCCAACTCATAGCAACCCCATGTGTCCGATTAGAAATGTGTTCTAATCTGGGCTAAATAGGGTTTTCAATGGCTGATTTTGGGGAGGTAGATCACCAGATCTTTATTCTGAGCATGGTAGGCCCTTAATAAATGTTTACTAGATGAGTGAATGAGAAGTCCTGGGCTCAGCTCCAGCGCTCACCAGCTGTGTGACGCTGGCCAAATGAATTATCCAGTTTGGGCTCATTTCCTCATGGGTAAAGTCAAAACAATAATCCCTGCCAGCCTCTCCCCCAAGGTTGCCGTAAGAAAGAGGTAAACTGGCTCCCCCTCTCTCCTCCCTTCATAAAACTGTCTCCTCCACACTTCCCTTCATTTTTTATGGAGAAAACAGGAACCACCAGACAGAAGTCCCCTATGCTCCTCTGTTGCAGCAGCGGGGTGCCCTTTCTCCTCAGGAGCTCCGTTCTTCTCAGCTCCAAAGGATCCCTCCCTCCTAGAGTCTACCCCTCACTGTCCAGTGTGTACCCACGTGGGGTCTCAGGACTGCTTATATCATATCATGGGTGGGGCTACTTGTTAAAATGCATATTCTTGGGTCTACCCTCAGACCCAGTGAGTTAGACTCTTTGGGGGAGTGGCCTGGGAATCTGCATTTCTAACACACTTTCCAGGTGATTCTTATGAGCCTTAAAGTTGGACCACAAATTTAATACCTTTCATTAAAAAACTTTCCTACTTCAACTTCACATCCCTCCAGCTACATCTCTCTGTCTCTGCCCCCTTTTAGAGCTGAGTTCCTCCACAGCATTGCCTCCACTTCTTTTCTATGCACCCTGATCTGGCACTAGCCTCTAACAGCCACCTGCACGTGGCCAAATCCAATGGATACTTTTTGGCCCTTACCTTGCTTGACTTCTCAACACCATAAGGTGGCTACTTCCTCCATCTTGAAACATCCTCTTTCTTGGGTTCAGTGACACCACACTCCCCTGGTTTTCCTTTCACCTCTAGGGCTGCCTCTCCTCTGCCTGACCTCCAAATGCTTGGGTACCTCTGAGCTCAGGGGGCTGGTTCTTTCTGCCAGTAGGCAATGATATAGTTTCAAGGCTTCATAGGTGACCCATATGCTGGTATCTCTTCTTTCTCTCTCTCTTATCTGTCTCTACATATCTATACCTCAAGACACTATACCCAGCTGCCTGCTCAAAGTCTCCATTCACTCATTTCACAAACATCTCGAGTTTAGTGTGCCCAAACTGAACGCCTGCTCTTGTTCCACCCTCTGATCATCCCCATATCAGGATCATCGAGACGTCCAGGTGCTCAAGACAAAAACCTGGGACTCGTGACTCTTCCCCCTTTCCTCAGCTCCTCACGCCCACTGCATTTACCAGGTCTTGTTGGTTCCACCTCCAAAATCTGTTAGAACATGCCCACTTGCCTCCACCTTCACTGCACCACCTAGTCCGAGCCATGATATCTCTAGCCCGGACTCCCTGCCTCCATTTCCACTCCTACAGTCCACCTTTCACACAGCAACCAGAATGGCTTACAATGTCTGAGTCAGATTATGTCACTTGCCTGTTCACAATGGCTTCTCTTACACTTAAGACAAAATTCCACATCTTTAAGGCCCCAAATGAGATGGCTCCTACTTCCTCCGCTCTCTTCCTTTCATGTCCTGTGTCCAGTCATGCTCGCCACCCTTTGGATCCCTGGATGTGCACGTTCCTGTCCCCCTGAGGGCTTTGTGTTTCGTGTCCCCTGGGCTGGAACCCTCTTAACAATATATTGCTTTCCAGCTCTTATTCATCCTTGGATCTCAAATGAACATTTTCTTCCTCAGAAGCCTGTCTCTTCTTCCCCACTCCCATCTCCATTCAAATTAGAGACCTCTGTTTCTCTCTCTCAGAACCCTGTGTAGCTCTTGTTCGTGGTTCACTATCTCACCTACTCCAGTTCTTCCTTCCTCTGGTTTACTTTTCTCCAATGCAACTACCACCATCCTACATGCCAAATGTTTTACTTATACATTTTGTTAACTGTCTCACCACCATCAACACCACCCCCAAATGTAAGCTCCATGAATATAAAGATTTTTGTCTGTTTTGATCACAGCTGTTTCCCAGTGCCTAGAACAGTGCCTGGTATATGGTAGGCACTCAATAGCTATTTGTTAAATAAATGAATAGTCCTTATGCTTGTAATTATATCTATTTGTGTCATTGTTTGTTTAATGGCTGCTAACCTCACTGGACTATAAGCCCCATGAGGGCAGGAACCATGTGTTTCTTGCTCACGATGACACTGTCAAGGCCGAGTACTGCGCTTCCTGAATAGTAGGTCCTCAGTAGGGGTTTGTGGGTTGAAAGAATGAATGAGAAAGCGTGTGAATGATGACATGAAGGGAGGTAAGTGAATGCACTCAGTGCTGCAGGCACAATGCCAGTGAAGGCCAAGGTCAGTTGGCCAGGGGTCCTTGAGCAGTGGATGGTCCCACCACTGCTTGTACTCTCCACAGCTACCCTCTGCCCTTACTCAGTGCTGCCAGTTCCAGGACCTTCCTACCTTGTCCTGCTCTTCATCATCCTTGGTAAAGCAGCTCTTTAGCCTAATAGAAAGTTCCTGAAGCTGCATGGTGGCATTGGCATTGGGGGTGTTGTCTTTGAAACGCAAGGTGTCCTCCATTATGTCTTGCACCAGGAGAAATGCCTTCTTAAGGTAGCACACGCGATCATTCTGAAAAATGAGAATCTAGAGGTTATGGCCTGACTGGTGCAGCCTAGAGACCTAGGGTCTGTGCTAGATACCCCCATTCCAGGAAGATGGAATGCTGCAACCTGACCTACCCCACCACTGGTGGAGGCGGGTAACACTCCAGTAATAAGGAAAATGCCGTACTAAATTGCTCTTTCATTCTTTCTCTTTGGGATCTGGCACTCCTGGGGTTATGGGATACAGGAAAGGAAATGTGGGTTCTGATCAGACAGACCTTTGGATTTCTGGAGGTTGAGGTTGAGGCTTTAATCATGATGGGGACCTATAGGGTGGGTGGGCTCTGGGGAATCCCTCTCTTCTTCTCTCTTCTTCTCCCTCCCTCTCGGCTTGACTTCACAAAAGTCCTACACCATCTGACTCCTTCTAATCCTCCAGTGCATACTGGCACTGGAGACCACCTCATGGTCCAAAGAATAACATCAGTATTTCATTCATTCATTCATTCAGTCAGTCATCACTCATGCCTTTAACAGCATTTACTAGAAACCTGTTGGCACAAGTGCTGCTAAGGATACAGAGCTAAAGCAGACAGAGTCTCTGTCTTCGATGAGACCACCATCTCTTCAAGGAGACAACTCAAACCACTAATAATGGTGAACCAAAGGGCTCAGTTCTAACAGAGGTGTGTATGGGCAGGTGTGCGGAAGCTCAGAGGTGAGACCGACCTGTTGATATCATGGCAGAGGTTTTGTAAGAGACATGAAGATGAATACACATGGAATAAGGGCTGAGGTGGGGGCAATTGGAAAGGCATTATAGTCGTAAGGTAGAGTTTGTAGAAAGACTTGGAGACAGAAAGGAGCAAAGAATGGGGGGTGGTGGGCGGGCTGTGTGATGGGAGCTCATAATTGCCAGGCTAAGCAACCTGGGCTTTCTCCTGTTGATCAGGGGCCTTCCACACATTTTGGGGAGGGGAGTGAAAGCAACAGGCTGGGGTTTCAGAAAGCTCCCCCTAGTGGTGGTATGAGGGGTGCACTGGAAGCAGGGAAGCCGGTTAGAAGGCCCTCAAATTGTCCAACTAACTGATGAGGAGGGGCAGATCCCAAGCTGCCTGGGAGGCAGAACCAGCAGCTCTCTGGCTGGTTGGGTGTGTGGTAGGAGGAGGAGGGAAAGAGCTGGACTGACTCCCTGGATCCTGGCCTGTCTGGTGGATGGAGGTGACACTCTCAGGCCAAGCACATGACCTGGAAGTATTGGTTTGCTTTAGGTTCCAGAACTAGCCTTCCAGGGTTCAAATTAGGCCTCCAGCACTTACTAGCTATGCTCCTTTAATCTGTCTGAGGATAATAAACAATAGCAGTGTACCATATAGTGTTACTGGCAGAATTAAACTGGAAAAGTGCCTGGCACATAGTAAGCACTTGATACGTGCCATGACAGGAGAAGGGGAAAGCAGGGTACTTGCGCCATGAACCATACCCAGCCCCAGACCCTGGCACCCCACACATGAGCACCTCATGCCCCCAGCCTGCCTGGCTCTAGGATTTCTTCCATCTTCATGCATTCATATATACCCCACCTAAACAAACAAACAAAAAAACCCAAACTCGTTGCCATTGAGTCGATTCCGACTCATAGCAACCCTATAGGACAGAGTAGAACCATCCCATAGGATTTCCAAGGAGCGGCTGGTGGATTTGAACTGCCAACCTTTTGGTTAGCAGCCGAACTCTTATACAGGCTGTCACGTGGAACTCGTAAATAGCCATCACTCACCAACTGGTTCTGGTCTACAAACTCAAAGGGAATTTTGCACGAGGTCTGCATCTGACTGTCAATCTGTAAGAGAGAGCGGGCCAGTGGTATCAGAGTGGCTGAGGCTTAACTTAGCCTGCCTCATAACAGGGACTGGAGTTTTGGGTCCATCAGGATTTGAACATCTTCTACCTCCCACAACCACACCTGGAAAGACGGAGCCAAGGCTAGGGGAGGGCTGTAGAAGAACAAGGAGTCTCTTCCTTCCACCTTGTACCTGATGAAATCTAACAGATGGCAGCTTGTTATAAGGAAGAACTATCTAACAGAGTATACAGAACAAAATCTCCCCTGGGAGGTAATGAGCTCCCTGTCATGGCAGGAATTCAAGCAGAGGATGGATGATGTCTGGGGATTCTGGATCTGGAGGGCTGGAGCTAAATGTCCTCAAGGCCCCCGCTGGACCCCAGAGCAGTGGCTCTGTGATTCTAAGCCTCAGAGAATGCTGTGGCTCTTGAGTCTAGCTTGCATGACTGCTGCAGCTACACGCAGGAGGAGTGGTATAGGGGCTAGAGGGATGGGAGGCCTAGCCTGTAGGCCCCAAGCACAGGGCCCTGGAGCTGGCCTTAGCTGTGGTGCCCCACCTTGCCTGGCTGGCCAGAGGGATGATAAATTCCCATCTGAGCAGGATAGCAGCCATGATAGGAATCTGATTATGCCCGGCTGGGCCATGCCTGGAATGACTCTGTGGGCCGAAGTAGAATGGGGCACCGACTCCTTCATGGCCTAGATGAGCAAGCCATCTCAGCCCTGGGGCTCGGGCAAGAGCCAAGGAGTGGGGGCAGAGGGCTGGGAGTCAGGCAGCAGCCTCCCTTCCAAATCTGGCAAGGGCCTTGGTGCCAGGCTGGCGGCATATCTAAGAGTCCAGGAGCTGGAGGCAACATCTGGACACATCAGGCACTGTGCTGGCTCCCTGGAGGAGGCATCTCACTAAGGGAGAGCAGACCTCAGAAGCCTTTTCAGAGTCTAGAATTGATATTCCTGGGGAATTATTAACACAGGCAACCAGCTGAAAGCCTATCCCGTCGTCCACTGCCTGCAGGCAAGTTAGAGAGGGTTTCAGAGCTGGGGGGCCAGAGGCCCTTACATGGGAAGGTGACTTAGGGGAGCATCAGTGAAGCTGGGTGGGAGCTACAACCACATTTGCGTAGCCCTGTTTCTCTGTCTGCATCCCCTCTCTTTGACCCTGCTCCCTGGCTCCTGCCTCAGTTTCCCCAGTGGGGAAGAAGTGAGGTAGGCATGGAAGAACACTCACCAGCTGCTGTAGGATCGTCAGATGGCCATCCCTAATCAAATGGCTACAGTATTCTGGCACCGCCTCGGTAACACTCGTGCTCACCAGGAGACAGGTCAACAGCAGCCGGGGGCCCAGCCATGTCTGCGACAGAGAAGGTGTCATTTCTTCCCAGCTCTTACTCTCCCCAGAAGCTCCCAGGCCCTGCTGAGGGCAGAAAAACAAAGACTTTATACCTACAGTTCTACAGACTCTGTCCCTCACTCCAGGATGCAGTGGTCCCCAAATGCAGCTTTGCTGGGATTTCCTAACAGCCATGACACAAACTTGCTCTCCATTGATAACAACTCAAAAGTTACCTCCTCCAAGAAGCCTTCCCAGATCCACCCAGGCCAAGCCTGACTACATGTTAAACTTCTGATGATAACATAAATAATATGCCTACCTGTCTAAATTCCTCATTACACAGGAAAATCCTTGAGGGCAGGACTTGCATCTGCCCATTATCCTGTCCCTGCAACATCAAGTACTGAGCTAGGCACCTTCTGAGCAGCCCACTCCTCCCAAGTTTACATTCATGCACCAGGTTCCAGACTGCAAGCCAGAGAGTTTTTCCTGGGCCCAGGCCTTCTTCCCACCTGGCTCCACAGAAAGGCCTGGCTCTGCCCCTGGCACAACCAGTGGTCTCAAACTCAGTTTCACTGGGAACCCATTCCTTGCCAGAGACCTCTTGGAGCGCTGGGTGTATGTTTTGAGGATCCCAACCAATTGACTGCAGGTACCAATGCTAGCTCTGAGCCAGCCCTGGCTGACACCGGCTAGCGAAGCCCTATCAAGCTCTGCATCCAGCCAGCCCAGCTCTTATCATGGTGGGGACATTTTTCTGAGGTCTCTCCCTCCTTTCAGCACCCACCTGGCCCTGTCACTGCTCACTTGCAGAGTGATGGAAATAGCTCCTAATACTGTGTCACTTCTTCTTCCTTCCCTCCTCCTCACTGAGGTACCCTCTGCCCTCTCCTGGCCTTAGGTCTCCCTTTGTCCAGCCAGAGGCAGAGAGACCCTTGAGCTTTCTTTCCTAGCTCCAGGTTGCCTCCTGAGAGCTCCTGAGCCTCCTGTCAGCTGACGCCCCCAGATTTAGGGAAATACCGGCAGGGTGGGGTGAGGGTTGGCACCTCCCTGGCCTCTGGGATCTGGGCTCAGTCCCAGTAATACAGATGATGAGACAAATACTGCAAATAAATAGCACATTGGAAAAACACAGAGAGGCTATGAAACAGCTCACAACAACATGCTGATTTACACATAGTGAAAGGCCCAAACGCGTGCCAGTTCTTACCGGGGAGGAGATGCAGCTCTGGCCGGGTTACCAGGGAGGTTGCAGGGAGAAGGGGCCTTAGTGAGGCCTTGAAGGATGGAGAGGAGTTGGAGGCAGAGAGAAAGAGGGAGGTCTGGAGGGAAGAGGCATAGGGTGGCCCAGTGCCATTCAGCACAGGGACCGTGCAGGTCCTGGCCTGGCCTGAGGAAAGGGGAATGTGGAGGAGGGGGAGAACAGCCATGAGGGGGCTTGGAGTTCTGTTGGGCAGTTGGGGAGGCAGCCCTGGATGAGAATGGCTGCCCAGGAATCTGGGGTTCGACACCCATCGGAGGAAACTGGGCCATGCAGAAAGTGTGTCTCTGTCCCAGGCTGGCTGCCATTGAGGCTCTGAGACCCTGGTATAAATGGTATGAGGAAAGGACCCTGGGGAAAGGGATGCTCAGGAAGACAATCCTGTCACAGGCATGTCAAGATATAGGTGCTTGAGGACAGTGAGGTGAGGGCAATGCTTAACCCCAACGGATGCCTGAATTTTGGAGAAATTTCAGGCATTAGTTTGGGGAGCACATACAGGAGGCTGACTTTAAAGGTGACCAAAGGGGGCCGCCCCTGGATCTAGGGCCCCAGTTCTGCCTCAGAGAAGAATCTGGATGGACACCCTAGGGTTAACGCTGTGACTTGCATCTGGCAGGGCTGACTCTTCTCCCTCCTCTTTTTTTCCTTCTGTCCACCAGCCTCTGCCTCTATGGGGCAGCCTCAGAAAGTATCTTTGTTGCAGGTTCAGAGAGATGTGGGGACATCTCAGATCGGCCATCCATCCTTACCTGCCTCCCATCCTGGTCCATCATCTCCATCCACAGGTCTCTGGAGAGACCCTGGCATGACTGGACCCTTGGACTGTCCCTGCCTAAAACCAACCCCCTTTTCTTTTCTCCTCTGGGCATCAGCTCAGCCTTCCTCATGGTCTCACCCTCCAGCCTCTTTCCTTGTGTTTTGCCCATCACTTCCCCCTTCCCCCCTTTCTCCTCTCAGCTTCATCTCCTCTCTCTCTCTTCCAGTTGGGCTCTTCCTCCCCTGTGGTTGTGTTCTTCCCTCTCCCTCTCCCTCCACCTGCAAGCTTTTCCCCCATTCCCACACATTTTTTCTGCTCCTCTTCCCACCAGGTTCCTCTTCCTATCTCCAGGATTCCTCAGAAGCAAACCCACTGGAAGACCATTTACAGTACTGTTCATTAACAGTGTCATGCGCACCTTCTAGGAGCTGCAGCAGCCGCTATCCACCATTGGGGCCCCGCATCTCCCATGCAGTCCTGAGCTCCCCTTGTCCTGCCCAAAACTCTGCAGAGCCAAACCCACCTTCCACATTCCTCACCACCACCAAGCTCTGGATCTTCTCAACTGACCAAGACCAGATTTTCTACGAAAATGTTTCAGAGCTAGCACGTCCAAAGCCAGGGTCAAGTCAGCTCTGAGGCCTGGGCCCCCCAAGACGGGCTTTAACCCAGCCACTCGAGTCCCATCAGCTGCCTGTGGGCTGGAACAAGTAGTGGCTTGTCTGCCTCCTTCCCTCTACCAGCAGGTTGCTTGGCATAGGCCCTGGTATTGTACAAGCCTGACGATCCCTGAACTTTCCCCACCCAGAAGCGCCCACTCCCCTGAAGCGTCTGGAAGCCTGTGAGTGGCGGAAGAAGAAGGTGCCCAGTGGGGAAGGCGCCAGACCCACACTCGGAGCGCAGCCACTACTCCTGTCCCTTGGCGGTGCCCGGTCAAAAGGTCGGGAAGCCGGTAGAGGCAGGGGCGCCGTGGATGACACCGAGCCTCTGCCCGTGCCTGGGAACCCCTCTTTGCTGCCTGTGGAGGGCTCAGCGTTCCTCTCCATGCAATGGGGTGAGCAGCCTTCCCCTTGCCAGGGAAGCGTCGCAGCCCCGGGAGCAGCCGCAGGGCCGTCCTCGGGGGCAGCTCTGCGTAAAGGAGGGAAGGAAACCGCAGCCCGCCGCCGCGGCGGGAAAGCCCGTGCAGCCGGGGCGCCCGGAGGGTCCGATGAGGGGGGCCGCGCCGCCCTCCCGCCTCGGGCCCGGGCCCCGCGCTGCCGCCGCTGCTTACCGTGGGAGGGCAGCGCCCGGCGGCGCCTCGGGCGGTCATGCGGGCAGCTGGGTCCCGGCCGGGCGCGTCGGCCGCCCTTGGTCGCTCGCCGCTGCTTGAATGGGCGCCCGGGCTGAGGGGCCGCGCCGCGCCGCTCGGCTGTGCCGCGGTGCTGAGACCCGCGGCGGCGCGGAGAGACCCGAGGCAAACTTTCACTTTCCCCAGCCGAGCTTCACTGGCCAGCTCCTCGGCACAGCCTTTTAAGCGGGCTGGGCATGTGGTTTATGGGAAATCACCCTGGACATGCGCCAGGCACACACACACACACACACGCACACGCACACGCACAGATACACACACACACTCTCTCTCTCTCTCACACACACACACACACTCACTCTGGAGGCCCACTGAGCCGCCTCCCCATCTCTTCCCCTCCCCCAGCTCTCGGTCTGGTCTTCCCGGCTTGTCTTTCCAGTCGCCAACTGTTTTCTTCACGAAGAGAACGCGGGCTCCACCGCCTCCTCGCCCTTCTGCACGCCTGGCCTCGTATGGAGCCTTTCCTTCTGTGCTCTGCAGGCAGATCCAGTGCTGTCACCCTCTTTCTAATATTTGTCCCAAGGGACTTTCCCTCTAGGCCTGAAAATTCCCAGACCTAAGCAGGAAATGAGAGCAGGAACAGGCACTGGGAGAGAAAGGCAGGCACTGGGGCCTCTCCCGTGCGCGGCTGTAGCCCCTCGAAGGAGCTTGAGTCAGCAGATTTGCCAGCAGCCCCTTCCATCCTATGCAGGCCCGAGGTAGCCCGCCCAGCCTCTTGTCTCGCACGTCCTGGTGGAAGGGGACACACAGGGAGGCCAGCCACCTGGCCAGGAGGTGAGGGAATGTGCCCTGTGATGGTGAGCTGGGAGGGGTCTGCTATCTGTGCTGGGAGACACTCGGGGCATTTGACTTGTGGGTGATGTAAATACTGGCTGGGACTCGTGTTCCCTCTGGCAGGGCAGGATTGGAGGCCAGGCACCTGGGCCCTGCATTTCCCCTGATGCTTTTGGAAATGGATTCACAGTGATGATTAATCACATTTTGTTTCTACATGGGAATGAATCTAAATGAACCCTAATAAGATGAGCCTATTAATTATCATGCCAACTTCAGGTGCTTTTCCTTTCTTCATTTCGTTATAATTGAAAGTGTTTCGATCTTTCTCTGAGGTTGTCCCCCCATCCCCTGGGAAATATATATGTATATATATGTGTATATATATATATATATTACCAAACTCATCGCTGTCCAGTCGATTCTGGCTCATAGCGACCATATAGGACAGTGTGGAACTGCCCCATAGGGTTTCCAAGGAGTGACTGGTGGATTTGAACTGCCAACCTTTCGGTTAGCAGCCTAAGCTCTTAACCACTGGGCCACCAGGACTCCATATATATGTATATGGTATCTCTTCTCACTTGTCCCACATACCCTTTGCTCCAACCCCCCAAAATAACCTTACAGCCCATGCCTTTGCTCATACTGGCCTGGCCCCTCTGGTTGGAATGTTCTTCCCCTTTCCTCATTTGTCCTGATGGCAAACTCCTCCTCCTTCAAGGCTGAAATTTACCTCATCTTCCACCAGCAAAGCCTCCCACAACTCCCTGGGTAGATCAGTCGTTCCCTTTCCTGTGTTCCCACTGGACTTATTCCTCCATAGTAGCCCAATCAGTTATTTATCATTCATTCATTCTTCACATTATTTTACAAAGTATTTAAAGTGGTCCAGATTAAGGTAGCATTTTAAGGATTAAGGTGATGGCTATATTCTGCCTCCACCCTAGACAGAAACTTCCTCCAGGGTGGCACCTGTGTTCACTTACCTCTGAATCAATGGTGCCTAGCGCATAACAGATAGCCAGCTAATGGTTGAACTGAATGAGGCAATTAGAGAATAGTTCATTCATTGAACAAATGTGCACCAAGTGCCTACTATGTGCCAGGCACTGTGCTGGACACTGGGGATATAACAGTGAATGCGCAGGTGTCGTCCCTGTTTTCATGGGCTTGTGGAGCAGGCAGAAGCTAAGGAGTGTGGAGGCAGCAACTGAGTGCTTAGAGCCTTCAGGAAGGAAGGCCAGAGACAGACACCCAGCCAGAGGAAGCAGGCTGAGAGCTTACTTTACCCAGGAATGTTCTCTCAAGTGGCCCGTGTGATAATGATTTAAGATAACATGTTGACAACAGACACCACAGTACTTAAGATTGGTTAAGATGTTATAGGGAGAAATGTGAGAAAGATAAACCTCTAGACTTCTTGAGAAGGGAGCAAAACGTTTCCTGCTCACTCCTTCATCCACACAACCCTGCTGTAGGTTCACTCCTAGAACCTAGCTCTGCCTGTGGAGAAGAGTAGCCATTCTGGGTCAGCTCAAGGTTTGGGTCCTTACTCCCCCTCAAGTGAAATTCTTGATATAGCCAGGTTTGAATCCTGACTCCACCACTAACAAGCTCTTTGACCTTGACAGCTCTGCCCAGTCATTTGCTGTGTGGTTTTAGACAAACCTCTCTCAGCCTCAGTTTTCTCATCTACAAAATGGAGACATTCATTTATCTTTTTCACAGAAGTGTTATAGGGATTGAATGAGATAATGCCTGCAAATTGTTTAGCACAGTGCCTGAAGGTGGTCAGTATTATTATTATCTGTCTATTTGCTTGGGTTGTAAGCAATGATGCCACAGTGGTACGGTGAGTGAACTTGGGAGTCCCAATGCCAGATTTTAGTTCTAGCTCTGCCACTCACTTGCTGTGTCACTTTGAACAAACCTCTTAATCCTTCTGAGCTCCTCTTTCCCCATCTGTACAATGCAATGATAAGACCTCCTTCAAGGAGTGATTGTGACATACAGAAAGTCTTCAGGGTGATGCCCAGCATAGAATAGGTGCTGAGTTATGAAAGGATTCATTGGAATCTTAGGCTGTGGGATGCTGGGAGGCAGAGCTAGGGCACAGAGGAATGTTCGAGGCCTTTAATAATGGTGACTCCATGATGGGACTGCAGTTCTCATATCTGTTACCTTAAAAGGAGAGATTGTGAATATGTTTGACCCCAGACCAGCTTTGCCACCAGACACGGGGAAGTTGAGGCTAGAAGAACTTTGGACGTGCCTGATGTGGCTGCCCTGAGCAGCATCCCCTGCGCTTGCTCCTGCACTGGGTCCGATACACTTACCCCCGCCTCTGTCTGCCTGCTTGGGAGACCTTGGGTGGGCAGCTCTTGGCTGGATCTCAGGGCCAAGCCAACAGGATGGTGTCCATCTCTGTGTGGTTCCTGAGATGCTCAAACCCATGCAAGACTGTGTGTGTGTCCCCTTCATGGGCAGGGAGTGTTGGAATCACAGAACTAGAAGCTTTTCCACTCACATTACCTCCAGTGAGGAAATGGAGGCCCAGATAGGCTAAGCCCCCTCCTCCAAAGTCACCCATGAATTGGCAGAGTCTGGGGTGGAGGCCTCAGGAGTGGGTCCTGAAGTGAGGAGGCTGGGCTCCGTGTTCTTGCCCTGGTCAGATTAGCCACTGTCCGCTTGCTGACTACTGATGGAGTCATGTCCGGAGCCAGGTCCTGGGGGAGGCAGAGAAGAATTTGAAACAATCCGTGATCTGAGGTTTCAATGGTTTCATAATGTAGCATCATCAAGAAGACAGCGCTCAGCTGACCACGGAGGAGGGCAGAAAGGAGGATGAGGAGGGTCCCTACTTGCTGGAGAAATGAACCAAGGGTGGGAGGAGAGAGACTGAAAAGAGAAAATGGAGATAGATGGCAGGAAGTGGGAGGAAAGCCTCATTTGCTTTGTGGAAATGTCATTTCCTTGAGATTATTTGACAGGCAATTTCCCCTTGAGATCTTTTCTAGGGAATTTGACTTCTACCACAAAGGGCTCCCTTGCTTGTTCTCTCTTTCGTAATCTCTCTCTCTCTCTCTCTGTTGTGGGTTGAATTGTGTTCCCCAAATATGTTCTGTAAATCTAACCCCTATTCTTGTGGATGTAATCCTATTTGGGAATAAAGTTTTCTTTGCTATGTTAATGAGGCCATTACAGTGTAGGGTGTGTTTAAAGCCAATCACTTTTGAAACATAAAAGAGCAGATTAGGCACTGAAGCAAGCGAGCGCAAATGGGGGAAAGATGGATGCCATGTAGAGATCACCAAGGAACACCAAGAAGCCGAGACAAGGATTTTCCTCCAGAGCAGACACAAAGAACCTTCCGCTAGAGTTGGTGCCCTGAATTCGGACATCTGGCCTCCTAAATTGGGAGGAAAGAAGTACTGTTTGTTAAGGCCACCAACTCGTGGCATTTCTGTTATAGCAGCACTAGATAACTAAGACACTCTGGTTCTTTCGACCACTGAAGTGGCCCAGTGGCAGAAATTAGAAGCCTTGGAAGCTGGCAGCTGTGAAGGGAATGCTGCTTTCAGGCCCCAGTGCTCCCAGCAGGGAGCTGCAGAGAGGACCAGAGTGTGCTGAGGTCCCTGACTAATCCGGGTAGAGAAGGGGAGTCAGACCCTGGATGTCTCGCCCCCACCTGTCCTACCTGGGTCTCTTGCCCTTTTACTTAGGTCTTCCCCTCTTTCACAGGGTGAGGGATCCTTGGAGTGAGAAGACCCGAGTTTCACTATTAAGTAAATACAATGGCAGTTGCCTAGTGCCGCTGTAACAGAAATACCACAAGCGGGTGGCTTTGATGAACAGAAATTTATTTTCTCACAGTTTAGTAGGTGAGAAGCCCAAATTCAGGGCACCAGCTCTAGGGGAAGACCTTCTCTGTCAGCTCTGAAGGAGGTCCTTGTCTGAGCTCCTGTAACCCCAGGATTCCTCGGTTCCTGGGTGATCTCTACGAGCCATCTATCTTTCCCCTATTTGTGCTTGCTTGTCTCTGTGACAAATCTGCTCTTTTTATATCTCAAAAGTCATTAGGTTTAAAACACACCCTACATGGATATGGCCTCATTAACATAGCAAAGAAAACCCTATTTCCAATAGATGGAATTACACCTACAGGTCTAAGGGTTAGGACTCCAGCACACATTTTGGGGGCACACAATTTAATCCGTAATAGGTAGCTCTCAGCCTGCCGCTGCCCAGGCAGGCTGTGGAAACCTTGTGTTTAGCAGACTACTTAGGGCCAACATTTGGTCATTAGGAGAACTATGAGTACACCTGTCGAGGCCATCCTATCCTTTGGCGGAGGAGGGCCAGCTGGCCCTTTGTCTCCAGAAAGCTGGCTTTAGGGCTCACACCTACCAGAAGCCTCGCCCAGGAGGTAGGCACTGGTGGGAGGCCTGTATCCTTGGTCCAGCTGCTTTTGCCTGCTCTGAGCTTCTGGCCACTGGGCACCTAGGCAGGGCAAAATCTCTCAGGTTGCTCTCGTGCTCTCCTCAGAGATGATAAATCTAACTGAGAAATTAAGAAACCATTTATCCACAGTGAATTTTGGCTTCCTGAATGCTCTCTCTATACCCTAGAGACTCCAATCTCTCTGCTGAGAACCCCTTCTAGCATGAAAGTTTGTTCTAACCTTCATCGGTAAAAAAGAATTGCAAAGAGGATAGTGTGTCCGCCGGTGCTCAAACAGCAGATCAGGCCCAGATCTAGAACTAATGAACTATTCTGGGCCCTGGGTGACTTCAGAGCAGAGAATTGCCTGGAAACAGGAAGTGAGAACCTATGTTATCTGCATTCATCTGCTAATGCAATCAACAGTTTTGAGCTCCACTTGTGAGCTGGGCCCTATGCAAGCCCCCAGCCAGTTGAATTACATGCCCTCCACTTTCACAGACTGCCAGGGAGACAGACACATCCAGGGATAATCTGACATGAGACCGTGGGTGTGATGATGGAGAAATGTGCAAAGTGCCCTGGCAGTCCAGAGTGGCTTGGCTTCTGGAAGTCACCTGAAGGGAACCAGGAGCCTCTAGCAGAGAAGAGACTGAGGCAGGAGTGGAGCAGATGGAGGAGCTCAGGTCCCAGATAGAGCTGTGGCAACAGACCCTTCCATTCCACCTCATGTGATTTAAGGCTCTTCTTGCCTTGGTTCTCTGTGTTGGTTTGCTCAGTGCCAACTGAGAGGTCTGAGAGGAGACTTCCTCATGTGGGGGCCGGCCAGGCGGGGACGGAGGAGGCTCAGAGGCAGTGCGAGTGGGGATGTGAAGCCTTCCCTGGGTTGCCCTGTGTGGGTTAAGGGAAGTGTGGGCAACCCCATTCCAGTCTGCAACACTCATCTCTGTGGGTTGCTCCAAGCTGCAGGCCAGGGTCCTAGCCCACCCCAGGCCCTCCCTTCCCTGGGAGCAGGAAATTCCAGCTGTGCCTCCTGCTAGCTCTGTGGCCCCAAGTTAACAGAGCTATCTGAACCTCAGCTTCCTCCTCTGTAAAATGAAGATGATAATGGCACCTTCTTCTTAGGGTTGTTGTAAGGATGTTGTTGTCGTGTTGTTTAAAATGCCTAGAACATTGCCTGGAATATAAAACCAGTTGCCATCCAGTCGACTCCAACTCCTAGGGGGTTCCATGTGTGTCAGCGTAGGACTGTGCTCCATAGGGTTTTCAATGGCTGATATTTTTCGGAAGTAGTTCAGCAGGCCTTTCTTCCGAAGTGCCTCTGGGTGGACTCAAACCTTCAACCTTTCAGTTAGCAGCCGAGAGTGTAAACTGTTTGCACCACACAGAGACTACTGCCTGGAGTATAGAGGTGCTATATAAGGAGTGGAATCCCTGGTGACATAGTGGTTAAGAGCTATGGCTGCTAACCAAAAGGTCAGCAGTTTGAATCCACCAGACGCTCCTTGGAAATCCTATGGAGCAGTTCTACTCTGTCCTGTAGGGTAGCTGTGAGTTGGAATCGATTCAATGGCAGCAGGTTTTGATTTTTTTTAATATACGCAGTAGGGGCCCTGGTGGCATAGTGGTTAAGAGCTCAGGCTGCTAACGAAAAAGCCAGCAGTTCAAATCTACCAGCTGCTCCTTGGAAACACTATAGGGCAGTTCTACCCTGTCTCATAGGGTTGCTATGAGTTGGAATTGAGCTGACAGCAATGGCTTTGGTTTATATGTATATATATATATGTATATAAGGGGTGGAATCCCTGGGTGGTATAAAAACTCTCCACTACTAACAGAAAGTTTGGTTGATTGAACCCACCCAGAGGTGCCTCCCAAGAAAGGCCTGGCAACCTGCTTCCCAAAGATCACAACCTTGAAAACCCTATGGAGTACAGTTCTACTATATACACAGGAGGTCGCCACGAGTTGAAATTGACTCAAAGCCAACTGGCTTGGTTTGGGTTATATAAAGGGTAGAGAGGCCAAGAGGGCATTGCATCTGTTATCCAGTCAGTGCCACCGTTGGTTCAATTCAAAGAGGACTCCAGTGTGGCTGTGGTAATGCCTCTTTATCAGGGCCCTGGTCAGGGAATGAGGGTGGGGGTGGCTCACGGCCAAGGCTGGTTCTACTTCAGGAAAAGACCCTTTCCTGCTATAGACATTCATTTGGATCCTGTTGTGAGGAGGCATTGTTCTGGGGACCAGGAGAATATGAGGGGGTAGACTTAACCTGGAGCCGAGAGGGGTGGGCAGGAGCTGTGTTCCCACTTTTTGTGTTCCTGAGCACTCTGAGTTCATGACAAGAGCAGGAATGCAGTGTTTATCAGGAGACCCCTCCCTTCTCCTAACCACAATTGGCCCACGTAACCTACAACTACCAATTGGTCCATTCATTAGAAAGCATCCTGACTGAGGAGTGCCAGGCACAGCTCCCCGCCGCCTCACTCACGCTCCAGCTCCCACAAGCTGGGCTGCTGGCCCCCACAGCAGCCTGGCCACGAGGCCTGGAGCTCCCTCCTCTGCCTTCCCAGAGACAGAAGTCTGGGGCAGAGTCCAGGCGGGGCCACAGCCAGTGATGGGGTCCTTGGGGTTGTTGTGAGAATTCTGTTTCTAGAATTAAACTCCTTCCACAAGACTGCAGTGCCCAGCTTTGGGCTAGCAGCTGGAAGGGGGCCAAAACTAGAAGATCCAGCCCTTGCCATGGTGTAGCAAAAGGAACACAGGATTTGATTTCGGATCAAATCCGGAATATATATTTATTAACAGAGCGACCTTTGACAAGTCACTTGAACCTCAGTTTTCTTATCTGTAAAACAGAGATTATAATAACGTTGACCTCAGGGGATTGGTAATACGACCAAATTAGAAATTTACCAGAAAATACACTGTAACCTTGGGAGACCTCATGCAGATACTGGCTATCATTATCAAAGGACTTTGAGTTTGAAATCAGGGAATCCACATTCAGGTCCCAGCTCTGCAACTTGCTAGATGTGAGACCTCTTTGTGCCTCAGTTTCCTTATCTGTTAAGTAGAAATAATACTAACTGCCTCAGGGTGTTTTTGTGAAGAGTCAAAACCAAACCCTCTGCCATCGAGTCGATTCCGGACCCATGGTGGCCCTGTAGGACGGAGCAGAACTGCCCCATGGAGTTTCTAAGGCTGTAATCCAGAGACCTGGTCCTGTCTCCGGCTCTCCTGGACAAGTCACAAAGTGTATTTGGATAGTAGTTTTCTTGTCCGATGCAGTGGTTAAGAGCTCGCCTGCTAGCCAAAAGATCAGCAGTTCAAATCCACTAGCCGCTCCTTGGAAACCCTATGGGGAGGTTCTACTCCGTCCTATAGGGTCACTATGAGTCGGAATCAACTCGTCGGCAATGGGTTTGGTTTGTTGGTTTTCCTTCTTTTTTTTAATCTTTATGGAAGCAGACTGCCACATCTTTCACCCGAGGAGCAGCTGGTGGATTCGAACTGCCGAGCTTTCGGTTAGCAGCCAAGCGCTTTAACTACTGTGCCACCAGAGCTCCTTTGTAAAGAGTCAATACAGTATATAAACAGGCCTTCATTGCAGAGTGGGTGCCCAGTGAACGTTGGATACTCTTATTCGTAGAAGTGATAGTAATGGTATGACCAGAAGGAGCTTACCACAGAAAGCAAACCAGGCTCACATGCTTCTTATGTTCCTTTCAGCTGTGGCTCCAAGTGCTGTAATCATTCAATAAATATTTGCTCATTGATTGAGGATGATTGATCCTGGATTCCAGGGCCAACATCCCTGGAGAAGCTGGAAACCTCTGGCGATCCTCAAGCTTCCTGGCGCCAGGCCTGGGGCCTTCTCTGGCAGAGATAGAACTACCCTGCCTGGAGCCCCTCCCCTTTCTCTTCACCCCGGCCTGAAGTCAGATATTTGTTGCCCTTAAAACTCATAAAATGCTATTTCAATAAATGGTGCTTTCACTTACACAAGAAGTGTCATGCCGAAACTATTTTATTGTGAAGAAAGCAGAAAGCAATAAAAAAAAATATATTTTTAGAATACAACAATAGAAATCGTATTCTAGATCCTCCTTGGATTTGAAAAATAAAATCATGGCTTATAGTCCTAATTTTTAAAGCCAACTTAAGGAAGGGTTTTCTTAAACCTGATGTTTTGGAGACCCTGGACTGTGGGCTCATGTCGTCTTGGACACTGTGTATCCCTAGTGAGTTTCACCCCTTTTTACAGGTGGGTACTAGGACTCGAGAGGAAATTTGGAAGTTGCCTCTGGAATCACTAGCACTTCTCTACACATTAATTAACATATTCATTTAATGAACCCTTATTGAGCACCTACCGATTGCCAGGCCCTAGGCACTAGGGCTAAAATCACTGAACAAGAGCCTCCCTACTCCCAAGACAGAAGAATTGATGCATCCGAACTGTAGTATTAGTCAAGAGTCTTGAATACACTGGGGACTGCCAGAAGAACGAACAAATCAGTCTTAGCAAAAATGCAACCAGAATGCTCCTTAGAAGTGAGAGTAGAGAGACCGGCTTGCTTACTTTGGACACATGGTCAGGAAAGACCAGTTGCTAGAAAAGAGCATCATGATTGGTAAAGTAGTTGTTGTTAGGTGCTGTCTAGTTGATTTCAACTCATAGCAAGCCCATGTGATGGGGCACAGCTGCTCCAAAGGGTTTGCTAGGCTGTAATCTTTAGAGAAGCAGATCACCAGGTCTTTCTTCCAAGGAGATGCTGAGTGGGTTCCAACCACCAACCTTTTGGTTAGCAGCTGAGCACTTAATCATTGTGCCACTAGGGCTCCTTGGTAAAGTAGAGGGTCAGTGAAAATGAAGGAAACCCTCAATAAGATGGATTGAAACAGTAACTGCAACAATGGACTCAAGCATCCCAATGGTCATAAAGATGGCACAGGACTGGGCAACATTTTGTTTTGGAACACATGGGGTTGCCGTGAGTTGGAGCCAACTTGATAGCAACTAACAACAACAACAAACCCCAGGAATCTCGCAGTCTCATGGAAGAGGCAGGATTGTACACACACTGTTCCTACATATTTCAACAGTGCTAGGTGGGAGTTAGGAGGAGGTGGTTGGGGTGAAGAGAGAGCCAGGAAGGCTTCCTGGAGGAGGAGATCCTCAAGCCAAGTTGAAAGCAAAAGTGTAGACAGTATAGAAGTGGGAAAGACGTATTCCAGAGAGAGGGAACAACATGCACAAAGGCCAGGAGAGGCAAATCACAGTGTGGCAGGCTCTGGATAGTGCAAGTATTCTGGAATGATTAGATCAGGGGAGGAAGAAGAAGTGGGAGAGAGGCCAGATGCCTGGTGTGTCCTACACACAAGACATTAGGTCATACATGTATGTAATCATACACACACATCATTTTGACTTTACCTTGAGACACCACTGAGGAGCTGGGAAGTGATAGGATCAGGAATATCCATTTGATGAATAGTTCCCGAGCCTAGGGCACAGTCCTTAGGTTTTGAGGGGCCCCGGAAGACATACATGTTGTACTGCGTGTACCCCTGCCCATATGAAATGCACTGTTTAATCAGAAAGTGCGGGGGGGGGGTGCTTGGAAGATACCAGACAAGCAGGTTTATCAGCTAAAGAGAAGGAACCTGCAGAGGAGGGGCTAAACAGATGGAGAGAAAGAGGCCACTGAGGGAGTAGGATCCCAGGGAGGGAAGGAGGGTGAGATCAAGGGGCTGGGAAAGCATTCTGAGAGTCAGGAGGAGGGACATTTTCTCTTTGAGGTCAGAGGTTTCTTGAGGCTACAGATGGACTTGCAGGTAGAGGGCAGGTAGCCCTCTTCTCCTCAGTGATGTGGTTGGTAGAAAACTGGGCTCGCTGAGAGAGGAGCAAGGCCATTTAAGGAGCGTGAGGAAGGGCTGCAGAGCTTCTGAGAAGGATGCCATTGAGGTCATCTAAGGACAAATTAAGCCCTGTGGTGACCACAGCCCAGCTAAGGCTGGACAACATAGGTTTGTCCAAGTGTTCATCTGTGATGTGGGGAGCTGGGACATTGATCTGGGGCTGGGGTTGCTCTCCCAATCCCTTGGCAGAAGGAGAGGGGCTCAGGAGACTTTAAGTGCTATTGAGAGACAAGTTCAGGTGATTAGTGGCAGGTCCAGGAAGGGAATGAAGGAAGAGGAGCTGGTAGAAGTCCATCGTCTCATCAGACAAAAGAGACGAGTGATTATTGAGCATCTACCAGGGACAACTAGAAACCCATCCCCCAAAGATTTCGCCCTTACAGTGCTCATGTCTCTTTCTGTCTGGCTTACCTGTTCTTCTTTACCCTTCTCCTGTCTTCTTGTTGAAATCACGGTCATCTTTTAAGGCCTGAGGTAGGCCGGAAAATAGTTCCTCAAAGATATGTCTACAGCAGATCCCTAGAGCCTGTGAATGTTACCTTGTTTCGAAAAAGTTTTTGCAAATGTGATTAAGGTAGGTCTTGAGATGAAGAAATAATCCTGGATTATCTGGGTAGGCCCTAAATCCAATAACGAGTATCCTTATAAGAGGAAGGCAGAGGGAGATTTGAGACAGACAGAAGAGAAGACATAGACACACAGAGGAGAGACAGTGTGAGAGAGATGCGGTCACAAGCTAAGGAATGTCGATGGCCAGCAGAACCTGGAAGTGGCAAGAGGATTCTCCCCTAGGTCATCCAGAGGAAATGCAGTCCTGCTGACACCTTGATTTCAGACTTCCAGCCACCAGAACTGTGAGAGAGCCCATTTCTGTTGTATTAAACCACCTAGTTTGTGGTAATTTGTTACTGCTGCCCTGGGAAGCTGAGACAAGACCGGTGTGAAATGCCCCCTCCTTGGGGAATCTTCCCAGTTCCGTTTCCATCCTCTGGCCCGTGGTGCTCTGGTCTCTATGTCTTCTCTGATGTTTATGACCCCTTTTCGTGTGCACATTTCTTACTCTTCCTCCAACTTCTCGAAGATGGTTGCTGTTGTTATTAGTTGCCTTGAAGTCGGCTCCAACTCATGGTGGCCTCATGTGTATGACAGAATAAAACACTGCCCCGTCCTTGCCATCCTCTCAATCTTTGGGATGTCTGAGCCCATTGTTGCAGCCATTGTGTCAATCCATCTCACAGAGGGTTCCTTTATTTTTGCTGACCCTCTGCTTTGCTTGAGGGTCTTTTCTTGAGGATGGAGACAGCTTTTTAACCTCCCACAGGACTCAAACCTACCAATAAAGTTTTGTTGAATGGATAAAGTAATGAATGAATGAATGGATTTCAAGAACCCAGGTCATCCCTCTTGCTGGAAACAACCTTCCCTTTCCTGTTTCTAAGCTGATCTCCTTCCCCTCATCCCGCTGTGCCTGTCCCTGGGCTGGCTGCTGGGTCACATGCTTGTCACGGGATCTGTGCACTTGGGTGAGGTCATGGGCTCTGGTAGGAGGCCAGAGCTGAGGGCCAGCACTCACTCCGTTAGTGAGCTCAGGTGGGAGTGGAACCTGGGGGCTGATCCAGGCACACCAAACCCTTAGAAGACCTCGTGAGTGCATTCCAGAATGCCAGAGCAATCGTCACACCTTCCTCCCTCGTGATCCTCCGTGTTCTTCTTGAGTCCTCATGCCCTGTAGAGCCCTCCTGTTAGTGGGCAGCACCAGCCTTAGGAGGCCTTCCTCAGCACTGCCAGTGGCTCCACATGCCCACGGTGTAAATGCCAGCAGCCTTGTCTGATGTCCAGGCCTTCCTCAGGTTGGTCCCAACCTCCTGCTCTGGCCTTGTCTACCATAACACATTCCTTTGCCCCATGTAAGTTGGATAGTTTTCCACTTAATAATAATCTTTATTGCATGTTTACTATATGTCCACCTCAAGGTAAACTGCTGGAATTTCCAAAATAAAAGAGAGTCTAGCAAGAGTGGAGGGGGTTAGGGAAGGCAGCAGCCCATTACAGCTCCTGCGGTTAGAGCTATTGGGGAGGAAGCCCAGGTTGCCCCGTGGGAGCCCCAGGAGAGGGTGGGGAATTGGGGACAGCTTCCAGGTGAGGTGGTGGGTGAGCCAAGGGATGAAGAGAAGGGAGGGGGAGAGGAAAATGCCCCAGGCAGAGGGAGTAGTGAGGGCAAAGGGGTGGAGGAGAGAGTGATTCAGTGAGGCAGAGTGGGGGTGACAAGGAGTTTGATGCGGAGAAGGCTGAAAGGCAGGCAGAGGCTGGGCCATGGACATGTACGAGGAAGGCTCTCCATTTCTGCTTGTAGAGATAAACCCCTCCAAAAAAGGGCCCATGAAAACAGGGAAACCCTCAGTGAGATGGACTGACAAAATAGCCGCAGCAATGGACTCAAATGTGAAGACGGCACGGAACCGGGCAATGTTTCATCCTGTTATACAGAAGGTCACCAGACGTTTGTAGAGGGGAGGGGCTGTGCTTTTGATTACTCCTCCCCAGAGAGCACCTTCCAGAAAATGCCCAGCCTCTGCAGAGCAGACCTCTCTAACTGGACAGGGCTAATCTACAGCTCAGGTCACTGCTCCTGTCCAGCTTGTCCCATCCCCTCCTTTTTTGTACTTCTTATCAGAAGGAAAAGCTTTCAGCACTACTAGGAGGCCTCCTTCCTGTGTTGGGCTTCGATTTCCAAGGTTACGGTTTATCTCCTTTGTCTTCGTTATCTAGTGCTGCTATAACAGAAATACCACAAGTGGATGGCTTTAACAACAGAAATTTATTTTCTCACAGTTTAGGAGGCTAGAAGCCTGAATTCTGTCTCTAGGGGAAGGCTTTCTGTCTCTGTCAGGTCTGGAGGAAGGTCCTTGTCTCTTCAGTGTCTGCTACCTGGTTCCTTGGAGATCTCCAAGTGTCCTGGCATCTATCTTACCCCATCTCTCCTGTGCTTGCTTGTTTAATCTCTTTTATATCTCAAGAGATTGACTCAAGATACACCCTGTCCTAACCTACCTCATTAACATAACAAAGACCATTCTCAAATCAGATTATAACCACAGGCATAGAGGTTAGGATTTACAACACATTTTGGGGGGACATAATTCAATACATAACACTCTGATGCTAGAGGATCTACTTATTGGTTTCGTGTTTCTTCAATTTCTGACTTGAACTGCATCCAAATTTAAACATCAGAGAAATGAATGAGTGGTTCCCAAACATGTTCACAGCGTGGAGATAGAGCGTTTTTTTGGTGAAACGCCAAAAAAAAAAAAATGCTATGTCCAACCTTAAATTACCCTTATCTGTATAAATCGGAAGAAGCCCTGGAGATACAGTGGTTAAGCATTCAGCTGCTAATTGAAAGGTTGCTTCACAGGAGAAAGATGTGGCAATCTGCCTCCATAAAGATTATAGCCTTGGGAACCCTATGGGGCAGTTCTACTCTGTCCTATAGGGTCGCTATGAGATAGAATCAACTCGATGGCAAGAGACCACAGATTCTTGATTCCTTGATTCTTGCATAGATAAGCAGTGGCAGGGGTCAAAGGTTTAAGAAAAATGTTTGTGGTAGTTGCTAGCTGCCATCAAGTCAGCCCTAACTCATGGTGACCCACGCATAATGATAGGGAACACTCCCTGATCCTGCACCATTCTCACGGATAGCAACCTTTGTGCCCTATGGGGTTTTCGTGGGCTGATTTTTGGAAGTAGATCGCCAGGCCTTTCTTCCTAGCCTGACTTAGCCTGGAAGCTCCGCCAAAACCTGTTCAGCTTCATAACAATTTGCAAGCCTCCACTGACAGACGGATGGTGGCTGCGCATGAGGTGCATTGGCTGGGACTCAAACCTGGGTCTCCGGCCTGGAAGGCAAGAATTCTACTACTGAACCACCAACACCTCATTAAGAAAAATGTAGGGCCCCAAGTCCTAAATGGAGAATATTTTCCACTCCGTCTCAGATTAAAGAAAGAGGGTCTTTGTTTATGTTTTGGGGTTGATCCAGGGGCTCTGGGTCTCAGTGCCTGACCGAGTCTCAAAAACAATGACCCAGGGTCTTAAGGGCTAGCCTTACACTGGGTTCTCTAGAGAAGCAAAACCAGCAAAGCATATAAATATATATATAGAGAGAGAGATTTATATCAAGCAAATGGTTCACATAGTTGTAGAGGCTGGAACGTCCCAAGTCTGTGGGTCAGGATAGAGGCTTCTTCTGATGCACATAGTCACAGGGGCTGGTGAACCCAAGATCGGCAGGTCGGTGAGCAGGGCTCTTGTTCACAGGCTGTTAAGATTGATGAATCCAAAGATTGGCAGGCAAGACCACAGATAAACTGCTAGCTCAAGTCCCAAGAACTGGAGATCAGATGAACAGGAGCCAGCTGCAGGATCCAGAATGAGCAAAAGCCCACGAGCCTTGCCAGAATGTCTACTTATAATTCAATGCTGGCCACATGCCCAAGGAAAATCCCTTTCAACTGATTGGCTACTCACAGCAGATCCCATTATGGAGGTGATCACATAATATCAAATCTCATCATGGAAATGGGCACACCATCATATGACTATCAAATCACTGAGATCATGGCCCAGCCAAGTTGACACACAACCTTAAGCATTACAGGGCTTCATTGGCCTCCTAGCTACCCTGGAGTTTATCTTTCATTTTCTTTTCATGTTTTCCTTTTCCTCTGTTACAGCAGCACTAAGAAACTAAGACACTGGCATTGATAAGAACATGTACATATACACCCACGGTGCCTACGACCAGCCTGCCCTCTCTCCCTCCCTCCTTCCTTCTGTTCATTCCTAGAAAGGTAGTGGAGTGTGGTAGCTGGGAACCTGGGCCTTGGAGCAAGGCTGTCTGGGCTCATATCCAGCCTCTGTTCTTACTAGTTGTGTGACATTGGACAAGTTCTCTGTGCCTCGGTCACCCTATTTGTAAGATAGCACTAACAATAGCACTGACCTCAATGGTGTTGGTTAGTATTTAATGAGTTAATAGACAGGTTGGCAACCCTCCTCTGTAAAAGGCCAGGTAGCAAATATTTCCAGCTTTGCCACCCATACTGCCTCTGTCTCACCTACTCAATTCTGCCATTGTACACAAAAGGGTATGTGCTCCTATAAAATTTTATTTTTGGAAATAGGCAGGGAAACAGATTTGCCCCCTTGGCCCATAGATTATTGACCCCTGAGTTAATACATGACAAAAGTGTTTGGTACATAGCACCCAATAAATGTTGGCTATTATTATTCATTCATGAAAAAAGCTAATACATGAGTGCCTACTCTGTGCCACACTCTGTTCTAAGCACTGGGGATACAGCTACAAAAAAGACAGAAAAAGTCCTGCTCTCATGGAGCTTACACTTTAGAGAGGAGCCAAAAATAAACAAGGAAACCAAGAAATAACTGAGAAAATACCAGGTGGTGGTAAGTGCTGTTACGAAAATAAAACGGGGGGCTGTGATAGAGATGTCAGGGCAGTCAAGGAAGAGCTCTCCGAGGGTGTGATATTTACACCAAGAGCAGCATGTCAAAAAGGAGCCAGCTTTGTAGTGGCTGGAAGAGTTCCAGATAGAAGGACAAACCCGCTCTGGCTCCTATTTCTGCCCTTTGCCCCATTAGGAGCCAGTTTTAGAAGGGCCAGGAAGGCGAAGGAGGAGGATGACTAAGGACATACAGAAAGGAAAATCCTGGTCTCTTGCTGATCTTGCAACTCAGCAAGCTGTGGGAGGGCTTTTTTTCTCCTCACCCTCTTGATCCTTGGCCCCTCTCCTGGTATATATTCCTTTTCTGTACTCCGCAACCCTCAGCACAGCTCCCTCTTCTTTTTTCTCTCTTCCCAATGACTGGCTCAAAGCCCTCAGCCCCAGGTATGACACCCACACCTTCTTCACACCTATCCTGAGTTCCAGGCTTCTTAAAGCCAGTTCCCCACTACCTTAAGCTGGAGGTGCCCCCCTTTCCCACCACCTAGCAGGTGAGTAGGAGGGTCTGGATTCTGCTTCCTCCTGTACAGGGGAGGATGAAGTTCTTGTCATCCCTAGTAACACAATGAGCGAGGTAGGCTTCACTGGAGCCACCCCCAGACATAGGCCCTGAAGTTGGGCAAGAATTAGAAGTCCTGTTTTCTCGTTCAGTGGTTCTCTGTTGATTGAAAAAATACCTGTTGCCTATGGATTCCTGGACCCTGCAGATTCTCCAAGTCTCCCCTGCTTCCTCCCCCCACTCCAAATCTGCAGCCCCCTCTTCTTTTTATTTAATTGAGTTTTTTTTTTAATTGTGCTTTAAGTGAAAGTTCACAATTCAAGTCAGTTTCTCATACAAAAACTTATACACACATTGTTATGTGACCCTAGTTGCTCTGCCTACAATGTGACAGCACACTACTTCTCTCCACCCTGTATTTCCCATGTCCATTCAACCAGCTTCTGCCCACTCTGCCTTCTCATCTCACCTCCACGCAGGAGCTGCCCACACAGTCTCATGTGTCTACTTGAGACAAGAAGCACACTCCCTACCAGTATCATTTTATGTCTTACAGTCCAGTTAAATCTTTGAAGAGTTGGCTTCAGGAATGATTTTAGTTTTGGGCTGACAGAGAGTCCAGGGGCCGTGACCTCGGGGGTCCATCCAGTCTCAGACCATTAAGTCCGGTTTTTTACTAGAATTTGAGGTCTGCATCCCACTTTTCTCCTGCTCCTTCAGGGATTCTCTGTTGTGTTCCCTGTCAGGGCAGACATTGCTGGTAGCCGGGCACCATCTAGTTCTTCCAGTCTCAGGGTGATGGAGTTCGTAGTTTTTGTGGCCCTTTCCTTCTCTTGGGCTCATATTTTCCTTGTATATTTGGTGCTCTTCATTCTCCTTTTACAGCCCCCCTTCTTAGCTGAACATTACAGCTCACACAGAAATCTGTGGGATGGCCAAGCCCAGGAACTAGACCACCACATGTGACACTGCACTCCAATAGACAGCAAATTCTAAACTCCAACAGTTTCGGGGGTTGGAGCCAGCCTGTTGACCCCCTGGCACAGTGGGTTAACTCTTGCCATCTTCCATGTCAGAGGGACAGTTTCTGACCAAGTTCTGTGTTCCAGGTTATACCTTTTTGGGTGGGCTGTAGACCTCTGTCCCCTCTTTGAATTCTTACTTCTTTGCTTTGCCAGTCTCTGTCCCCAACTCTGATGCCCTCACTGGTTCCCACCTTCCTCTCATAACATGTGCCTTACAATCAGCTTTGTTGGTGTGCAAGCATCTGGGCATGACACTGCTGGGCTCTTGATTCTTGTGGTCATACTGCCTCTTGACCGGACTAGGAGCATGGGTCAGAATGGCGCCTCTGCTTTCCTCTATGTCACTCACATCTCCTTACATGGCTGTGAGAGGGTTCCCAAGGCTGCCTGACTCACTGACAGCTGCTGCTTTTAGGCTAGCTGTCATGTGGCACAGTGGGGCTGAGGGGGTAGGCGGGTGGCATGGGTTGGGGTGGGGTGTCCCCAGCCCCTTCAGGAGGCTCCCTCCCCAAGCTTTGTTGTCCTGTGTTGCTGTCTTGGTGCCCAGGAAGCTGACTGGTGAAGGGAAAGTCTGACCCCTCTTCCTGTCAACAATGACTTTCTGCTTGGAGCTGACCCCTCTGGGTGAGTCACCAGGAAGGGCAAGAAGCCTCTGCCAAGTGCAGGAGGAAGTGCGGGTGCACGAAGTTTTCCCTCCACAGCCTAAGGCTGCCAGAGGCTTATCACTGGATCTCAGGGTCTTTCAGTTGAAAGAAAGACTCAGGACAGCCTCCCTGTTGGCTCCCCAAAGTAGAAGCGGTCTTGAAATTCCTCCCACCTCCCATACTCCCCTGCAGTCCAACCAGATGGATGTTCTTAAACATGGCTTTGACCATGTCACACTTTGCTCACAATCTTTGGAGACGCCACACTGGCTCTAGCATAAAGTTCAAATGCCTTAGTTTGGCTCCAGCCTCCCTTTTTGACCTCATTGCCTTTCACTCCCCTTTTCCTCCTCTGCTCCAATCAGGCAGGCCTCCTTTGCTCCTGAGCATGACATAGTACACATGGCCATCTCTACACCTCTGCCTTTGCCTTGGCCCTTCTCCACCATCCCCTACACTAGAACGTATTTTCCTCTCCAGATGCCACCATACTTCTTTAAACTTCATTTTCGTTGTCACTTTTCCATCCATCCATCCAAAACACATTCACTGAGTACCTTCTCTGCCAAGCCCTGTGCCATCAGCTGAAGTTTCCATTTCCAACAAACTAAACAAGGTAAGCACTCATGGATCTCCAGATTCAGGGAAGATAAAGCTGTTGCCTTCAAGTTGACTCTGACTCATGGTGACCCCATGAACTGTGTGTCATAGGATTTTCAATAGCTAAATTTTTTTTTTTAATAATTTTTATTGTGCTTTAAGTGAAAGTTTACAAATCAAGTCAGTCTCTCACACAAAAACATATACACCTTGCTACACACTCCCAATTACTCTCCCCCTAATGAGACAGCCCGTTCTCTCCCTCCACTCTCTCTTTTCGTGTCCATTTCGCCAGCTTCTAACCCCTTCCATGTAGGAGATGCCAACATAGTCTCAAGTGTCCACCTGATCCAAGAAGCTCACTCCTCACCAGCATCCCTCTCCAACCCATTGTCCAGTCCAACCCATGTCTGAAGAGTTGGCTTCAGGAATGTTTCCTGTCCTGGGCCAAGAGAAGGTCTGGGGGCCATGACCACCAGGGTCCTTCTAGTCTCAGTCAGACCATTAAGTCTGGTCTTATCAGAATTTGGAGTCTGCATCCCACTACTCTCCTGCTCCCTCAGGGGTTCGCTGCTGTGTTCCCTGTCAGGGCAGTCATCGGGTGTAGCCGGGCACCATCTAGTTCTTCTGGTCTCAGGATGATTTAGTTGCTGGTTCATGTGGCCCTTTCTATCTCTTGGGCTCGTAATCGCCTTGTGTCCTTGGTGTTCTTCTCAATGGCTAAATTTTTGGAAGTAGATTGCCAGACCTTTTTCTCTGAGGCATCTCTGGGTAGACTTGAATCTCTAACCTTTCGGTTAACAGTGAAGCATGTTAACCATTTGCATGACCCAGATGCTATGGGAACACCTGGGAGGGACAGCTCACACAGCCTTGAGAGATCAGAGCAGGCTTGCAGGAGGAGGTGGCACCTCTGCTGATTTCTTGAGGTTGTTGTTGTTGTTAGGTGCCGTTGAGTCAGTTCCGGCTCATAGGGACCCTATGCACAACAGAATGAAATACTGCCCAGTGCTGAGCCATCCTTACAATCGTTGTTATGCTTGAGCTCATTGTTGCAGCCACTGTGTCAATCCACCTTGTTGAGGGTCTTCCTCTTTTCTGCTGATTCTATACCCTGCCAAACCTGATGTCCTTCTCCAGGGACTGATCCCTCCTGACAACATGTCCAAAGTGTGTAAGATGCAGTCTCGCCATCCTTGCTTCTAAGGAGCAAGGTTGTACTTCTTCTAAGACAGATTTGTTTGTTCTTTTGGCAGTCCATGGTATATTCAATATTCTTCACCAACACCATAATTCAAAGACATCAATTCTTCTTTGGTCTTCTTTATTCATTGTCCAGCTTTCACATGCATACAATGCGACTGAAACCTTTACATAGATCAAGAGGCAGTTGTTCAGACAGAACAAGGGGATACTGATTGGTTTAAAGTCCGGAAAGGTGTGCGTCAGGGTTGTATTCTTTCACCACACCTATTCAATCTGTATGCTGAGCAAATAATATGAGAAGCTGGACTATATGAAGAAAAACGGGGCATCAGGATTGGGGGAAGACTCATTTCTTGAGGAGTGAGTAGGAAATAGGTAGGCAGGGGAATCAGGGAAAGAAGGGGGCAGAAGAGTGTTTGGACCAGAAAAAACAAAGTAGGAAGGCCTGAGGCAAGAGATGATGCATTCTAGGAACTGAAAGTTGGTCAGAAAGTCTGGAGTAGAGGGTATGAGGGGGAGTGGTGAGAGAAGATCCTTGGGAATTACCCAGTGGGCCCACAGTTTGGACTTTATCCTAATAGCCATGAGAAGACAATGGAAGGTATATAGAAGAGGTTCACAATGAACAGATTTGCTGACTAGAGTGACTAGAGTGTGGGCAACAGATCGGAGGAGGGCAAGTCTTGCTTAGTGTGGTCTGGATGGGATGCAATGGTTGTCTGAATGAAGTGATGGTGGGAAGCTGAGGCAATGAGAGAGGTCCAGAGCTCTCTCCAGTTGATAAGACTTGGTGATTGCTTAGACATGGGGTAGAGGGAAGAGGGGTTAAGCATGGCTCCCAGGTTCCTGATTAAGTGGATGGGTGTTAGGTAGCCCATTTTCCTGAGAGGAGCAGGCCTGTAGGCAGGGGAATGATGAGTGCAGACTTTGACGTCAACAGTTTGAGCTCCCTGAGGGGCAGCCAAGGGCAAGTGCACAAGTGAGTGGACAAGGCCAGAAGCTTGTGTTGGAGGGATAGACTTGGAAGCCCCAGTTGTATATAGTCATTGGACTGGGAGAGTATGAGATGTCCTCCTTCCACGAAGCCTTCCCTGGCCCCTCCAGCTTACTGTATCCAGGCCACAGCCCTTTCTTGACATATTGCATGCTGCTTTGTGTTATGTATCATCTTTCCAATCAGAGGATTACCAGAGGGGAGCTAGTTAGGAGGGGTTGCAGTGATCCTCATGACAGGGGTGAGAGCCTGACCCAGGAAAAGAGAAGATGGATTTGAGAAATGTTTAAAAAGAGCATTGGTGTGGTTTGGTGATTGGCTGGATGTGTGGGGCGAGGGAGAGAGAGGGGCCAAATCTGCTCCCAGCTTTCAAGCATGGGGGATAGTTTAGACTAGACAATACGAAGAAGAGCAGGTTTCACAAGGAAGAAAACAGGTTAACTTTTGGACCCACTGAGTTTGTGGTGATGCCTATGGAGCTTGAAGCTGGAGAAGTCCAGTAGGTTACTGGACATTGTAGCATGAGGTTAGATGTTGAGTCTGGAGTTAGGCATAATGAGCCTCATCTCCTACCATGCGCTCTCCGTGCTCCAGCTCCATTAGTCTTCTTTACAAGCTCATTTCCCACTTCTGAGCCTTTGTACTTATTGTCTCCTCTGCCTGGAACACTCTCTCCCCAAACATTGACAAGGCTTGTGCACTCAAATAATTGTGTTTCTATCTAGAGTTACTTCTTATCTCCATCACTGTCTATCCCCTTACACTGCTTTAATTTTCATCGTAGCATTCCTCACTCCCCAACATCACATCATAAAGTTGTTTCTGTGTTTTTCTGCCTCCGCCACTAGAATGTGACTTCCCTCAGGACAGGAGCTTAGTCGGTCTGGCTCATCTTCACTTAGAAGGTGCCCAGGAGTGCCCAGGGTGGGCTCCTGGTGAACACTGGGGACAGGATGCAGGGGGAACATATGACTCGCCAGAGAGAGTGATAGCAGAGGACAGGAGGGAGGTGTCATGGTGAACAGTGTAGACGGAATGGAAGTAGAAGGGGCCCAGGACAGAGCCTGGGAGCCGCAACATCTAAGCCTGGGGCAGAGAAGAGGGGCCCCTGGAGGAGGGGAGAAGGAACAGTCAGAGAGTGAACCTGGTACCTTTGCACCTTGTTCAGGAGCCCAGTGCCAAGGTGCCAAGGGAGTGGAGATTCCCAACAGGAAGAGGGGACCAAGATCATCAAACATCTCAGAGAGGTTGTCTTAGTCACCTAGTGCTGCTATAACAGAAATACCACAAGTGGATGGCTTTAACAAAGAGAAATTAATTTTCTCACAGTCAGGTAGGCTAGAAATCCAAATTCAGGGCATCAGCTCCAGAGGAAGGCTTTCTTTCTCTACCCGCTCCGGAGCAAGGTCCTTGTCATCCATCTTGCCTTGGTCTGGGAGCATCTCAAAGCAGGAACCTCAGATCCAAAGAATATGCTCCACTCCTAGCGCTGCCTTCTTGGTGATATGAAGTCCCCAACTCTCTGCTTGCTTCCCTTTCCTTTTATCTCTTGAGAGATAAAAGGTGGTGCAGGCCACACTCCAGGGAAAATCCCTTTACATTGGATCAGGGATGTGGCTTGAGCAAGGGTGTTACATCCCACCCTAATTCTCTTTAACCATAGGCAGAGATTATGATTTATAACACAGAAGAAAATTACAAAATGGAGGACAACCGCACATGGCCTAACCAAGTTGACACACATTTTTGGGGGACACAATTCAATCCATTACAGAGTCTAGTCTCAAAAAAGTCCCTTGCAGTAGGCAAAGGTGTCAGGAAAGAGGATAGCCTCAGGGCAGTATGGGGACAGAGCCCAGACACAGTGAAGAGAAGCAGAGAGTTGGGATGAGAAGAGGAAGAGAGATGGAAAGCAACTGGATACTGTGTGCTCAGCACTGCGATGACAACTGGGGGCAGGGATGGAGCTGGGGGGATCAGTAGTGATGATTACTGATCACAGCCTCCTAACTGCTCTCCTGGCCCCACTTAGGCTTTCCATCAGTGAATTGTCCTTACAGAGTAATCCGCCCCCCGCTCCACCACCATAATTAGATAATCTCACTCCTCTGCTCAAAACGATTACTTAGAATAAAACCCACACTCCCTAATGTGATAAACAAGCCCCAATGGAACTGGCCCTGCCTTCTCCTCTGACCTCATCTCCTCCATGGTCCCCCGGCTCATTCCACTCTGGCCACACTGACTTCTGTGCCAGTCCTTGGGCCCAGCTCATCCCTGCCTCTGAGCATTGTACTTGCTGTTCCTCTGCCTGGAATGCTCTCCCTCTAGACTGTCGCCTGGCTTTTTCCCTTACTACACATTTTCAGGTCTCTGTTCAAATGTCTTCTCAGAGAGGCCTTTCCTGACATTCGAAGAGAACTCTCTCACCCTCTGTTGTCTTACCCTGCTTTATTTTTTATCATGGCAGAAAATTGCTCAGTGATTAGGATCTTCAGTGAGCTACTGCTGCTAACCGAAAGCTCGACAGTTCAGATCCACCAGCTGCTCCTTGGAAACGCTATGGGGCAGTTCTACTCTGTCCTATAGGGTTGCTATGCATATACATGCACACATACATAATGCATATATATGTATATATATGATGTATAAAACCAAACCCATTACCAAACTCTGGCCTATAGGGTCGCTATGAGTCGAAATTGACTTGATGGCAATATATTTGGTTTTATACATCATATATATATATTTATATATGTATATATGTATTTTATATATATTCTAACTCACAGCAACCCTGAAGGACAAAGTAGAACTGCCCCATAGGCTTTCCAAGGAGTGGCTGGTGGATTCAAACTGCTGACTTTTTTGATTAGCAGCTGAGTTCTTAACCGCTGTGCCACCAGGGCCATATATATATATGAAATCTTGTGCATCTTTCCCAATAGAGTGCAAGGTCCATGAGGACAAGGATTTTTGTTTTATGCATGCCTACATCCTTAGCACCGAGAATAGTACATGCTACATAACAGGCTCTCAATAAATATTTTGCTGAAGGCATGTTTGTATACATGTAAATGAGTAACTGTACCTTAAAAGCAAATTTGCAAAGAGTCCTTACATACAGTGGCTCTTCACAACAATTTTGCAAAGGGGCATCCTCATTTCACAGAGGGGCACTACTAGCCAAGGCCCAGAACAGTTGAGAGGTTTGCCCAGAGCCAGAGCTAATTGGTGCTGGAGGTAGGACTGGGTCAGGTGAGCAGGGACCAGACCCTAGGCTCTTTGCACCATGCCCTGAAGCCCCTCTACAAAGAGGAGAAAAACCTGGCCCTTTCTCTCCATTTTCTCCTAGTCTGGGTGGGGAAATGAGAGGAAGATTGTGAGGGGAATAAATAAAGGAGTCCCGGGGCCGGCTGGGGGCTGGGAGTGTGGGAAGGAGAGCTGAAGGAAGAGCCAGGAGGGGCCAGGGAGGAGCTTACCTTGGCTCCTTGAAGAGGCCTAGAAGCAGTGAGGCCGCGCATGGGACCTGAGCACCCTGTGTCCTGCCCCTTGAAAGGAGTACCTTGGACTCCATCAGCCCATGTAAACCTCCAGGGGATAAGCAGGGACTTGCCTCAGGAGGGGAGGGCCCTGGCTGCTGAAGCCCTGACTCCTATTTGGCACCCTCTCCCCTCCTGCCCCCTCCCTCCACCCTGGCTGCTGGGAATTCCCCACTTCCTGGTTGGAACTCTAGAGCCATGGGGGGATTTTCCTCAGCCCAGGAATTCAGAACGCTTTCCAGCTTTTACAATAACATCTTTACCCTCTGCATTCCAACTTCCCTCTGCACAAACTGGGGGTGGGAATGTGAGGGGGGGTGGGGGGGTGAGGGTGGGGTCTCCCGGGGAATCCTGTTCCTCCCCTGCATCTCCCCAGAAGTGGCCTGTAAGTCTGGTCCCTTCAGGGCCACACTCAGGGAACAGAGCCCCTATGTCGTCTCCTGAAGGTGGGAGATTCAATGGCTGAGGGCAAAACAATGAACCCACAGCCTCCAAAACCAAGATGGGGGACGAATCCACAACTGGAGGAGGAGGCATTCTGTTGGTGCCTCGCAGCATTCCTCTGCCGTTTCTAGTGAGTCACTCCGGCCCAGTCCCGGTTGTTCCCGGCCCTGCCTCTGCTTGCTGAAAGTGTCCATTCCCTACCCTGACCCTTATGCAGGAGGGAGGGACAGGGAGGACATGGTCAGTCAGCTGGCCTCGGGGAGCCCAGCCCAGATGAGCAGTGACTGGCTATGTCTGGGGTCCAGACAGCAGTTCCATCAATCCCGAGTGCATGTCTGGTCTGGAACATACCCCAGGCCAACTATTTACTCATGACTCCCCAGAGTACCTGCTGCTTGCGAGGAACTCTTTTTCTTGATACATTTCAGCAAACACTGACCCCTGCCAGGCCTCAGTACAATGTACTGGGAGGGAGAAGGATAAAAGGATGAACGAGACACAGGTCTTGCCTTCCAGGAGCCTCCAGACTTATCCTTAAAACAATCACATATTGTGCTTTCAGGACATGCCAGCTTCTGGGCTGGGGCGTGGGGATTCAGAGATAAATAAAACACTTTTGTGAATTCAAGGAACTCACATTTCAGCTGGGGAGATAGACATATAACTGGGCTAAATTAAAATTATGTCCCCCCAAAATATGTGACGTAAATCCTAACCTCTATGCCTGTGGTACAGAGCCCTGGTGGTACAGTGGTTAAGAGCTCAGGCTGCTAATCAAAAGGTCAGCAGTTCAAATCTACCAGCTGCTCCTTGGAAATCCTGTGGGACAGTTCTACTCTGTCTTGTAGGGTTGCTATGAGTCAGATCGACTTGTCTGGGCAATGGGCTTTTTTATGCTTGTGGTTATAATCCCATTTGGGAATGGATTATCATTGTTATGTTAATGAGACAACATTAACGTAGGGTGTGTCTCGAGCTAATCTCTTTTGAGATATAAAAGAGATTAAACAAGTGAGCAGAGGACAGATGGGGTAAGATAGGTGCCAAGACACATGGAGATCTCCAAGGAACCAGGAAACAAGATGAAGGGACAAGGACCTTCCCCCAAAGCCGACAGAAAAAGACTTCCCCTAGAACCGGTGCCCTGAATTTGGACTACTAGCCTCCTAAACTGTAAGAAAATAAATTTCTGTTTGTTGAAGCCATCCACTTGTGGCATTTCTGTTATAGCTGCACTAGAGAACTAAGACGACTCATAATTCCACGATGTGGGTAATTCCACCCAAAAAGCCCTGCAGCTCCTCCTTCCAGGCTCAGCTTAGATGTCATCTTCCTCCAAGAAGTTTTCTCGACGCCATCTCAGTGGACGTCCTTCCCCCATCACTAAGCTTTGTCATTGTCTGTCAGCCCCCCAGTACCCCCCACCAGAACATGAGCACCTTGAAGGCAGGGACTGGCCTTCTCTCTTTGTATCCTCAGTGTCTCACATAATGAAAACTATTAACAGAAAAAGTGTGATATCAATCAACCACTTCTAAACAGCTAACTGTAATATAAGGCTGAAAATACACCATAAATATAGAGGCTGGTGACACACTGCCTTTGCTGTAGAAGAAGGGCTGATTAATTCTGAATGGTGGGGATCAGAAAAGGCACCAGGGAGGTGTGGCTGCAGCTGAACTCTGCAGGATGCATAGACTTTTGATAAGTGGAGAATGGGAGGAAGGCATTGCGGGCTGAGAGGACAGCAGACGTGAAGGCTCAGAGTCAGGAAAGTGGATGGCTTATTACAGTTAATGTAAAAAAGCCCAGAGGGACTGGCACATGGTGCATGGAGGGGTGGAGGAGAAGATGTGGGTGGCAAGGAACACGGGGTCAGACCAAGAAGAGACTAACATACCCCACTAAGGAGTTTGGTCTTTGTTCTGTAGGAACAGAGATTCTCTGAGAAATTTTGAAGATGGGAGTCAAATAAACTGACCCATATTTTGGGAAACTTACACTGATGGCTTTGTGAAGGGTATATTTGGAGAACGCATTGCCAGAGGTATTCTGTTCTCAGTCTCTGCTTCTTAGGAAGGTGGAGAATGCTGAGAAGAGAGGACTGGGCAAAGTCGCAGAGACAGAGAAACCAGTTAGGAAGCAGTTGTAATGTGAGGAGACAGATGACAACGATCCATCATCTGGTCAACAAACAGGGGCAGCGAGAATAGAAATAGATAACCAATTGGATGTGGGAAGTGAGACTCTGAATCTTCTGGCCAAACTGGCTGAAAGAACACAAGAGAAGCAGCAGGTTCCAGTGGGTAGGGGGTGGAGGGAAGGAAGATGAGCATACCATTTGGGGTTGTTACCAGTACAGTAGTTCTTGAGCTCCTGGAGTACACTGAGAAGAGAAAAAATCTCAGTCCTGATGCCAGCTGTAACCAACCATGGATGCCTCCAGCCTGGCTCAAAGGAGTCCATTTTGTTCAAAGCTTACACAAGTGACCAAATCTCTTTCTCTATGGAAAGATTTCACAGTCCTCTCCCAGTTTTAGTCACCAGCACCGCCCCTCTTTCTGCCCACCACCATAGAAACCCATGGGGCCTGACAAACAGGGAGATGTTGCCAGGAGAGATAAGATGTTTGGACACAGTGACGCCCTGCCATCATCATGGATGACTTCAGTGTCCATGAGAGTGATGCAGCCCACACTCTAGTCACTCAGTTGCTTGGTCTCCCTGTCTCTGATGACTTTATGTCCCACTATGTCTTGGCCACCCACTCCCATCACCACTCCCTAGACATAGTCACTTTCCAGAACTTCCCCACTTCTGAAATTACTAATTTGGACACACTTCTATCCTTTCAGCTTAGCCACTCAATCACTTCCCCTACACCTGTCCTCTGACCTTATCAGGAGCACCTGTTCACTGACCCCTCCACCTTCTCCCTATCCAGAAGCTTCCTTCTTTTTTCACAGTTTGGATTGCATAGCCCAGAATTTTATTCGTTCTCTTGCCTATAACATAATCTTCCCTCTGTTGCACCACCTGGCAAAACCTTGTCTATGGATGAATCAGCCATCCTTTTTCCCTGAACTGCACGGGGTAGATGATTTCTGCTGGAAACCACACCAGCAAGCAGACTGGACCCATCATCTTTGACGGTCACGAAACTTAGCTGAGCCCTCAGCACTGCCCTGCTATATTTTGCCTGTTGTTATTAGCTCCCGACAAGCCGATTCTGACTCATGGAGACCCCCTGTGTACAGAGTAGAACTAATCCATAGGGTTTTTAAGGCTGTGACCTTTCAGGAGCAGATAGCTAGGCCTGCCTTTCGAAGCACCTCTGGGTGGGTTCAAATGGCCAAGATTTCAACTGTTGGTGCCACCTCTCCAGCTCCTCACAAATCACTTTCTAAACCTTCTCCTCTGTCCTCAAACCTTTCACATCTTTAATTCCATCTTAATTCTCTGCAGATGGTATCATCTCTTCAGATGCCTTTAGACAGGGAATCTTTCAACATCCTGGCACCCCTTTTACCAGCCTGTATCTTCCTCTCCATTTTGCCTCCTGATTTAATAGAAGATGTGCATCCTTCTCTCTAATCTTGCCACTTACGTTCTGGATCCCAAGCTTTGCTGCCATCTCGGAGACGTTACCTGTCCCCTCTTTTTCCTCATCTTCAACGCCCCCTTCTCTACTCACTCCTTCCCATTAATGTTTAAGCAAGTTAAAGTCTCTCTAACGTTAAATCAAATCTTCCTTGATCCCACCTCGTCCTCCAACTACCACACCCTCCTTCTTAGAAAAACATCTCAAACACTTTTCATTTACTCCTCGACTCACTGAAATATATTTTTCCCCATCATAAAACCTAAGTGCACTGCTGTCGCCAAGACCACCAATGACTTTCATATGATCAGTGACCACTTTTAGCCCTTTCATGTTTGATTTTTCCATTATGGGTCACTTCCTCCTTTTACTACCCTTGGCCTGTGTGACACTCTCCTGTTTTCCCTCCTACTTCCTCTTCTACCCAAACCCTAAATGCTCAATTCAATCAGGCTCTGTCCCAGGTCTTGTCTCCTCTATCTATTGACCCTAAGCCACCCCCTATACTTGTGACACTTCAAGAGCTACTCTATGCTGACGATGGTCAGACATACACCTCTGTTCTAGACCTCTCTCCTGAGCTTCAGATCTATTTATCTACTTGCCTGTAGAGTTGTCAGATTTACCAAATAAAAATTCAGGAAGCCCAGTTAAATTTGAATTTAGATAAACAACAAATAAGTTTTGAGTGTGAAAAAAGAAAAAAGAAAGCATGCCCTAAATATTACATGAGACATGCTTAACATTTCAGAAATACATATAATTTCCACCAGAAGGCAGAATAGGCTACTCGCATAGTGTCATGGATTGAATTTTGGCCCCCCCAAAATGTGTGTATCGATTTGGCTGGGCCATGATTCCCAGTATTGTATGATCTTCCTATATGTTGTAAATCTGGCCTCTATGATGTTAATGAGGGAGGATGGGTGGCAGTTGTGTTAGTGAGGCAGGACTCAATCTGAGATGGATAAGGTTAGCTGTGCTGGCAGAACAAAAGAGCTGTTAAAAGATTACCATCTGCAAGTTGGGTAAACAGGAACCACACTGTCAACTTGAGATAAGGTTGAAACAACCCATGGGTTACCATCTCCTTCTTAGTGTTTTTCTAGTCCCTTCCACCTTTACAGGCTCCACATGCACAGAAGAACAAAGTGTGACTGCTGTTTAACCTTCCCCAGCCCTCCAAAGATGGCGATGTAGTGTTGAAGATCAGTGCGCTTGCACTACATCCCGTAATAAGAGACGGCAAGGGCTGCCAAGAAGACTCCATCTTGAATATCAGTGACTTCCATCTTGGATTCCAGATGCCTGTGCAAACTAATTAGCATGCACCGCCATTCTGAGAAGTATCCGCCTCTTGAAAGAAGCCCACTAAATACTCATTACTCTATTGTCTCCACTGAACCCATATAAGCCCTAGCCTTGCTTCCCTTTTCGAGTCAGTCTTGTGGAGAGGCTTAGTCCCCTGCTGACTCCTTTTGCTTGACTCAAGCAAAATAAAGCTTGCTGAAGATAAAGTTTGTCTTCCTCGTGTATTCTTACTCAGGAAAAGAGAAGGACCCTTTGTGTCAGTTTGGCGATTGGTAACAAATCTACAAGATTGGATTGTGTTTTGAGGCAATATCTGGAGATATAAAAGAGAGAAGCAAGCAGAGACACAGGGGACCTCATACCACCAAGAAAGCAGTGCCAGGAGCTGAGCAAGTCCTTTGGACTCAGGGTCCCTATGCAGAGAAGCTCCTAGTCTGGGGGAAGATTGATGAGAAGGTGGACAGAGAGAGAAAGTCTTCCCCCTGGAGCTGATGCCCTGAATTTGGATTTTTAGCCTACTTTACTGTGAGGAAATGAATTTCTCTTTGTTAAAGCCATTTACTTGTGGTATTTCTGTTACAGCAGCATTAGATGACTGTCATGGATTAAATTACATCCCCTCCATAATGTGTGTATCAGCTTGATTCCCAGTATTGTGTGGTTGTCCTCCATTTTGTGATTGTAATTGTATGATGGAAACCCTGGTGGCATAGAGGTTAAGCGCTATGGCTGCTAACCAAAAGGTCGGCAGTTTGAATCCACCAGGCACTCCTTGGAAACTCTACGGGGCAGTTCTACTCTGTCCTACAGGGTCGCTATGAGTTGGAATGGACTTGCCTGCACTGGGTTGGGTTTGGGTTAATTTTATGATAAGAGGATTAGGGTGGGATTGTAACACCACCCTTACTCAGGTCACTTCCCTGATCCAATGTAAAGAGAGTTTTGCTGGGGTGTGGCCTGCACCACCTTTTGGAAAAAGAAGCAAGCAGAGAGTTGGGGACCTCATACCACCTAGAAAGCAGTGCCAGGAGCAGAGCTCATCCTTTGGATCCCAGAGTCCCTGCACCCGAGAAGCTTCTCGACTAGGGGAAGATTGATGAGAAGGCCGATGGAGAGAGAAAGCCTTCCCCTGGAGCTGACTTTTAGTCTACCTTACTATGAGAAAATAAACTTCTCTTTGTTAAAGCCATCCACTTGTGCTATTTCTGTTATAGCAGCACTAGATAATCAAGACAATAACTAAGACACTTAAAAAATAAATATTATAAATTAAAGGCTCATGTAGTTTACATAACTTTGGTTAATTAATTTTTTGGTTCTTGTTTAAACCTGGAAATAATGACACTCTTTCACTAATTTCTAATATGAAATATATTATGGCCAAAGATAAACCGTGTTGATGATTTTCCTGTTGTGTGCTGATTCCTACTCATAGAGACCCTATAGGACAAAGTAACACTGCCCTATAGGGTTTGCTAGGCTGTAATCTTTACGAAAGCAGTTCTCCAGGTCTTGTCTCCTTGGAGCCACTAGTGGGTTCTGAGACTGAGCTAACCTTTCAGTTAGCAATCAAGTCCTTAACCATTTCACCACCAGGGTTCCTTATGTTGATGCTAATGCCTTTTAAAAGGAATTTTCTTTCCAAAATATGATACCAAAGGAGATTTTAGGATAAACCTCCTTGTAAGATTTGTAGGAGAAAATTTCTTTGCTGAGATCTTTTAAATAAAAGTGTATCTTATTGAAGGGTTAAAAAAAACAAAAAGTGACTCCCGAGGTCATATAATTGTAAAGCTAAAGATAACTGGCATTTGATTCCATTATCAAAAAAAGAAAAGAAGTTTAGATATCATATGATGTAGTCTTATTTTGTGGATTAGGAAGCAATTGCCCTGGTAGGATTTTGTTTTTTGTTTTTTTTTTTACGATATTAGTAAATTTTTAGCATAAGTATGTTGCATGTAACATTTAGGATATACTTATGCTAAAAAGTATTTGTTGTTTATCTGAAATTTAAATATAACTGGGTGTTCTGTATTTCATCTGGCAACCCTGCATGACTTGATATGTTTATTTAAGGCCGCAAAGGCATCTCAACAGAATATATCCACAACTGAGCTTCCCATGGCACAAAGTCAACCATCCACTGGGTTTTACAAGTGAAAGAGGAAAAAGACTGTCCTTAACTCCTTCTTCCTTCTTTAGTTTCCAAGTCCTCCTACACACAGTGAAACCTGGGAGAGCCAGAATTTGACAGGCAGGACTGCCTTGTTTTTCCAGGTCTTGCAAGTTTTCTGCCTTTGACAGGGTGCAGTCTTATCACTTTTCTATCGCTCTCTGTCAGTGGAAACTATTTGAGTTTTCCTTCTCTGAGAGGTGTCTGCCTTACACAGTTTCTGGTTTTTGCAGGTTTTAGTGTATCTCTAAAATCTGACCACTTTTCTCTAATCGTAGCATTCTCCCTTTTCCAGGCCACTAGCATCTTTTGCCCACTATAAGGTCCTAGCTGGTTTTCAGTACGTGATTGCCACATAGTAGCCTAAATAATCTTTAAAAGCACATTAAATCATGGCTCTCACTGGTTTAAACTCTGAAGTCCAAAATCCTTACCATGGTCTCCAACGGCGCACATGACACAGCCTTTGCCCACTTTTCTAGCCTTTTTACATGCCTCTTCCCCTTTCTCAACACTCTAGGGCCACACTGAATCTCTTTCAGTTCCTCGAAAGTGCTGAGCTCTCTCTTGGCCTTGAGCCTTCCTACATGCTGTCTTCTCTTCTCTTACTCTTTTACGTTAGCACTTTAGGTTATCCTTTAGGTCTCAGTCCCTGGTCTTCATGCCCTCTCGATTCTGTACTTTCCTTTTGGAGTACTCAGCACACTTTAATTACTTTTTCAGTGGCTCATCCTTATTACACTGTGAACCCCATGAAAGAAGGATTTTCTCTCTCTTCTCCATTGTATCTCAGGCACCTAACACAGTCCCTGGCAGAGAGAAGGAGCTCAATTAATAATTCCGGGATGAATGGGAGAGTAAGCTTTCTCCCTATTTAGCCTGGAAGGTCTCTTCTTATTTTCATGTGAGCTCTCAGCACAGAGCATTCACCAGAGCTGAAACGGTTTCCAAATGGATTTAGAATTTATGACTCGGAATCGACTCTACGGCAACGGGTTTTTTGGTTTTATGACCCCAACCGCAGTTTCTCAGTTGTCCTCCTGGTGTGTCTTAGTTATCTAGTGCTGCTATAACAGAAATACCATAAGTGGATGGCTTTAACAAACAGAAATTTATTCATTCTCTCACTGTATAGGAGGCTACAAGTCTGAATTCAGGGTGCCAGCACCAGGGCAAGGCTTTCTCTCTCTGTTGGCTCTGGGGGAATGTTCTTATCGTCAATCCTCCCCTGGTCTAGGAGCTTCTCAGCACAGGCACCCTGGGTTCAAAAGACATGCTCCGCTTCTGGCATTTCTTTCCTGGTGGTGTGAGGTCCCTCTCCTCTCTGCTCAATTCTCTCTTTTATATCTCAAAAAAGATTGACTCAAGATACAAACTAGTCTTTTAGATCGAGTTCTGCCTCACAAAATGATGGGCAACCACACAATACTGGGGATCATGGCGTAGTCAAGTTGCTACACATTTTTGGGGGATACAATTCAATCCATAACATGAATTTTGGACCTCCAAAATTCATGTTTTTGCCACATGTAAAACACACTCACCCCATCATATCATCCCAAAAGTCTTAAATCAACTGCAGGTCCAAATTCCATCCCGGAGCAAAATTACTCTTCATCTGTGAAATCTAGAATACAAGTTATCTGCTTCCCAAGTACAATGGTGGAACAGGTACAAGATAGGCATTTCCATTACAAATGGGAGAAATTAAAGGGAATGAAGGGATAACAGGCACCAAGCAAGTCAGCAGAACACATCACATTAGCTCTCAACACTTGAAAATACCCTCTGTTTTCTGAGACCATTCAAGCACTGGCCCTGCCCTCTAGACTCTGGGTGTTCGTCATGCTCTCCAGATTCTGGGTGGAGGCCTCTCAGCCCTGGGCTTCAACTCCACCTTCCAGGCCCACTAGAATGGCAATTCTGCTCCTTCAGCTTTGGGCAGCCCCACTCACCTAGTCCATCTGAGTGGTGACCCTACCTCCTTGGCCCCGGTAGGCCCCATTCTTCTCTCCTTGGGAATGGCAGCCCTACCCCCTCAGCTTTGGGAGGTGGACTTGGCCCCATCCCCTTGGCACTCATGAAAGGCAGCCCTACGTTCCGGGACTCAGTTGGTGAAAATCTGACTTTTTGAAACCTAGGAGGCTGTGGCCCTACTCTTTGAGACCCAGCAGGCCGTGGTTGACCTTTTGAGACTCCAGAGGTCTTGGCTTCACCCTTGGAGACTGAAGCAGCTCTCCCCTTGCTCCTTGTCTCTTCACCTTTTGCTTCCTGGTTCCTTGGCTTCTTGGGCCTCTTGTACCGGCCTGGTCTCTGCCCTGCTCAGGCAAATGTTACAAAATTCTTTACCAGTAAGTTCCTGGAGACAACCCTCTCTGCCAGTAAACCTCGGCTGGAAGGCTCTCAGCTGTCTTGCTTCATGGGTTGGCTCCCACCATCTCCTGCTGGTCTGGTTGTGCCATTTCTCTCCTGCTGCTTCTCACCATCTGCACTGTCTCAAGTGTTATGGGCCTCCCCACTTCCTTTTGAGCCCTCATGAGAATTGTCTTTGATATCCATAATTCCACCAACAGTCTCTTCAAGGCAATCAAGACTTTTACTATTATGCACCTTAAAACTCTTCCAGCCTCTAACCATTCACAGTTTCAAATCTGACTCTACATTTTAAGCATCTGTTAGAGTAGCACTCGACTCTCAGTACCAAATCTTGTCTTAGTTATCTAGTGCTGCTATAACAGAAACACCACAGTTGGATGGCTTTAACAAACTGAAGTTTATTCTCTCACAGTCTAGGAGGCTAGAAATCTGAATTCAGTGCACCAGCTCCAGAGGAATGCTTTCTCTCTCAGTCAGTTGTAGGGAAGGTCCTTGTCATCAATCTTCCCCTGGTCTAGGAGCTTCTCAGCACAGGCAGCCCAAGTCTAAAGGACACACTTTGCTCCCCATGCTTCTTTCTTGGCCACATGAGGTCCCTCTCCTCTCTGCTCAAGTCTCTCTTTTATATCTCAAAAGAGATTGACTCAAAATACAGCTTAATCCCGTAGATTGAGTTCTGCCTCATTAACATAACTGCCTCTAATCCTGCCTCATTAACATCATAGAGGTTAGGATTTACAACACATAGGATAATGACATAGCTCACAAAATGGTGGACAACCACACAATATGGAGGATCATGGCCTAGCCAAGTTGATACACATTTTTGGGGGACCTATCCATAAGAAGGTCCAGTGTCAATAACTCAGCAACCTTCCAGGGTTATGTGAATCCTGTATGTCAGCAGGGGAAAGAAGAAGGCAGAGTGGCCAGAGACAGAGGGAGAATAGGCAACTTCCTGCATATGGTGACCTGATGTTGGGGAATTGAGGCAAAGACATGACAGTCAGGACAGCTCTGTCTCCAGGCCCAGTTGGTTAAGTGTAGTATCCAGAATAGCTCTCCCAAGTCCCATGGAAGATCTTTCAACAATGGATATATTGAGTTTGGGGTTTGTGGAGGACTTCTAGGTGCACCTGTCCAGCAGGCTGTTGCAAATAAAGGTCTAGAATTGAAAGACTGATCAGGGCTAAAAGCACAAATTTGGGAATCACTAACAAGCAAGTGACCATCAAAGTTGTATGAATGGTGAGAGTACCCAGGAAGACCATGGTGCTGTCCAAGGAAAAGTGACCAAGGACAGTAACTTGGAGACACCTGGGTATAAGGGATTCAGGAAGAAGAGTAAACTAAACTGGAAGCAGAGAAGAAGTACAGTGTGATTGATTGCTTTTATATGGCCTTTTTCACCATGGTCTTGTAACTCCTACCAAATGACTGGGTGAAATTATGCAGGTAATAAGGTGCTTGTGGCCCACCAAAGGGATTGGATGCTTGTTAATAATGCAAATAAGGTGCATGACACCATTGTGGGGGCAGAACTATGCAAGTAAGGTATATGGAATCCGAACAAGAAGACAGGTCAATTCTGCCATCCTGCTAAGCTTAAAATGAGCCATCTCGGAGGTGGAAAGGGGGGACTTCAGTACCACCATAAGAGATAGGAGTGATGCGCATCCTTTGGACCCAGGCCCCTGCACTGAGAACCTCCTAGGCCCATGAGACAGAGAGAGCTGTAACACTGGAGATGGTGCAAGACAGTGAGAAGTGGTGACGGAGAAATGGCAGCAGCAGAACCACAAGACCAGCACCATATGGTATGGTGGGCTTCCCAGCCCATGGAGCAAGACTCTTATAGTGGGTGTGCTGACCCATGGAGCAAGAAAGCTGAGCGCCTTTGGGCAGGAGCCTTCCTGAAGGAGTGGTGTGACCCAGGCACGTATCGGTGGAGCTAAAGTGCTTTGTAACACTTGCTCGAGCAGGGCAGAAGCTGGGCCGAGGGGCTGAGAGCCAGAGAATGGCCTGCCTGCCGGCATGGCTGAGAAGAGACTGTCCTGATTGAAGAACAGTATCTGGAGTCCTTCCTGATCCTGAATTGTAACCTGTTACTTCCCTAATAAACCCCATAACTGTGAGTTCTGTGTGGCCTTTGCAATGTTATGGAACCCAGAAGCAACGTACAGAGTGCCATGGGAGGGACAGCTGGTGTCAGAATTGGTAAAAAGGTTAGAGAGAAGAGGTACGTTTGACCTCTGCCTCATATCAGAATCAGCCTTGGGCTGTTGATGCTGATAATGATTGTCTCTTCCCCTTGTGAAGTTAGAGGAGGTCAGACACCTCTGCCGTGCCATTTTTACAAGGAGGAACTAGAGCCGTAGGAGGAGCGCCATGAAGGTACAAAAGCCGGAAGCCGGGGGTAACGTTCAAAGGGGAAAATGTTAAGCAACAGATAGGGTGAGCTCTGAGAAGTGGCTGCTAGGTTTGGAAATTAGGACGTCACTGGTGACCTCTGAAGAGAAAAAGTAGCTCATCTCTGGTTCCAGGGCCTTCTACCTTCCCTCTGATGGCTTCTCCGTGGGCAGAGAGAATTCTGTCCCCTACCTGTCCTTTTCTACAAGTGGAAGAACTGTTTCTGAATTTTGGAATGGTCAGAAATAGAGGATAAAGTGACTCTTATTCAAGGAAGGTCATGGCTTATACACTCACAGTCTCCAGAGCCTTGGACTAGGTGCTGAGGAAGGCAGTGGTATAGTCCCATCTTTGGCAGGCTTGAGGTCCAATGGCAGTATTGGGCACTGCTGCTGCTCAGATCTGCCCCTTTCAGGCTAGGAGCTTCCTGGCTAGCCCCTTTACTGTTAGAAGGCCCCTGCTGGCTGTGTCCTTCTCCTCTGGTCCCTCCTCGCCACCATCTACTCTATTCCCTGGAGTTTACTTCCCACCTCCCACTCCCTGATTCCCAGGACTTGGTCGCAGAGAGAGGCCACAGTCCCCCCAGTTCTCTACTTCATTCTACCCCCAGAACAAACCCATAACATAGTTTACTGATACCTGCTTAAGGGAAACAAACAACAAAACAAGTAACAAACTTACCCCAGGTGGGGAGTTACACAGTCTGACCATTTGTAGCTGCATGTGAGTTCTGGCCTATGCTCCTGATGCCTCCTGGGGGCCTCAGTGGACTTGACTCCACTGTTTTGTTCCTGAGGGTGAAGCTCATCCAGCCTTCTTCTTCCTTCCACCCCAGCCCAGCTATGCAGACCCCTTACAAGGACATTCCTCATCTCCAGTGGGCACTATCTCTTGGTGCCTTCAGACCTGGGGGACCCCATTCCACAGAGCTTCACATCATTCAGGAATGTCCCACAGGGAGGCATATGTCAGATTAATCTTTCATAATAATATTTTATAAATACCACTGTTGTCATAATACTCCCAGGCTCAGAAAACTTTGGTGGTCCCCGTGGCCCAGGAGCTGGGTGGGAAATTATTCACCGGTACTTCTCTCCTTCAGGACTGGCTCCAGAGGGAGGGGGTACCTTCCTTTGGGAGGTGAGAGGTGGGAGGGGGTCCACTGGTTTCTCTGCCCCAAAGGTCTCACTCAGCCTGGGCATGCTCCCCTCCCTAACGCCACTTGAACATGGGCAGAGGAGGAAAGGGGGTTTGGATAAGGAGGAGAGAGAGTGGCCTGGAGTAAAGAATGAGCACAGAAGACCCTGTGTGCAGCCTTTGGCTCCTGTGTGGGCAACTCCAGATTGCACAGGATTAGATAAAAGCTCAGCAGCCAAACATTCAAGGCCATTCGAACATCTGGCCCCAACCTGTTGCCCAGTGGTCAGGACAATTGAGTTCTAGCTCCTCTGCTACTAACTCCCACAGATCTTTGGCTAAGTACTTTTCTCTCTGACCTTAGGTTCCTTAAGTTAAAATGATTGAACTAGATCCTATGGTCCATTCCAGCTCTGCCATTTTGAAAGCCAATGTGTTTGCCTTTTTTCCACTGTGCAAATATCCTTTTCCAGCTTGATCTATTTTTTTTTTTTCTTTTGGTGAAGTGCCTGTTCAACTAGTTTTCCATTTTTTAGTTCGGTTGTTTGTTTTCTTATATCGAGTTTTGAGAGTTCCTTATATATTTTGGGTAGAAATCATATTATAAAATACATGTTTTACAAATATTTCCACCCATTTGGTGTCTTGCCTTTTTGTTCTCTTAGTAGTAGCATCTTTTGAAGAACAGAGTTCTTAATTTTAAGGTAGTCCAATTTACCAACATTTTAAAATTATATTTTTATTTTATTTTTAATTGTACTTTAGATGAAGGTTTACAGAAGATTTGTGACATTGGTTGCCAACCCCATGACACATCAGCACTCTCTCCTTCTTGACCTTAGGTTCCCTGTTACCAGCTTTCCTGTGCCCTCCTGCCTTCTTGTCCTTGCCCCTGTGCTGGTGTGCTTATTTAGTCTTGTTTTGTTTTATGGGCTTATCTAATCTTTGGTTGGAGGGTGAAGCTCAGGAGTGACTTCAGTACTGAGTTAAAAGGGTGTCTGGGGGCCACACTCTTGGGGTTTCTCCAGTCTCTGTCAGACCAGTAAGTCTGATATTTTATTTTGCGAATTAGAATTTTGTTCTACATTTTTGTCCAGCTCCGTCCAGGAACCTCTTTTGTGATCCCTGTCAGAGCAGTCAGTGGTGGTAGCCAGGCACCATCTAGCTGTGCTGGACTTAGTCTAGTGGAGGCTGTGGTCGTTGTGGTCCATTAATCCTTTGGACTAATCTTTCCCATGTGTCTTTGGTTTTTGATCCATTGCATATGCCTCCTGAACCCTCCAGGCCAGAAAGGGCAAATATGACTTATTCTCACTTGCCGGCTTTAATTGATTGATGATGCCTGCACTGAGAAGGAGTCTGCATTCAGAGTCAGTGGGAAACAATGTCACAATTAATAATGTCTGCCATGGACAAGGGATAGAAGAGTGGTGTCACTTATGACATGTATTTGCCCGACCTGATTTATGCTCTGTCAGTCCTCTACTCTTCTACTAAAGCAATTTTTTCTTCCTGGAACCCCTCCCTTCTTTTTTTCCACCTAATTCTCTCAAGGCCCAAATTCTTTAAGAAGCTCTTCATCCTCTGAATTTCTTACAGTGTAATGATTCTTCTGCCCATTTGACATTGAACACAGGCTGCCTTGCGAGGTTAAGTTCATTCTGGTGGACTTATTTGTTATCTCCCTGATGAGATTGTGAGCTTCTGGAGGGCAAGGCCTGGCTTGTACTACTTTGTCTTCCACTGACATAGCCCAGAGCTAGCACAGAGCAGACAGTCAGGAGTGTTTGTTGAGTGGAAAACTTGTTTATTGTTAAATGACAGATTCTGGAGTCAGTTCTAAAAAAATTTAACAAAGATTTTATTTGGGAGGAAACCAAATTGTTGCAGCAAGGAAGACTGGCACTTGGGAGGAGATACCAAAGACTTTAATTTGAGAAAAATAGCAATCTCTTTTTACAGAACCTTTGAAGTAGCTAGTTGGGAACAAAGGGAGACAGGTTCTGGAAAGTTGTCATTTAAGCAAAGACAGGTGCTTTCAAAGTAGGGAAGCTTGTGATTGGGCCACACGTTCTTTTCTTCATTTATAATAGGTGCAAGGGTTCTTGACTTTACTATGACAAAGTCTCAAGAGAGTGGGAGTTTGGAAAATACTATTAAGTAAGGTTTAAAGGTGGAAGCACCTGGGTTGGCCCAAGCTGGTGATGGTCCTTCCTGGTTGACATTACACACAAGCAAGACTAGTCGGGTCCTGGACCACATGGACTGAGAGTTGGGCTGCTTGAGCTGGGTCCACAGAGTGGCCAGAGTCGATGGGCTTAGTCAGCTGGTCAGACTTAGAGACTGTTTCCCTAGAAATCAGTTTCAAAATAGGTGTGGGGCTTGTCTGACAGAGAGGAGGTGGGGAAGTTCCAGGCGTGGGGCAAGTGTGAAGGTTCAGAAATGGGAACCAAAGAATCTGCTCTGGGAAATCTCAGTGAGGAGAAATTCTAATCCTTTCCCCTCCCCCCTTCATGAGGCCGTTTGCACTGCACCAATTTTTTCCTGCTTGTGTGCCATTTTTCTCCATCCCATATGGGCTGGCTGCCCGTCACACTGACAGCACTCCACCAGTCAGTAAGTTTAAGATGCTGGTGGCATCTGGGGTTGCAGCAGTCTGATTGCTGTAAATTCAGCATTGGAGTTGGGGGGTCGCCAAGGCCTCATACAGTTCGTGATTTACTGGGACATTATTCACTAGCTTCTTTGCTAGGCCTATTATGTATGGGACTCTGCATGGGGCTGGGGGATGGTAGAAGGAAGAAAAGGAAATAAAAGACCAGATTCCTGAAGTTCAGCCGCCGTGGGTAAGAGCTCCGCGGTCTGTTGTATCTGGTCACCTACTGTGTGTTATCTACTGTGTGTTATTTAACCATTCTTAACTATCATCTGGCACCCCTGGGTGGCACAAATGGTTAAGCACTCGGCTGCTAACTGAAAGGATGGCAGTTGGATTCCATCCAGGGGTGCCTCGGAAGAAACGGCTGGCGATCTACGTCCAAAACAATCACCATTGAAAGCCCTGTGGAGCACAGTTCTACTCTGACACACATGGGGTCACCATGTGTCAGAGTCAACAGCAACTGGTTTGGTTTTGGTTTTAAGAATTGTCTGATTTGTGTGTTCTTGTTCCCCCCACCCCACCCTGCCCTTACTCATATTATTTGGTGTCTGTTGCCCATAGCAGCCCCTCCCCAGGCTCCTAGTACATGGGAAGGCTGGATACACACCACTTAATGGATTAATTGGCTGAATGGAGAGTCTCAGGGCCATTGAGTTGATTCCAATTCACAGCGACCCTACAGGACAGAGTAGAAGTGCCCCACAGGGCTTCCAAGGCTGTAAATCTTTACAGAAGGAGACTGCCACATCTTTCTCCTGCGGAGTGGCTGGTGGGTTTGAACCACTGACTTTTCAGTTAGCAGCCGAGCACTTAACCACTGTGCCACCAGGGCTTCACTGAATGGAGAGTAAGGGTTAATTAATCCTAGAAGGAAAACTTCCCAGAAAAATCCCAGCCGCCTTCTCCCCTAGGGCCTGCAAACCTCTCTATGACACCCTCTGCCAGGTCAACGCTGCCCAGGCCTAATGATACCGTGCTGGCTCTGGGCTGGACCTTCCTCCTTCAGCCTCTGGGGAGATGTTGCTGGCCTTTGGTTCTGAGTCTTTCAGCTGGCCCTGTAAGCAGGTCCTGCTCCAAGCCAATCGGAATGAATTTGGCCACCTCCCTGTTTTACAAGTCCTGTTCCTAAACTGGAGCCTACAAACATCTCTCCGCCTTCCTGCGCAATTCACAGCTCTGTTCCCCTAGAGGGAAGAAAGGTCTGAACTGTCCTGAGCCTGTTTCTTCTCAGGGCCCTCGCATATTCACACTCTCTTTGACCAGGGGTTTGCTGGGCCCTGACTCTGGGCACAGGCAGGCAGTGACCTGGGCAGCAGTTAGGGGAAAACAAGGGAGAGCCCCTGCCCTCCTGTAGCTCCAGGTCCACTGGGGTGACCACAACACAAGGCTCATTGCGAAACCCTGCGAGGCAACGCTTGCTTGATAAGCACCACATGTGTGGAGAGAGCGTTCATCCCAGCCCAGCCTGGGCTCTCTTGGGTGGGCCGGGGTCTGGGAGGGACATACACAAGAAATAGGAAGAAGATTCTTCCAAGAACATAGAGCCGATTCAATCACTCACCAGCTGTGTGACTTCGGGAGAGTTGCCTGAAGTCTATGCAGTCGGGTTGGTTATCCACACACCACGGCTCCCTGGTATTCTAGGGTTCTGTCAGTGCGTGGCATAGAGCTGCAACCAGTAGCTAGGCAGGGGGAAGGGGTGCTTCTGAGAACTCACTGAGGCAGAGGGGGCGGCAAAGGCCTGGGCGGCAGGAAGAGGCATGGGGCCTGTAATTCTAAGCACAGCTTCCCATGACCACTAGGTGGGAGGGGTCACACCTGAAAGGGCATCAGGGCTGAGACCCATCCTCAAGTTCAGAGACCAGGTGCCTCAGCCATGGGCTCCACCTCACCCCATCCCCTCTACCCCAGGACCAAAGCCACCTCAGGCAAAGAAAGAAGGACCCTAGCTGGGTGGGGGGCAGTGAGCACAGAGGCCAGGGAGCCGTATCAGCACGGACCAACGACAAACAAAGATGAGCTGTTTTCTTCCAGCTTGAGGATGTTTATTTGCAAACAACAGTGTTTGCGTTGGCCTCTGTTCTCCAGCCTCCCAGGCCAACAGAGGCTGTCTGTGTGCCTGCCCCGCCCTCCTCTCGGGTTCCGTCTCTGGCCTCCACCAGGGCCTCCTGGGAGCGCAAATCCCCTGGCTGTCTGCAGCGGCCCCTCACACACGCAATCTGAGCACACTCAGCATGCAGACCGGTGGAGTGATCAGTGGCGGTTTGGGGGTGGGGAAAGGGAAAGGAGGACAGTCCAGCTTTGGGGACAGCCCGCAGCATGTTCAACAAGAAAGGTATGTGCGGGGGCACCCCCCAGAACTCACCTCCCTTTCCCCATCGCACCCCCAGATACCTAAATCCAACCACAGGTCAGTATCCTTACGCCCAGCCCAAATCTCAAGACCAAGTTTCAGAGATAACCCTAGCCAGTACCCATCAATGCCAGGAATTTAGGGCTCCAAGCACCTCTGAATTGGCCTTCTGAGGTCCTGAAGTATTGAGCCCAGGAAATCAAACCTCCTTGTAATTTTGGTAATGCTAGGGATCGGCTCTGTGCAAACCGTCCCTCAGTGAGGTCTCCCCTTCTCACGATCCCTTCTTTTGGGGTCACCACTGTCTACATGGGGCCACATCAAGCAGGCAACTACCCTTGGGAGGGATAGCACATCAAGCCCAGCAACCAAACAAGAAGGTTATTTTCTCTCTGACAGGATGCTGGGTGTGGGTACAGGGCCCTGGGCAGAGAGGAGACACTCTGGGAAAGGGGATAGGAGGCAGAAGGAGTGGGCGCTCCACGGTGGGGCCCTTATGAAGATATCCAGTCACTGTCTTGCTGAAAGTGAGCGGCAGGTCCCTTTGGTTTGAGGAGGAGAGAACGGGTCTAGAACATCAGAGGGTAGAAGTCATCCCCACTCAGCCCCACCACAACCTCCTAAGGACAGGATGCCCTTTCCTTGCCTGCGTGCCCAGTCCTTGTCTCCTCTCTGCCCAAAATAACAGGAAAGTCAGAAAATTCCAAAAATGTGGAACGCCCTCTCTTCCATTCCGAAGGCGTGGGCTGTCCCTCAGCCTTCCCCATTTCCCAGGACTGGCTGGGAGGTTCCAGGAAGGATGAGGCCTCTGATAAGAAAGAAGGTCTGACCCAGAATTGCTTGTGGTCCCAGTCAAGAAGAGGGGGACTGGAGGAAGCTGAGTTATGGGTGCTGGAGATATCAAAGACTTTGGGCTTCAGGAGCCTTGAAGTCAGGCAGCTGAGGATACAATCAGGCTCCTTCGCTGTGTGGCCTCTGGCAAGTCATTTAACCTCTCTGAACTTTGTCTTCTTTCAAGTGGGGATGACCCCTACCCCACAGTTATAAGAATTAAAGCAGGTAGTGTGTGTAAGTGCCTGGCATAGAGTAAGTGCTTCAAAATGTTTAGAGCCGCCCTTGACTTGATTCCAGGGCAGAGTTATATCCCCAACCCCTTAGCACAACTTTAACCAGGAACCCAGAAATCCACCCAGGAACCCATAACCTGGGCTCATTGCTATGTCGGCTCTTAGGAGTCTGGTCCTGAATCTTTGGCACAGAGCCAGGCCCTGGATGGGCAGGGTTGTGGGTCGGTAGGTAGGAGTATTACTGTACTGTTCTTGAGGTCACCCTTAAAAAGAAGTCCAGGGAATTGTTGGGCTGGGGTGCCCTGTTCAGGCCCCTGAAGTCATGCTATGTGCTTGCGGATTTCTACCTTTCTAATCCCCCGTGTACACTGCCCCCATATCTGAGTGAGAACAAGGTCAAATCTCTGAGCCCATATTTGTCTGTAAACTGGGAATATACAGTGAAACGACGGACAGCCAGAACTCCACAGGACTCCCTTGTTTTTCCAGGTCTTGCAAGTTTATGCCTTTGACAGAGTACAGCCTACCAATTTTCTATCTCTTGTTTTGGTGGAAAATATTTGAGGTTTTCTTCTCTAACAGGTTTCTGCCTTACACAGGTTCCGGCCTTCACAGGTTTACTGTAGCAATCTAGAAGGGCAAAATGTTTGTACCTGACTACCATCTGAAAGGTTGACAGTTCAAACCCACCCAGTGGCACTGTGAAAGAAAGGCCTGGCAATCTGCTTCCATAAAGATCCCAGCCAAAAATCTCTATGGAGCTCAGTTCTACTCCGTAACACATGCGGTGGCCATGAGTCAGAACTGAATCGACAGCAACAGGTTTGGTTTGGCTTTGGTTAGAAAAACCCATTGCCGTTGGTTAGAAGGGCAAAAAAATTCCTGAGGTGTGGGAGAGCAGCCATGATGGTGGGGGGGAGTGTTTGGTGGCTGACTGCATTTAGAAGAATCCCAGATTTTTATTGCAGCAGCAGCTGAGCCTCCATGCCTTTTCTTCCACCTGTTACCTCCCTGACTCATAGCCTACCCACGTGCCCAAGGGCTTTGAGGAAGTCCCCACGCATTCTAGTCTTGGCCACTCTCCTACTTAATCTCAGATCTCCAAAAAAGGAGTTTTGAAGTGTGCCCTAGACAAGACCCCAGCATGTATAAAGCCTCAGGCCTCATGAACTCTGTAGCTTTGAGGTGGCTTGATGCAGGAAAAAGGGAGTGAAGTGCAAGGTCAGCAAGTGAGGGACCTGGTGTACTGAGTGCCTTCTGGGGACAGGATGGAGGAGCAGAATGTGTACATCTGCCCTGTGGGATCAGACCGGCCTGGGCAGCTGGGCTCTGCCACTTACATGCTGGGCAACCATGGCCACTTAGTTACCCTCTCTGGGCTGATGGGGCTAATTCCTACATTCTTGGGTTGTGAGGGTTTAATGGGATTGAGGCGCCAAGTGGCTGTCCCAGGGCCTGGCCCAGAGTAGGTGGTCAGTAGCTATAATAACATGCATGATCTCAGTTAATGGCAACACCATCCTCCCAGCAGCTCAGGTCAACCGTAGAGTCATCCTTAACTCCTCTTCCTCTCACATCCTTCATCAAAACTGTCAGCAAACCCTGTTGTTTCTCCCTATATCCAGCATCCCACCCCTTTTCTCTCACCACTTCATATTGCTCCACCCAGGTCCAAGCTACCAAAGTCTCTCACCTGGATTATCCAGCAGCTTTCGATCCTGCCTCTCCTTGCCCCCTTCAGTCTTTGCTCAATTTAGTATCCGGACGGATCTTTCTTTAAAAGAACAAAAGAAAACAAATAAAAACTGGCTGTGGTAACAACCCAAGTGTCCATCAGCAGATGAATGCGTAAACATAATGTAGAAAATCCATACCGTGGAATACCACTCAGCCATAAAGAGAAATGAAGTCCTGACACAGGCTATGACATGGGTAAATCTTGAAAACATCATGCTGAGTGAGAAAACTCAGCCACAAAGGGACAAATATTGTAGGATCCCACATAGATGAAATATCTAGAATAGGGAAATGTATAGAGACCAAAGTTCATTAGTGGTCACCAGGGGCTGGGGGAGGGGGCGATGGGATTATTGCTGAAGGGCACCGAGTTTCTGTTTGGGGTGATGAAAAACATTTGGAAGTAGATCCTGGTGATGGTTACACAACATGGGGAATGTAATTACTCTTAAAATGTAACATACACTTAAAAATGGTTAAAATGGCAACTTTTTTGTTAGGTGTATTTTACCACAACTTAAAAAAAAACTAAAAGCCTTCATGGCTCCCTATTTTACTCACTGTAAAAGCCCAAGTCCGTGCAAAGGCCACATGATCTGACTCCTCACCTCTCTGACCTGCGCTCCCACCACAATCCCCCTCTCTCTGTCTGCCCCCCTACTTCCTCAACACTGGGCCATGGTCCTCCCTCCCTGGAGTGCAAGTTTTCCATACCCACTTGACTCAATCTCCCCTCCCCCATGAGACCACCTTGACCCTGGCAGTTAATCCTGCTACCAGCCCCCAGTACAGGCCCCCTTTGCTCCTTGAATTTGCTCCGTTGTTCCTATTTCCCACAGTTCTTAACACATTTAGCATACCATACAATTTACTGCCACCACCCATCTGTCCGTTAGTCATACCGTCGCAGCTCGCTCGTTGCTATGATGCTGGAAACTATGCCACTGGTATTTCAAATACCAGCACTGTCACCCAGGGCAGACAGGTTTCAGCAGACCTTCCAGACTAAATGAGACAGACTGAGAATAAAGTCTTGGTGATCTACTTCCAAATATTAGTCAGTGAAAACCCTATAGATCACAACAGAATATCATCAAATAGAGAACTGGAAGATAAGCCCCCTAGGCTGGACCAAAAAACCAAACCAAATCCAGTGCTGTCAAGTCGATTCCAACTCATAGTGACCCTATAGGACAGAGTAGAACTACCCCGTAGAGTTTCCAAGGAGCGCCCGGCGAATTTGAACTGCTGACCCTTTGGTTAGCAGCAGTAGCACTTTCCTAGGTTGGAAGGCACTCAAAACACACAGTAGCCACGACAATGGACTCAAGCATATCAACAATTATGAAGATGGCAAAGGACTGGGCAAGGTTTTATTCTGTCGTACGTGGGGTTGCTGTGAGTCGGAGACAACTCGACAGTAACAACGACAACAATAATATAATTTACTGATTTATTCTGTCTGACATCTGTGGTCTGTCTTCTATCACTAGAATGTAAGCGCCACAAGGGCAGGGACCTTTGTTCTGTTCCCTCGTGGACCCCAGACACCTAGAACTCAGTAACTTTTTGTTGAGTAAAACATGTAACACCCACAACAACTCTATGAGGCAGTTAAGGCTTAATGACAAAACTTCAGGTTTTCCATGGTTAAGTTCTGGTTCTCACCCCGTGCCTGGGGTCAGGATGGGGGTGGCAATGAGAAAGCAGCTCCCCTCTCCCCTCAGCCCCTCCCTTTATGATTCTCCCACCCTGAGGTGCTGACCCCTTTAAACCCTCTGGCACAAGCACGGTTGCAAACTCATTCCTTTGGCTCCCCTCTGCAGAGCTGAGGCCGATTGGAGCTTTCCTGAGTTTTTATTACTTCTTGCTAAGGGAGAAAACTAGGGAAAATAGCACAGAAAACCCAAGAGTCATAAAAACTCCTTGGCTTACGACATAGAGGTTTCTGGTCCGGTTTTCGGAGCATTCCAGTACCTTCTGAGGTGGCTGCAGTCATGCCTCAGAGGCCTGGCATACAGGCATCTCCAAGGGTCTGCTGGCCTCGGTTCCCTCCTGGCCAGCAACCGACCTCTGCCTCCCACCTTCAACTCCCTGCTCCCCAGGAGCTAGAAAACCCAACCCTGCCACGATCTGGAGAAGGTGACTTCTCTGGGGCTGTTTGCTCTTCTGTAAAGTGGGAAGAGGAATACCTTGTCCTTGAAGTGTTTTGGGGAGGTGCAGGCTTTGGGAGCTTTCCAACTCCATACAAACCTAAGATCAACGGGAGGTTGAGCCAGGGCCTGCTCCAGAGCCAGGCCACTGCCAGGGACACAAAGGAACCTGAGATAAGAAGTGTAGGGGCTATTGACAGAGCTGTTATCTGCAAAGATCACTTTTGCTGGGTCAGGCCTTGGACTGATCACAGCCAAAGAGCTTTGCTTTCAGTTAAATAGTGACCCTTTGGCCTCCCACCTACCTGGTTGTAGAAAACCCTGGGAGTGGGGGAGCTGGAGCATAGAGGGAAACCAAGGCCCAGAATGGGCTATGCTTTGAGATACCACTGAATCTGGTAGAGGATCCCAAAGGAGCTCATACCTTCCTGGGAAACTTTGCTTGGCATAATGAAATCCATGATGCACCTATTATGTGCCAGGCACTGTGCTCTGTATTGGGGATACAGTAGTGAACAAGGCTGGGCTCCTGCCTTCATGGATCATGCTGTCCGTGGGTGAGACATGCATTAAACAAATACTTACACAGACAGTTATTATTCATCACAGAGGGAAGAGCCAAGAAGGAGAGGCATTAGGTGCCATGAGAGCGTGGAGGAAATCTCTGGGTAGTGCAAACAGTTAACGCACTAGACTGTTAACTGAAAGGTTGGAGTTTCAAGTCCACCCAGAGGCACCTTGGAAGAAAGGCCTGGCGATCTCCTGAAAAATCAGCCACTGAAAACCCTATGAAGCACAGTTCTACCCTGATACACATGGGGTCACCATGAATTGGAGTCAACTGGACAGTAACTGGTGCTGGTACTGACTTTGGGGAAAGGGGAATCAGGAAGGCTTCCCTGAGAAGGCGCCATTTGAGCTGACAGCTAGTTGCTAGACAGTTTGATTATCTCTAGCAAGTCAAAACTAGGCTCCCCATATGATCAGGCAGCCCCCAGGAAGCTGGACAGGGAAGGCGGCCCGAAGGTTGTTGGCCCAGGCCAGGCTCTGGGTTAGGGACCAGGCAGGGTGGGGAGGTCCTGAGGGGTTGCAGCCTGGGCTTGAGCTCAAGCATATCGAGGATTCTGGCCTCGCCCGTTCCCCAGCACCCACGTATACTCCAGAGCCAGCTCCGAGGCAAGGTCCTGGCTGCTTAGCGACCCATGGATGCGGCGGGGCAGGGCCCCATGACCTCACTGTAATGGTGTCCGACAGCCCCGCCAGTAGGAGGAGAAAACAAACACTGAAAAGTTCCCCAGCACTCCCTGATGCCTGCGCAGGAAGGCTCAGGGACTGCAGCCTCCGGCTCCGGGCTCTGGGCACTGTATCCGGCTCAGGAGGCCTAACAGAATTCAAAGTGCTTGTTCCTTCCTGAAAAATTCCAAAGGTTGCTCAGCATTCCTTTGACCCCAGGAACCAGGGTTTGGCAGGAGGTGAAGGGAGCTGGGGGACCAGGAGCCTGAGGGTCTGCCATCTGGCTCAGAGCTGTCAGGGAATAGCTGCTCCGCCTGCTTCCTGGGGGCAGAAAGGGGGGGCAGGGGGCTGCTGAGACCCCCATTCTGACACATACCCCATCAGTGTCAAGGGGACTGATCAGTGGGGTGGGCTTTCGTGGGGCTGGGAGGAGACTGGGGAAACCACCAGGCTTCTGTATAGGGGAGAGGGTGTTCCCTCCCCCTGATGAGAGCTGAGCCTAGGGCCCAGATTCTTGGGCTCTGGCGCGAAGGCCATGTGAATATTCACTGAGATTGACTTTCCGAGGCCAGCAGGGAGATGAGCTCCCTCTTCCCACATCTCTGGCAAGCGGCTCCTCTTCCAGGCAGCCTGCTCCCTGCCTGGATTGGAATCCATCTCTCCTTCTCCTCTAATATGGCACTGATCACATTATGTCTTACATTGTAGCTATTTCTGTAAACGTCTGATCTCTCTGAAAGGCAGGAACCTATTTGGTTCATGTCAATATAATTCTGCAGGGCCTGGCTGGCACAGAGGGAGGTCCTACAACGTTCACGACAGCATTGTTTACAACGGGAAAATATCAAGTTATCTAGATGTTCAAGAATAGAAGTTTGCTTAAATAAGTTAGACTGTACCCATATGTGGAAACCCTGGTGGCGCAGTGGTTAAGTGCTAACGGCTGCTAACCAAAGGGTTGGCAGTTCGAATCTGCCAGGCACTTCTCGGAAACTCTATGGGGGCAGTTCTGCTCTGTCCTATAGGGTCGCTGAGTCGGAATTGACTCGACGGCACTGGCTTTGTTTTTTTAGTTTTTAGTACCCATATGTTGGGTTGCTAAGCATCTATTGGCAATTACATTTTCAAAAATATTTAAAGATATGGGAGAATATTAAAAGGAACCGATTTCCTCCACGCAGAGCTAACCACTGTGAACATTTTAGTGTTTCCTTTACAGATTTTTCTATGTAAAACCAAACCAAACCCATGGCCATCAAGTCGATTCTGACTCATAGCGACCTCAAAGGGTTTCCAAGGCTGTTATTCTTTACAGAAGCAGACTGCCACGTCTTTCTCCCTGGAAGTGGCTGGGGGGTTTGAACTGCCAACCTTTCAGTTAGCATCCGAGTGCTTTAAACGCTGTACCACCAGGGCTGTTTGTATAGATATATACGAGGGTAAGTCCAAAAGTATGGCTATTAGGGTTTCAGTTCATACATGCACGGTGTCATGGTTTGAATTGTATCCCCCCAAAATGTATGTATCATTTTGGCTTGGCCGTGATTCCCGGTATTATGTGATTGTCCACCATTTCATCATCTGATGTGATTTTCTTATGTGTTGCAAATCCTGTCTCTATGGTGTTAATGAGAGGGGATGGGCAGCAGGTGTGTTAATGAGGCAGGACTCTATTTACAAGATTGGATTGTGTCTTGAACCAATTTCTTTTGGGATATAAAAGAGAGAAGCGAGCAGAGAGAGGGGGAACCTCATATCACCAAGAAAGCAGTGCCAAGGGCAGAGCATGTCCTTTGTACCAGGGCTTCCTGTGCACAGAAGCTCCTAGTCCAGGGGAAGGCTGATGACAAGGACCCTCCTCCAGAGCTGACAGAGAGAGAAAGTCTTCCCCTGCAGCTGACGTCTTGAATTTGGACTTCTAGCCTACTTTACTGTGAAGAAATAAACTTCTCTTTGTTAAAGCCCACCACTTGTGGAATTTCTGTCATAGCAGCACTAGATAACTAAAACACACGGTTTTCTTTCAAACAAAACTTGTTGAAGCATGTCTCTGCAGTCAGCGGATGGCTGCAGACAAGTTCTGTCAGTAATATACTTGTCTTAGTCTCGTTAGGGTTGTTACCGGAGGATAGCCTCGGTTCTTGTCTTCGGTGTAGGAAAGAATTCAAACACTGAGACAAATAGGATCAAGCAAGCAGAGGTTTACTAGCTAACAGAGGGTTAGTAACAAAAGTACACTTGACTAGGGAGTGTCAAACGGGCTACTCAGATATAGAGAGAATCTGAGAGCCCTGATAGTCGTTTTCTTAGGGTTTTATACCCTTCTTGTCTCTTATCTCTCCCTGTTAACGTTTAATCAGCCAAGACAGGGACACCTATAGAGACTACTTCCTTGGCTTAAGGTTTAATTACCAAGTTAGGGACCATATCAAGTTAGGGACTTTAGCAAGTTAGGGACCCTTATAGGGATCATTTCCTTGGCTAAACTTTAGTTTAATTATGTAGGGACCATCTTATTAAGGAATGTCACCATTCCCTGTCTCTTCTTCTGTAGGGATTATCTTATTGAGGAATGTTACCACCCCTTGTCTCTTCCTCTTCTTGAGTGTAAGCTCTCCCCATCCACCTTACACGGTGACTTCAAAAATAAGGATACTTTTTGCACCATGGAAAAAAGCCATTTTGAGGTCAGGGCTAATATCAAATTTTTAACAAAACTCAAGTGGACATCTTCCCAAATTCTTCAAGCTTTGCAACAAGTTTATGGAAAAGCTGACCCATGTAAAACAACAGGTTTTAAATGGATCAAGCATTTTAAGGAAGCTCAGAAGATCTCAAAGATGAGCCAAGAGAAGGAGGACCACTCAGAAGGTTATGGTGACTTTTTTTTTTTTTTTTTGAGAAACCAAAGGGGTAATCTTGATAGATTTTCTCAAAAGGCAAAGGATGATCATGGGGGCTTGTTATAAAGATATTTTAAGAAAATTGTAAACTGCATTGATGAGAAAAAGACCAGTAAAGTTGCACGGAGGAATTTCTTCCATCACAACAATGCACCTGCTCCTTCTTGGAGGGTAGCAAGGCCTGTCCTAGGAGAATTTCATTGGAAAACCTTACCCCATCCACCCTAAAGCCCTGGTCTTGCCCCTTTAGACTTCTTTTTGTTCCCAAAACTCAAAGAACATTTAAAAGGAACATGATTTGAGTCTCTTGAGAATGTCCAAAACTGACACGGCGTAAATGGTTGATCTGGGAATTCTTCGGGAAAGGGTTAGAGAGATGGAAACACCGCCTTCAGAAGCGTATAGACCTAGAATGGAGAATATTGGAGAAACAATAGCTTCACATTGTGATATTTTTGTTTAATAAAGGTTTCTATGATTTTGTAGCAATACTTTTTGACTTACCCTCGTACAGATGGTAAAATCTTACCAAAATGTAATGTGTGTGTTGAAGGGGGGCGAGGTGGTGAGTGTAAGAATGAAATTTGCATTAAATATGGGCTGCATTTTCGTGAATCTAATGGAAAACAGTATTTTTTTCAGTCTACACACAAACAGCACAGTGTGAAGTTGTTGAAAGTTACACTGTAAGCCTTCAACTAAAGTGCAATTACAAAATAAATAAAATAAAACATTTTTCTGTGACACTGCAAAAAAAGATTATCCTGTACACAGTGCACTGTCCACTGAACTGAGAGAAGCCCCAAATGACCACCAGCTGTCACTCCCTGACTTCCGCCGCCTGCCTCTCAGAAGGTGAGAGCAGTGGCCGGCATGCTGGAGAATGAGGGCAGGGGCCAACAGATGCCTGTTGCTTTCTATACGATTTTGCATAAATGCTAAATTTTACTACATATATTTTTTAGTGAAATTAGAATCATACTGTATATAATATTTTTATACCCTTTTTATTTAAATTATATCTTGAGCAATACTCCACTTTATTAAATATTATTTTAAAACATATTGTGAATATCCTTTTTTTTTTTTAAAGTCTTTATTCTTATTTCTGATTTTTTGTCCTTATTCACAGGGTGCAATGTTTTGCTCAAAGTATAAATATTCTTAAGATTCTGGAAATATATTTCCAAATTTCCCTCCAGAAAATGTTCCCATTTAATCTCAGCAGCAAATGAGATGTTTGCCTGCACCACTGTTGATGGGTGGGTGTTATGGTAAACCTGAGTGTATATACTAGTGAGCTATTTCAAAAGGTAGAATTGATAGGATTTGGTGGCTGCTTAGGTGTACTGTCATGGATTGAATTGTGTCCCCCCAAAATATCTGTCAACTTGGCTAGGTCACGATTCCATTGTATGATTGTCTATCATTTTATCATCTAATGTGATTCCCCTAGTATTGTAAATTCTAACACTATGATGCAATAAAACGGATTAGCGGCAGTTATATTGATGAGGTCTACAAGATTAGGTAGTGTCTTAAGCCAATCTCTTTTGAGATATAAAAGAGGGAAAAGAGCAGAGAGACATGGGGCCCTCATACCATCAAGAAAGCAGCACCAGGAGCAGAGTGCGTTCTTTGGACCTGGGGTCCCTGTGCCTGAGAACCTCCTTGATCAGAGGAAGATTGAGGACAAGGACCTTCCTCCAGAGCCTACAGACAGAGAAGGCCTTCCCCTGGAGCTGGCACCCTGAATTTGGACTTGTAGCCTACTAGACACTGAGAAAACAAACTTCTCTTTGTTAAACCCATCCACTTGTGGTATTTCTGTTATAGCAGCACTAGATAACTAAGACATATATCTAAACAAAGCCCCATTGCCCTTGAGTCGATTCTGACTCATAATGACCCTATAGGACAGAGTAGAACTGCACCATAGGGTTTCCAAGGAGCAGCTGGTGGATTCAAACTGCCAACCTTTTGGTTAGCAGCCATAGCTCTTAACCACTGAGCCACCAGGATTCCTGCTTAAGTATGGGGAAGGTAAAAAAAAAAAAAGACAGGAAAAACAAAGAAAAAAATCAAACTTGTTGCCATTGAGTCAATTTCAATTTACCGTAAACCCCATGTGTTACAGAGTAGAACTGCTCCATAAGGTTTTCCTCTTGGCTGTAATCTCTACAGAAGGAGATCACCGGGTTGTTCTTAAGCAGCGCTGCTGGGTGGGTCTGAACCACCAACCTTTAGGTTAGTAGTTGAGCACAAGCTGTGCCACCCAGGGTCCTCAAGAGACAGGGAGGAGTTGAAGATATTGTGCTCCTTGATGTAGATGTGTATAAAGATAGGGAAGCCTTTACCTGAGAAAGGGAAAAAAGAAAGAGGATAGGGATGATGACCATAGAAGGTTGGTTTAGGAACATTGCATTATTTAAAACAAACAAATAAAGTTGCATAAGACCCAGTAGATAAATAAGCAAAGGACATTTCCTCCCCCCCCCAAAAAAAAAACTGCAAATAAAGAATAACAAAATGCCTATCTCACCATGCCATTAACTAAGATTCATTTAGTTGAACAATAGAAATCTAAGTTTTACAAGTTTAGGCAAATGAGGAGGGGGAGTTTTTGGAAGAGTCACAGTAGACATGGAAGGGCAGAGGTACAATTCGGACAAGATCTTAAACACTGAAAGGATTCTTTTTATCTCATCTTTGATTTTCCCTACCAAAAAAAAAAAAAAAAAAGAAAACCCATTGCCATCAAGTTGATCTTTATTCTCACAGACTGACGCTGTCCACATGACAGAAATCATGGCTTTTTTTTTTTTTTTTCCAATAGTTCATTTTATTTTGTCGTTGTTGAAAATATACACAACAGAACATACAACGGTTCAACCATTTCTGCATGTACAACTGAGTGACATTGATTACACTCTTCAAGTTATGCAACTATTCTCACTCTCTTTTTCCAAATTGTTCCTCCTCCATTAACATAAACTTACTGTCCCTTAAGTTTCCTATCTAACCTTTCTAGTTGTCTATCTGTTGTCAATTTGATTCCATATAGATAGTTCTTCAAAAGAGCACAATGCTTAAGGCAGACATTCTCTACTAATGAAACTAAACTACTGCTTGGTTTAAAGAAGACTTCAGGGGGAATTTTTGGTTTAAAGTTTAAAGGTTATCTCAGGGCAATAGTTTCAGGGGTTCATTCAGCCTCAGTGGCTCCAGAAAAGTCTGAATTCCATGAGAAAAACATGGCTTTTTAAGACAGCCTGTATAGCTCACCTCTTACAATTCTGCCTCCCGAGTGCTACAAAAACCTGCTCTCTCTGCTTGCAAGGTTAAAAATCCCAGGAGGGGCTCTGATGGACAAGCATGGTCCATCAACTGATATTTGAGGGTCAGCTATCATGATTGGCCTGGCTTAGGTCAAGTGCCTCCCCTTGGCTGATACACTGGCTGGGGAAGGATCTAGGTGAGGTAGAGCCCATGTGTGAACCACATGGCTACAGTTGAGAAAAGACCACTACTTAGAAGAAAAGGGATGCTCTTCTGGGCAGGCAAAACAATGGATATTCACTGGAGTTCCAGCATACATACCTACACCCTTTCACTCCCAAATGAATAATGTTATCTCTTAACATAATGCAGCTAACTCCTTCCTAATGGGATATGTCTCAAAACCTTATTCAGCTACTGTGTCCAGCTTCAAATTTGGACTTTACTGTATGAGCAAGCTCTCTCTTTCTCTGATAGTTTTCAAGATTTTCTTGTTTGTTTTTGATGTTCTGCAGGTTTAGAACAGAATGTGTGGATGCAGTGTGATGGATCACTTTGTGGCCTTTCTTGCCAGGATTTTGTAACTCACACCCAAGTGATTGGGCAGGACTGTGTGATAAGGTAATTGTGGCCCCATAAAGGGATTGATCAGTTTCACCATCCTGCTGGGCTTGAAATGAGCCACTCCAGAGGCGGGAAAGAGGATCCCACCACCAATGAAGAACAGCCAAGAATAGAGAGTGCATCCTTTGGACCCAAGATCCCTTTGCTGAGAAGCTCCTGGACCCAGGAGACAGAGAGCTATAACACTGAAGACAGTGAGACCCGGCAGCAGGAGATGGCATGGTGAGCTTCCTGGCCCACGGAGAGAGAAAGCTGAATGCCTTTGGGCAGAGGCCAAGGGCCAGGGAGAGGTGTGTCTGCAGGCATGGCTGGGAAGAGACTGCCCTGATGGAAGAACTGTATCCTGAGTGTTCCTGAGCCTGAATTGTAACTGTTACTTCCCTAATAAACCCCATAATCATAAGTATGGTCTATGAGTTCTGTGTGGCCATTGCAATGAACTATCGAACCCAGCAGAGAAGCAGAGAGTGCCGTGGGAGGGAGGGATGGTGTCAGAGTTGATAAACATGGTGGAGAGAGGAGGTATGTTTGACCTCTGCCTCACAGGAATCAGACTTGGGCCGTTAATCTTGATTTTCCTTTTCCATTGTGAAGTTAGAGAAGGTCAGACTCTGCACTCAGGCCACTTTTACAGTGGGTGTGGGTTTATTGATTATTCTACTCAGCATTTAATGAGCACTTTCCATCTGAGGATTATAGAGAATTCTTGACCACTATATCCTCAGAGGAAACCCTGGTGGCGTAGTGGTTAAGCGCTACGGCTGCTAACCAAAGGGTCAGCAGTTTGGGTCGCTATGAGTCGGAATCGACTCGATGGCACTGGGTCTGGGTTATATCCTCAGACATTCTTCTCCATCATTTCCTAATTCCTTCTTTTGAAACTCCTCTTGGATAGAGCCTCTCAAACTCTTTTCCATGTCTCATAATTGCTTTTCCATAAATTTTATTTTTTTAATGCCTGTGATGAGTTCTTGGTGAATTCCTCAGCTCTATCTTCCAAAGCACTAATTATTTATTCAACCACATTTGGTCCAGAGCTTCACCATCTGTTCTGTATTTAATATCAAGTACTAGATTTTTTTATTTCCAGGGTTTCTAGCTCTTCTTTTTCATATCTAGTTATTCTTGTTCACTTCTTTATCTCTTGAGGATTCTAAACATGTTTATTTTACAATAATTTTCATCTTGCTCTACTATTTTCTTTTCACCTGGAGGGAATTTATCTCCTGCTGATTGCTTTTGTTGGCAGGCTTTCTTTGCATTAGTTTTCCTGTTTCTTATTCATGAAGGCATTTATTTTCTTTTGAAATGTGGCTGTGTCATTTTACTCTTCCCTTTTTCATTTGTTTCTCTAACAGGGGGAGGAAGCATAGAGTAGTGGTTGAAAGCTCAGGTTCTGGAGTCAGACTGCCTGTGTTCAAATCTTGGCTCCATAATTTAAGAGTTGCATGATCTTGGGCAGGTTTCTTAATCTCCCTGAACCCCAATTTCCTCATCTGTAAAACAGGGGATAAAAATAGCACCTGCTCAATAGGATTGTTTCAGATGATTAAATGAGGTAATAAATATAAAGCTCTTAGTATCTAGGATATAAAAAAAACAAAAACCTGTTGCTGTTGAGTTGATTCTGACTCATAGCGATCCTATAGGACAGAGTAGAACTGCCCCACAGAGCTTCCAAGGAGTGCCTGGTAGATTTGAACTGCTGACTTAACTGCTATGCCACCAATCTAGGACATACTAAGTGTTTAATAAATGTTAGCTATTTGGACAAAATGAGTGAGTTTTGGTGAGTATGAGAGTGATACTCAAAGCATTAGTTTAGAGGTCCATTTGACAGCAAGTCCAAGTCTGGGATTCCTGGGTGTGTCCATTCTTCTTGATTGAGCCTTCTTATGGTTCCTCATGATCCTGTGCCTGTTGGCTAAATGATAAGTGCAACCACCAACCACCTCCAACACATCTTGTATTCAATGCTAGTGGCAAACAGGGCAATTGTTATAAATGCTATCATTTTAACTGAGTAAAATGGAAGCAACATACAGTGGTAACCGGTCCAGTATATAAGCCACATTCAGTTGGACAGGAATGGTGAGGTCAGATGTGCAGCTGGTGAATATCACTGCATCCTTGGTGAGAAGTGAGTTCTCTGGTCAGTCAGTCTGACTCTCTAGGTTTTGCTTGCTGGGAGTTTTTTCCTCACCCACATCCACAAAACCCTGTGTGAGTGAGGCAAAGGAGAAGATTCGCCTGCTCGAGGCTGTACTGCCTCACAAGCCACTTCCTATTGGTCTAGCTACCTAGGGGTTACCTCAGGACCCAGTTACCCAAACTTGCTGGATGATAATAATTCCTTGGGGAATTTGGTGAAAATACAGATTGTAGGCCACATCCCAGACCCACTGAATCTCCAGGGGAGGTGCTGGGGAATCTGTATGTTTAGCAATCATCCCAGGTGATTCTCATCATCAGGAAAGTCTGAAAAATAACTACCTAGTGGTTGAGCAATCAAACACCTTAGTTTGACAAACCTGGGGCTTTTCTAGCACTTAAACTCTTAAAATCTTACTCATCTGACTCTAAGTTTCATTCTGGGCGTTTCTATTGGCCAACAAAAACCAAACCAAACCCAGTGCCATTGAGTCGATTCTGACTCATAGCGACCCTATAGGACAGCGTAGAACTGCCCCATAGAGTTTCCAAGGATTGCTTGGCGGATTCAAACTGCTGACCCTTTGGTTAGCAGCCATAGCACTTAACCACTACTCCACCAGGGTTTCCCTATTGGCCAACAGACAACCCCAAAATGAAACTCACAGTCAAATGATTAAAGTTTTAAGAGTTTAAGTGCTAGAAAGGCCCCAAGTCTGTTAAACTGAGGTGCTTGATTGCTCAACAGTTGGCGATTAGGAGCCCTGGGTGTGCAGTGATTAAGAGCTTGGCTGCTAACTGAAAGGTCGATGGTTCAAACCCATCAGCTGCTCTGTGGGAGAAAGATATGGCAGTCTGCTTCTGTAAAGGTTACAGCCTTGGAAACCCTATGAGGCTGTTGTATTCTGTCCTAAACGGTCGCTATGAGTTGGAATGGACTCTAAGGCAAAGGGTTTTGTTGGCCAGTAAGCAACCCCAGAAATGTTGTTAGATATGAGGTTTATATTGGACCCAGCTGGTGTGGCTCTGGTCTCTTAGCAGCAGCTTTGGACACTCTGCCTTTCCCCCTGGGGCTTAGCAGGGACCTAGGCTCCTGCAGGAGGAAATTGTGGGGGAAGGAAGGCAGGGCTCCTCTGCCCTGCAACTTTGTCCCCGCCTCTAGGGTACATCTCAGGGACTTTCGCACTACACTGGAGTTTGTAGGGAGAGGCTGGTAATTCCTCACCAGGTAGGGAGTGCACGCATGAAGTGCTCTAGTTCTAGTTCTTTCCAGGTACTACCATTCCGATTTCCAGAATCCCAAGACATCTTAATCAGTGCAGAACCTTTAGTGTGGCACAGGATTAAAAAAAAAAAAAAGCTGTCAAGTTAATTCTGACTCATAGTGACACCATGTGTGTCAGAGTAGAACTGTGCTCCACAGGGTTTTCAGTGACTGGTTTTTTGGAAGTAGATCACCAAGCCTTTATTGCGAGGTACCTTTGGGTGGACTTGAACCTCCAACTTTTTGGCTGGCAGCCCAGCATGTTAACTGTTTGCACCACCCAGGAACAGAATTAGGCTTATGATATTGAATAAAGGGCAGACTATGTAACCCTTGGCCATTTGGAACTGCTGGCTACCATCAGAAACACCTCTCTTAACAAAGCTGTATCTATCTGTCCAGCTGCTTCCTGAATGCTTGCTTCTTCTAGACCTTCTCTTTCTCTTTCACTTTCTCACAGCACCCCGTGGCAAGAAATCACTGACACTTTCTATTATCCTGGTACTTTCCCATGAAGTCTCTTAAAGTATAAGTCTGAATGAGCACATGGGAAAGAGACGCTAGAAACTAGTCTAACCAGCTCCGTTGATACAATAAAAATAGGAAGCATGGGCCTCTGGCAGCTACCTCTCTCTCCTGCAACACCAGAAAGGGGTGGGGCTTCTTTTCACCAATCCTGAAAATTTAAATTACAAAGAAAGGCTCTGAGTGGTTTGTTATTGTTATTAGGTGCCACTGAGTCTGTTCTGACTCCTAGTGACCCTATGCAAAACAGAGTGAAACACTGCCCAGTCCTGTGCTATCCTCAGGATCACTGTTATGCTTGATAGCCCATTGTTGCAGCCACTGTGCCAATCCATCTCATCGAAGGTCTTCCTCTTTTTTGCTGACCCTCTACTTTGCCAAGCATGATGTCTTTCTCCAGGGACTGGTCCCTCCTGTGAACTTGCCCAAAGTAAACGAGACGAAGTCTTGCCATCCTTGCGTCTGAGGAGCATTCTGGCTGTACTTCTTCCAAGACAGATTTGTTCGTTCTTCTGGCAGTTCACAATATATTCAATATTCTTCGCCAACACCATAATTCAAAGGCATCAGTTCTTCTTCATTCTTATTCATTGTCCAGCTTTCATATGCCTGTGAGGCGATGGAAAAGTCCATGGCTTGGGAGAGGCACACCTTAGTCCTCAAAGTGACATGTTTGTTTTTTTAACACATTGAAGAGGTTTTTATTATTATTATTATTATTATTATTGTACTTTAGATGGTTTGCAGAACAAATTAGCTTCTCATTAAACAGTTAGTACACATATTGTTAACAACCCCACGATGTGTCAACACTCTCCCTTCTCAACCTTGGGTTCCCCATTACTAGCTTTCCTGTCCCCTCCTGCCTTCTAGTCCTTATCCCTTGGCTGGTATGCCCCCTCCAATCTCATTTTTGTTTTATGGGCCTGCCCAATCCCTGGATGAAGGGTGAACCTCAGGAGCGACTTCATTGCTGAGTCAAAAGGGTGTCCGGTGGCCAGACTCTTGCAGTTTCTCCAGTCTCTGTGAGGCCAGTAAGTCCGGTCTTTTTTTGTGAGTTAGAATTTTGTTCTACATTTTTTCTCCAGCTCTGCCCAGGACCTTCTATTGTGACCCCTGTCAGAGCAATCAGTGGTGGTAGCCGGGCACCATCTAGTTGTGTTAGACTGAGTCTGGTGGAGCCTGTGGTAGTTGTGGTTCGTTAGTCCTTTGGACTAATCTTTCCCTTGTGTCTTTGCTTGTCTTTATTCTCCCTTGCTCCCAAAAGAGTGAGACCAGTGGAGTATCTTAGATGGCCACTCTCAGGCTCTTAAGACCCCAGACGGTACTTGCCAAAGTAGAATGTAGAACATTTTCTTTATAAACTATGTTTTGCCAATTGAGCTAGATGTTCACGGAGACCATGATCCCCACAGCCCTCAGCCCAGCAATTTGGTCCCTTAAAGGGGTCTTTTGCAGCAGATTTACCCAATGCAATGCGTTGTTTGATTTCTTGACTGCTGCTTCCATGGGCTGAGTGCCTTGGCTTGACTCAATTATCCAGCTCTATTATTAAGGATCCCTGGTGGTTAAGTGGTTAAGCAAGCAGCTGCTAACTGAAAGGTCGACAGTTGAAACACAACAGCCTCTCCACAGGAGAAAGATGTGGCAGCTTTTTCTGTAAAGATTACAGCCTTGGAAATCCTCTGGGGGCAATTCTACTCTGTCTTACAGGGTCATTACGAGTCGGTTTGGTATTTTGGATCACATGGTTAGAAAAAGGGGAAGGACCATTTCCCAGAAGAAGGGTCTTTTCTGGGAAAACACAATAGATGTGCCCTACCTCCAAAATCAAAGATACACAAATTAAGATGACAATTAAATGCCATTTTTCATGCAAAATAGCCAATTTTTTCTTACTGTAATGTAAGATAGTTTTGCTATTTTGAAATAAAAATAGACTAGAATGAAAAGAAAAGGAAAAGACAAGACCCAATGCTGCTGTATTAGTTTCCTATTGCTGTTGTTACCATAAACTTAGTGGCTTAAAACAACACAAATCCATTATCTTACAGTTCTGTAGGTCAGATGTCCAACATGGGTCTCACAGGACTAAAATGAAGATGTTGGCAGGACTGCATTCCTTTCTGGAGGCTTTAGGGGATAATTGGTTTCCTTGCCTTTTCCAGCTTCTAGAGACCACCCAAGGAGCCCTGGTGGTGCAGTGGTTAAACTCTTGGCTACTAACCAAAAGGCCGGCTGTGATGATTAAGATCGTGTGTCAGCTTGGCTGGGCCATGATTCTCAATGTTTTGGCAGTAGTATAACGTTGTGATACTTTCCTGTTGAGATTTGATATGTGATCACCCTCCTGATGGCATCTGCTGTGAGTAGTCAATCAGTTGAAAGGGAGTTTCCTTGGGCTTGTGGCCTGCATTGAATATAAGAGGACATTCTGGCAAGGCTCAGGGGCTTTTTGCTCGAGCTGGATCTTGCAGCTGGCTCCTGTTCATCTGACCTCCGGTTCTTGGGACTTGGGCTAGCAGTTTACTTGCCGATCTTGGGATTCCTCGATCTTCACAGCCTGTGAGCAGTAGCCCTGCTCTCTGACTTGCCAAACTTGGGTTTCAGCCCCTGCAGCTACGTGAATCAGGAGAAGCCTCTATCCTGACCCATGGACTTGGGACATTCCAGCCTCTACAACTCCATGAGCCATTTCCTTGATATAAATCTCTCTCTCTATATATATGTTTATACCCTTTACTGGTTTTGCTTCTCTAGAGAACCCAGCCTAAGACATTGGTGGTTCAAACCCACCAGCCACTCTGAGGCAGAAAGATGTGGCAGTAATGATTACAGCCTAGGAAACGCTCTGGGGCAGTTCTACTCTGTTCTACAGGGTTGCTGTGAGTCGGAATCAAATCGATGGCAATGGGTAGAGACCACCCACTTTCCTTGGCTCATGGCCCTCTTCCTCCATCTCTAAAACCAGCAACATCAGGTTGACACCTTTTCATGCTGCCAACTCTCTCCTCTTCTTCTGCCTCCCTCTTCCACTTTTTAAGGGTCCTTGTGATTACATTGGGCACACCTGGATGTTATTGTTGTTGTTAGGTGCCATCGAGTCAGCTCCTACTCACAGCAACCCTGTGTACAACAGAACAAAACACTGCCCAATCCTGTTCCATCCTCATAATCGTTGTTATGCTTGAGCCCATCATTGCAGCCATTGTGACAATCCATTTCATTGAGGGTCTTCCTCTTTTTTGCTGATCCCCTACTTTACCAAGCATGATGTCCTTCTCCAGGGACTGGTCCCTCCTGATAACATGTCCAAAGTATGTGAGATGAAGTCTTTCCATCCTTGCTTCTCAGGGGCATTCTGACTGTACTTCTTCCAAGGTAGATTTTTTTTCATTCCTTTGGCAGTCCATGGGATAGTCAATATTCTTTGCCAACACCATAATTCAAAGGCATCAATTCTTCTTTGGTCTTCCTTTTTCATTGCCCAGCTTTTGCATGCATATGAAGCAACTGAAAACACCACGGCTTGGGTGTTAATTGTGGATCCAAGTAAAATAAAATCCTTAACATCAATCTTTTCTCTGTTTATCATGATGTTGCTTATTGGTCCACTTCTGAGGTTTTTTTTTTTTGTTGTTGAGATGTAATCCACACTGAAGGTTGTAGTCTTCTATCTTCCTCAGTAAGTGCTTCAAGTCCTCTTCACTTTCAGCAAGCGAGGTTGTGTCATCTGCATAACACAGGTTGTCTTCCTCCAATATTGATGCCTCATTATTTTCCTTGTAGTCCAGGTTCTTGGATTATTTGCTTGGCACACAGATTAAATAAGTATGGTGAAAGGCTATAACCCTGACACACCTTTCCTGATTTTAACCCACATAGCGTCCCTTTGTTCTATTTGAACCACTGCCCCTTGATCTATATACAGGTTCCTCATGAACACAATTAAATGTTCTAGAATTCCCATTCTTCACAATGTTATCCATAATTTGTCATAATTCACACAGTCGGATGCCTTTGCATAGTCAATAAAACACAGGTAAACATCTTTCTGGTGTTCTCTGCCTTCAGCCAAGATCCATCTGACATCAGCAATGATATTCCTTCTTCCACGTCCTTTTCTGAATCCGCCTGGAATTTCTGGCAGTTCTCTGTCAACGTACTGCTGCAGCTGCTTTTGAATGATCTTCAGCAAAAAAAAAAAAAAAATTCAATCTTTAGTGATTATTTATTTGTATATTGTGCCTTAAGTGAAATTTAAAAATCAAGTCAGTCTCTCATACAAAAAATTACACACACCTTGCTATGTAACCCCAGCTGCTCTCCCCCTAATGTGACAGCGCGCTCCTCATCTCTACCCTATATTCCCCGTGTCCATTCATCCAGCTCCTGTCCCCCTCTGCCTTCTCATCTCACCTCCAGACAGGAGCTCTCCACATAGTCTCATGTGTTTACTTGAACCAAGAAGCTCACTCCTCACCAGTACCATTTTCTGTCTTATAGTCCAGTCCAATCCCTGTCTGAAGAGTAGGCTTTGGGAATGGTTCTAGTCTTGGGCTAACAGAGGGTCTGAGGGCCATGACCTCTGGGGTCCCTCCAGTCTCAGTCAGACCATTAAGTCTTATCTTTTTATGAGAATTTGAGGTCTGCATACCACTTTTCTCCTATTCTATCAGGGATTCTCTGTTGTGTTTCCTGTCTGGGAAGTCATTAGTCGTAGCCAGGCACCATTTAGTTTCTCCAGTGTCAGGCCGATGAAGTCTTTGATTTATGTGGCCCCTTTTTTGTCTCTTGGGCTCATATTTACCTTGTGTCTTTGGTGTTCTTCATTCTCCTTTGCTCCAGGTGGGTTGAGACCAATTGACGCATCTTAGATGGATGCTTGCTAGCTTTTAAGACCCCACATGCCACTCACCAAAGTGGGATGGAGAACGTTTTGCTATGCCAATTGACCTAGATGTCCCCTGAAACCATGGTCCCCAGACCCCCGTCCCTGCTACTCTGGCCTTCCAAGCATTCAGTTGTATTCAGGAAACTTCTTTGCTTTTGATTTAGTCAGCTGTGCTGACCTCCCATGTATTGTGTGTTGTCTTTCCCTTGATCTAAAATGATTCTTCTCTACTATCTAATTTTTTACTATCTAATTAGTGAATACCCCTCTCCCTCCCTCCCCACCCTTGTAACCATCAAAGAATATTTTCTACTGTATTTAAACTTTTTCTTGAATTCTTATAATAGTGGTCTCATTCAATATTTGTCCTTTTGCAACTGACTAATTTCACTCAGCATAATGCCTTGCAGATTCCTCCATGTTATGAGATGTTTTGCAGATTCATCATTGTTCTTAATCGTTGTGTAGTATTCCATCATGATCTTCAGCAAAATTTTACTTAGATGTGGTATTAATGATATTGTTTAATAATTTCTGTATTCGGTTGGATCACCTTTCTTGGGAATAAGCATAAATATGGATCCCTTCCAGCCAGTTGGTCAGGTAGCTGTCTTCCAAATTCCTTGACATAGATGAGTGAGCACTTCTAGTGCTGCATTCATTTGTTGAAACATCTCAGTTGGCATTCTGTCAATTCCTGGAGCATTGTTTTTTGCCAATTCCTTCAATGCAGCTTGGCCCTCTTCCTTCAGTACCGTCAGTTCCTGATCATATGCTACCTTCTGAAATGGTTCAACGTCGACAAATTCTTTTTTGTACAGTGACTCTGTGTGATCCTTCCATCTTCTTTTGATGTTTCCTGTATTGTTTAGTATTTTCCCTGTAGAAACCTTCAATATTGCAACTCGAGGCTTGAACTTTTTTTCTTCAGTTCTTTCAGCTTGAGAAATGCCAAGTGTGTTCTTCCCTTTTGGTTTTCTGACTCCAGATCTTTGTACATTTCCTTATAATACTTTACTTTGTTTTCTCGAACTGCCCTTTGAAGTCTTCTGTTGAGCTCTTTTACTTCACCATTTCTTCCTTTCTCTTTGGCTACTATACATCCAAGAGCAAGTTTCAGAGTGTCTTCTGACATCCATTTTGACATTTTCTTTCTTTCTTGTCTTTTTAATGATCTTTTGCCTTCTTCATGTATGATGTCCTTGATGTCATCCCATAGTTTGTCTGGTCTTCAGTCATTAGTGTTCAGTGCACCTAATCTATTCCTGAGATGGTCTGTAAACTCAGGTGAGATATATTCAAGGTTGTACTTTGGCTCCCTCAGACTTGTTTTAGTTTTCTTCAGCTTCATCTTGAACTTGCATATCAGTAATTATGGTGTGTTACACAGTCTGCCTCTGGCCTTGCTCTGACTGATGATATTGAGCTTCTCCATCATCTCCTTCCACAGATGTAGTGATTCGACTCCTGCATATTCCATCCAGTGACATCCGTGTGTATATTTGCCGTTTACTTTGTTGAAAAAGGTATGTGCAATGAATAAGTCATTGGTCTTGCAAAATTCTATCATGTGATCTCTGGCATCATTTCTATCACCAAGGCCATATTTTCCAAACTATTGATTTTTCTTCTTTGTTTCCAACTTTCTCATTCTAGTCACCAGTAATTATCAATCCTTCTTGAATTACATCTTTGATCAATTTCAGACTGCAGAAGTTGGTAAAAATCTTCAATTTCTTCATCTTTGGCATTAGTGGTGGGTGCATAAATTTGAATAATAGTCGTATTAACTGATCTGCCTTGTAAAAAATCTGCCTTGTAGGTGTATGGATATTACCCTGTTGCTGACAGTATTGGATGTCAGGATAGATCTTGAAATGTTCTTTTTTTACAAATTATTTTCAATCTTATTGTGCTTTAGATGAAAGTTTACAGTGCAAATTAGTTTCTCATTCAAAAATTTACACACAGATTGTTTTGTGACATTGGTTGCAATCCCCGCAATGTGTCAGCAGTCTCCCCCTTTTCACCTCAGGTTCCCCATGTCCATTTGCCCAGTTTTCTTGTCACTTCTTGCCTTTGGGAAGGAGTTACCCATTTGGTCTCATATACTTGATTGAACTAAAGAACATGTTCCTCACATGTGTTACCATTCATTTTATAGGCCTGTCTAATCTTGACTGAAAAGAGGGCTTTGACAGTGACTTCAGTTCTGAGTTAGCAAGGTGTCTGGGTACCAGAGTCTCAGGCATTCCTCCAGTCTCTGTCAGACCAGTAAGTCTCGTCTTTTTCATGAATTTAAATTTTGTTCTACATTTTTCTCCTGCTCTGTCTGGGACCCTCTATTGTGATCCCTGTCAGAGCAGTCAGTGGTAGTAGCTAGGCACCATCTTTAGTCCTTTGAGCTAATATTTTCCTTGTGTCTTCGGGTTTCTTCATTCTGTTTTGCTCTGGAAGGGATGGGACCAGTGGATGTATCTTAGATGGCTGCTCACAAGCTTTTAAGACCCCAGATGTTATTCACCAAAGTAGGATGTAGAACTTGAAATGTTCTTTTTGACGATGACGTTGGCATTCCTCTTCTAGTTGTCATTCCTGGCATAGTAGACCATATGATTGTCTGATTCAAAATGGCCAATACCAGTCCATTTCAGCACACTAATTCCTTGGGTATCGATATTCAAGCATTCCATTTTATTTTTGATAACTTACAGTTTTCCTCGATTCATATTTCACATGTTCCATGTTCTGGTTATTAATGGATATTTGCAGCTGTTTCTTCTCTTTTTGAGTTGTGCCACATCAGCAAATAAAGGTCCTGAAACCTTTACTTCATCCTCATCATTAAGGTCAATTCTGCTTTGAGAAGGTAGCTCTTCCCTTGTCATATTTCAAGTGCTTTCCAACCTGAGGGGCTCTCTTCTGGCGCTATATCAGATAATGTTCCACTGCTATCCATAGGATTTTTGCTGGCTGATTTTTTTCAGAAGTAGTTCTGTCTTAGTCTGGAAGCTCTGCTGAAAACTGTCCACCATGGATGACCCTGCTGGTATTTGAAATACTGGTGGCGTAGCTTCCAGCATCACAGCAACACATAAGCCACCACAGTATGACAAACTGACAGATGAGTGGTGAATTCTGATGATAAAATTGTAAATTTGTATAACATTCTGGAAAGTAAATTGGTAGTTTGGTAAAACAGGACCGTACACGGTTCAGATCTAATGTGGATACATACATAATTCTAATAATTGTAATAATCTGTGCTAAAGAACTAATGAAGGAGCCCGGGTGGCACAGTGGGTAAGTGCTTGGCTGAACCAAAAAGTTGGCTTTTGGAACCCACCAGCAGCTCCCTGAGAGAAAGGTGCTGCAGTCTGCTTCTGTAAAGATTACAGTCTTGGAAACCCTATGGGGCTGTACTACTCTGTCCTGTGAGGTTGCTATGAGTCAGAATCAAGTCGCCGTCAATGGGTAAAGAAATGATGATACTTATGGGTATGTGGGAGTGAGGGGGGAGATTTATGCACTAAAACGTTTCTAACCACATTACTTAAACTACCAAAAATTTGGAGACAATTCTAATGTTCATGGGAGGTAAGGCTAAGTAGACCATATCATATTCATATAGTGAAATACTACGATGACAGTAAAAAAAATTTGTATGAAAGGCCTTTAATGAAAAGAATAGGAAATACTATGAATAAACAAAAATAGCATGAATATAGTACAAACAGTATAAAATAGTATTTCATTTCAGAAAATGAAATACCATGTTGACAGTGAAAAAAAAATTTCTACTAAAAGCTTTTAATGAAATGAAACTAGTGTATGCCCTAAAGTTAAGTAAAAAGCGGCAGACACAAGGAATCATAGACACGGTATGACCTCTACCATGTTAAAAAATAAAAGCCTGGGAAGAAAAACGTTAATAGTGGGGGGATTATTTGCAGGAGATTTTATTTTTTCTCTTTATACATCTTTAATTTTTTAACGCTGATCCTTAGGTATACACAATCAAATTAATCATACTCCTTATTTCATGACACACTCTCATCATTAGCCCAGGCATGGCCACTTCTATTTGTTTTTTTGGTTGTTAGCTTGTTAGTTATTTTGATAGTGGAATTAGGTCTCACAAACCCAGCACTCAAAACAAAAGCATCCCTAACTATATGGTTACTCCCATCCCGCCCCCACACACCCTATCCCAACTCTCCCCATTCATGATAACCAGGATCCTGAATCTCATGTGTGTCTTCTCTTTGCTTTCCTTTTTTATACAGCTTTATTGCATCTATTATGGGGCTGACAGCCCCTTGCAACGTCCTCTCCTTTCATTCTTCTCTGAGAGTCTCAGGAGTGGGGAGGGGCACTTCCATTGTTAGACAGAAGAAATTCCTCTACACTCAAGCAGGGAGTGCTGATATAATAGCAACTGACACAAAAATATCATTTTAAATATTTATTCTTCAAATCATCTACACTCATTCCAGTAATACCCACGCTCAGTTCAGAAGTTGCAATTCAGCACCTGAATGTCCGGTGATTGAATTCCATACTCCTGATGAAGGGAGTTTTTGAGGCCTTTTGTGGGATCCAGGGCTTCCTTGCAGGGAAGATCCACTTTTCCTGGTCTCTTTCTCAGGTCTGTCTCAAGATGGTGCTGGGGCATTTCTGCCTCATGGAATCCAGTTGACCCATCAGGAGTCAAATGAATAAGTTGAAGGCCTCTGGCTCAAGCTTCCTCAAGGTCCTATGAATTCCAGGGCCCCTGGGCTGACCTTTATATTCAGAAGTTTTATCTTTATGTCTTAAAAAAGTACCTGGTAAATACTTCACCAGGACGCCTCTTATGAATATCACTGTACATCTTCAGATCAATGAGTGTTAACCAAGGGCCCCTATCAGTGAGAAGCTCTTAAAAAATAGAGATGCTTAGGATCAACCCTCTCTCCCAAAAGATTCCAATTCAGGAATTTTAAAACATTCGCTTGGAGACTCTGATATGCACCCCAGTTAAGAACCATGCTTCAGACGTCTGGCCACGGTCACACATCTGCCTTGGTCTTCACCGAATTCTCCCAGGCACTTCCAAGTCCCCAGTTTCCTGCCTTTTAGCCCTATGTTTTGGGAGTCAGGTATCTATATGTGTGTTCCTCATGCCTCCCAGCACATTGAAATTAACCTTTTGACTTTCAGGAAAATGGCCACTGTCCTTGAGAGATGCCGCCATCGGCTGACTGTTTTTCATTTCGCGGCCACTGTGGTCTCCTGCAGCTGTAAGGCCTCTCTCTCTGGCTTCTTTCTGCCTGTCACTCTCCCTGTCACTTTTTATCTCTGTCTCTCTCCATCCTTCTCATCTCTCATTTCAGTTACCCTGCAGGTCAGCGTTGTGCTTTCCACTGTCTTTCCCCATGCAGTAGGTACCTGTACACTTCCATTCCTCTGCTTCCAAGACCCAAGAGGCAAAAGGATTTCTCTCGCTAGCACCAATTTGAAATATTCTGCAGAAACACCGTGTTTGAGAGGCAGTTAGGGTAATAGCCAAGAGTACAGGCTCTGGAGCCAGAAATTTAAATTCTTGCTGTGTGAATTTAGGCAAGTTATTTAACCTCTTTGTATCTCTGTTTCCTCAATTGTGAAATGAAGATGATTATTGTTCCCACTCTACTGGGTTGTTGGAAGGATTAAATTAGCTATTTATGCATTCAAAACACTGCCTGGTCAATAAAAAATAAAAAGCCAAACCCATTGCAGTCGACTGGATTCTGACTCATAGCGACCCTAAGGGACAGAGTAGACCTGCACCAGAGGGTTTCCAAGTCTGTAATCGTTACAGAAGTGGATTGCCACATCTTTCTCCTGTGGTGTGGCTGGTGGGTTCGAACTGCCAACCTTTCGGTTAGCAACCAAGTACTTAAGCACTGGACCACCAGGGCTTCCTTCCTGGTCAATAAAAGGTCAATAGTAAGTACTAAATAAGTAGGATGGCCATACATCCTGCAGATGACTCAAGAATGTTTAATTTGCTTTATGAACTCAGCTCTCTGAGAGAAGAAGAAACAAGGGAAGCTCCTTTTTTCAGACCTCATTCTAAAAATATGTGTCAGAATGGTTTATGATGTGGCTGGGTAAACTGGCACATCCCCATATTAGAGCGTTATTTAGAAATACCACCTCTCATCTGTCAGTTTGTCATACCGTGGTGGCTTGCATGTTGCTGTGATGCTGGAAGCTATGCCACCAATATTTCAAATGTCAGCAGCGTCACCCATGGTAGACAGTTTTCAGCAGAGCTTCCAGACTTAGACTAGCAAGAAGGGCCTGGCAGTCTACTTCTGAAAAAATTGGCCAGTGAAAACTTTATGAATAGCAGAGGAACCTTGTCTGCTCTAGTGCTAGAAGATGAACCCCTCAGATTGGAAGGCACTGAGAATACCACTGGGGAAGGGCTACCTTCTCACAGTAGAGTCGACTTTAATGATATGGATGAAGTAAAGTTTTCGGGACCTTCATTTGCTGATGTGGCACGACTCAAAATGAGAAGTAGCTGTAAACATCCATTAATAATTGGAACATGGACTGTACAAAGTATGAATCAAGGAAAATTGGAAGTCATCAAAAATGAAATGGAACACATAAAGATGGATATCCTAGGCATTTGTAAGCTGAAATGGACTGGTATTGAACATTTTGAATCAGAAAATGATATGATCTACTATGCCAGGAATGAGAAATTGAGAAGAACAGTGTCCCATTCATTTCAAGATCTATCCTGAAGTACAATGCTGTCAGTGACAGGATAATATCCATACACCTGCAAGGAAGACCAGTTAATATGAGTACTATTCAAATTTACACACCAACCACTAAGGCCAAAGATGAAGAAATTGAAGTGCAATCTGAAATTGATCAAACATGCAAGCAAGGTGCATTAATAATTATTGGTGATTTGACTGTGAAAGTTGGAGACAAAGAAGAAGGATTGGTAGTTGAAAAATATGGCCTTGGTGATAGAAATGACACCAGATATATCATGACAGAAATTTGTAAGACCAACAACTTATTCATTGCAAGTATCTTTTTCAACTACATAGATGGCGACTATACATCCAGACCTCACCAGGTGGAATACACAGGAATCAAATCGACTACATCTGTGGAAACAGATGACAGAGGAGCTCAATACCATCAGTCAGGACAAGGCCAAGGGCCGACTGCAGAACAGACCATTATTGCTCATATGCAAGTTCAAGTCGAAGCTGACGGAAATTAAAACAAGTCCACCAGAGCCAAAATATAACCTTGAGTATATCTCACCTGAATTTAGAGACCATCTCAAGAATAGATTTGATTCATTGAACACTAATGATGAAAAGACTTGATGAGCTGTGGGATGACATTAAGGACATCACACATGAAGAAAAGAAAAGGAAAAGGTCATTAAAAAGACAGGAAAGAATGAAAAGATAAAAACGGATGTCTCTTCAGAAGAGACTCGGAAACTTGCTCCTGAACACAGAGCAGCTAAAGCAAAAGGAAGAAATGATGAAAGTAAAAGAGCTAAACAGAAGATTTCAAAGGGCAGCTCGAGAAGACAAAATAAAGTATTATAAGGAAATGTGCAAAGACCTGGAGATGGAAAATGAAAAGGGAAGAACATGCTCTGCATTTCTCAAGCTGAAAGAACTGAAGAAAAAATTCAAGCCTCAAGTTGCAATATTGAAGGATTCTACGGACAAAAATACTGAATGACGCAGGGTGCATCAAAAGAAGGTTGAAGGTATACACAGAGTCACTGTACAAAGAAGAACTGGTTGACATTCAACCATTTCTAGAACCGATGATACTGAAGGAAGAGGTCCAAGCTGCACTGCAGGTGTTGTTGAAAAACAAGGCTGCAGGAATTGACAGAATACCAGTTGAGATGTTTCAGTAAACTGATGCAGCACCGGAGGTGCTAACTCGTCTACGTCAAGAAATTTGGAAGACAGTTACCTGGCCAACCACCTGGCAGAGATTTCATATTTGTGCCCATTCCAAAGAAAGGTGATCCAACAGAATGAGGAAATTATCAAACAATATCATTAATGTCTGTCATGGATTGAATTGTGTCCTCCCAAAACATCTCTCAACTTGGCTAGGTCATGATTCCCTTGTATGATTGCCTACGATTTTATCTTCTGCTGTGATTTCCCTATATGTAGCAAATCCTATTATTATGATGTAATAAGATGAATTAGTGGCAATTATACTGATGAGGACTACAAGATTAGGTAGAGTCTTAAGCCAATCTCTTGAGATACAAAAGAGAGAAGGGATCAGAGAGACATGGGGACCTCATACCACCAAGAAAGCAGTGCCAGGAGCAGAGTGCGTCCTTTGGACCTGAGGTTCCTGCCCTGAGATGCTCCCAGACCAAAGGAAGACTGATGCATCACAAGGACCTTCCTCCAGAGCTGAAAGAGACAGAAAGCCTTCCCCTGGAGCCGGCGTCCTGAATTTGGACTTGTAGCCTACTAGACTGTGCGAGAATAAACTTCTCTTTGTTAAAGCCATCCACGTGGTATTTCTGTTATAGCAGCACTAGATGACTAAGACAATGTCACACCCAAGTAAATTTTTGCTGAAGATCATTCAAAAGGGATTGCAGCAGTACGTCAACAAGGAACTGCCAGAAATTCAAGGAGAATTCAGGAGAGGACCTGGTAGGAGGGACATCACCACTGATGTCAGATGAATCTTGGCTGAAAGCAGAGAATACCAGAAAGATGATTACCTGTGTTTTACTGACTATGCAAATACCTTCGACTATGTCCCAGCCCAGAAAAATGGATCATAACAGATTATGGATAGCATTGGGAAGAATGGGAATTCCAGAACACTTAATTGTACTTATGAGGAATCTGTACATAGACCAAGAGACAGTCATTTGAACACTACAAGATGATGTTGTGTGGTATAAAATCAGAATAGGTGTGTGTCAGGGTATCCTTTCACTATACTTATTCAGTCTGTATGCTGAGAAGTAATTCGAGATGCTGGGCTGTATGAAGAATGTGGCACCAGGACTGGAGGAAGATTCTTTAACAATTTTAGATATACAGATGACACGACCTTGCTTGGTGAAAGCAAAAAGAACTTGAAGCACTTACTGATGAAGGTCAAAGACTACAGCCCTCAGTATGGATTACACCTCAGATAAAGAAAACAAAAAACCTCACAACTGGACCAATAAGCAACATCATGATAAACAGAGAAAATATTGAAGTTGTGAGGGATTTCATTTTACTTGGATCCACAATCAATGCCCATGGAAACAACAGTCAAAAAAATCAAATGACATATTGCATTGGGAAAATCTGTTGCAAAAAACATCTTTAAAGTATTAAAAAGCAAGGATGTCACTTTGAGGACAAAGGTGTGCCTGACCCAAACTAAAAGCCATGGTATTTTCAATTGCCTCATATGCATGTGAAAGCTGGACAATGAATAAGGAAGACCGAAGAAGAACTGATGCCTTTGAATTACAGTGTTGTCGAAGAATATTGAATATGCCACGGACTGCCAGAAAAACAAACAAATCTGTCTTGAAAGAAAAAGTACAGCCAGAACGCTCCTTAGAAGTGAGGATGGCGAGACTTTGTCTCATGTACTCTGGACATGTTATCAGGAGGAACCAGTCACTGGAGACGGACAGCGTTCTTGGTAAAGAAGAGGGTCAGTGAAAAAAGAGGAAGACCCTCAGTGAGATGGGTTGACACAGTGGCTACAACAACGGGCTCAAACATAACAAAGATTGTAAGGATGGTGCAGGACTAGGCAGTGTTTCCTTCCTTTGTACATAGGGTCGCTGTGAGTCGGAAGCCACTAGATGCCACCTGACAACAATTCAGACATAAAAAGAAATGAGCTATCAAGCCATAAAAAAAACTTGGAGGAATCTTAAATGCATATTGCTCAGTGAAAGAAGCAGTGTGAAAAAACTACATACTATATGATTTCAATAATACAACATTCTGAAAAAGGCAGAGTTATGGAGACAGTGAAAAGATCAGTGGTTTCCAGGGGTTCAGGGGTAGGCAGAAGGGGGAGGAACGAATAGGTGAGCACAGGGCATTTTTAGGGCAGTAAAACTATTCTGTATAACACTGCAATGGTGGACATATGATATCACATTTGTCAAAACCCGCAGGAGTGTACAACACAAATTGTGAACCCTAATGTAAACTAAAGGGAGTCCTGGTGGTGCAAAGGTTAAGCGCTAGGCTGCTAACCAAAAGGTTGGCGGTTCCAACCCACCCAGCTGCCCAGTAGGAGAACGACCTGGTGATCCGCTCTCATAAAGATTACAGCCTAGGAAACCCTACGGGGCAGTTCCACTCTGTCATATGGGATCGCTATGACGCGAAATTAACTTCACAGCACCTAACAACAACAGTGTAAACTATGAATTTTAGTCCATAAAAATGCATCAATATTGGTTCTCCAGTTGTAACAAATGTACCACAGGAATGCAAGGTGTTAACAGTAGGAGAAACAGTGTGCAGGGAGAAGGGGTGTACGGAAACTCTCTGTACTGTCTGCACGATTTTTCCGAAAACCTAAAACTGCTCTAAAAAAATAGTCTATTAAAAAATAATAAGTTGATGATGTCGAAGTGACTGAACCTTGGGAGAAAGTAATCCCTTCACTGCAGAGCCCTTTATGGTGCAGAAGAGACCTGTGCTCATGGGACTTATTTAGGCATGTTTCCTTCACTTCAGGAAAGCAGATTTCAACAAGTTGGAAATTCGCATGAGTCAGAAACTTTAAAGGAGAATATGGCAAAGAGAGGCAGAAATTTCCAAGGAATAAAATTCTCTTTATACAATTGCGAATTAACCAAAGAGGCATGCTTTTCAGCCCCTCCCTCTCCCTCCTTTCTCATGTTTCATCCTCCTCCAAGTACTGTTTGTTTTAAATCCTAAAAATGTCTTGCACCTTCTTCTCATTCACACATGACCCACTGTGATCTAGGCAACCTTCATTTTTCCACCTGGGCTATAGCATTGGCTTCCCAGCTGGCCTCCCCATATCAATTTCCAAAGGGTTCTCCACTCTGCATGCTGTAGCCAGATCGATTGTTTTTGAAACACAAATCTGGTTGTGTTTCTCCCTCCCCTTTCCCACCTCTACACCATCAAAACCACTCAGTGGCTTCCCAGTGCTTTCAGGATACAGGCAGCTTTAATAGCCTACCAGGCCTTGAAAAGTCTAACCCTCATCTGTCTCTGTAGCTCTACCAAGCTTCATCTTACTCTCTGCTCCACCACAATGGCCTTCCCCCAGTCACACATAATCACTAAGCTTCCCCATGCCACAGGGCCTTTGCATGTGCTAGTCTTTTCCTGGAAGGCTCCTTCTGCCTTTTTGACACTAGTAACTAGGGGAGTGTAGTAGCTCTGTGGTAGAGCACACGCTTAGCATACATGAGGCCCTGGCTTCAATTTCCAGCACCTCCACACATTGCTTTTCCTCACCCAGTTGCAGTTGAATATTGACACTAGTAAATTCTTCCTACTCTTCTTTTAAATCTTAAATCAGTGTGCCCTTCCTTTCATCTCTAACTAGGTTTAAAAAAAATTAAAAAACCTCTTATAAGCTCTTAAAAGTGCTATGTGCCTCTTCTTTTAAATGATATTTTATTATGTTTTAGGTGAATGTTTACACAGCAAGTTAGGTTCCCATTTAACAATTTTTATACAGATTGTTCTGTGACATCAGTTACATTTTCCGTAATGTGTCAGCATTCTCATTATTTCCATTCTGTTTGTTCAGTTTCCATTAATCTAGCTTCCCTGCCCCTCCTTACCTTCTTATCTTTGCTTTAGGGTAGATGTTGACTGTCTGGTCTCCCTTAAGCAGCACAGTATTCACAGGCGATATTAATTCTATAAGCCAACCTATTATTTGGTTGAAATATGACCTCCGGGAGTGGTTTCAGTTCCAAGTTCAAAGGGTATCTTAGCGTGATAGTTTCAGGAGTTCCTCTAGTCTCTATTGATCCAGGGAGTCTGGCCTTTTTTAGGAATTTGAGTTTTGTTCTACGTTTTTTTCCCATTCTCTCTGGGATCTTCTACTGTGTCTCTGGTCAGAATGGTTGACAGTTGGAGCTGGGCACCGTCTAGTTCTTCTGGTCTCAGACAAGAAGAGGGAGTGGTTTGTGTGGGCCGTTAGTCCTGTGGACTAGTTTCTTCTTTGAGTTTTTGGTTTCCCTTTTGAACATTCTCTTTTGCTCCAGGTGAGTAGAGACCAATGGTTTTACCTTAGGCGGCCGTTAGCAAGCTTCTAAGACCCTAGATGCTATTCATCAAGCTAGGATGTAGAACATTATCTTTATGAACTATGTTATACCAATTGACTGAGTTGTCCACAAGACTATGGTCCTAAGTCTTTTAACCCAGTATACCAAACATTTGAGGTGTTTGAATATGTCTAAGAAGTTTCTGTAACTGTGCCTATGTGTTTTATTATACATAAGAACATATATGCAGCACATACAACATGTATATACATATGCCTACAGATTCACCTATATGTGTACACGTGTATACTCACATACACCTTTCTATACACATATATGCATACGTATCTACCTGCATAACCACACACATATTTTTTGGTTATTACTGTTGCTGCAAAATTGTATGTTGTTGTTGTTGTTAGGTGCCATCGAGTTGGTTCCAACTCATAGAGACACTATGTACAGCAGAATGAAACACTGCCTAGCCCTACAGCATCCTCATGATCGTTGTTATGCTTGAGACCATTGTTACAGCCACTGTGACAATTCATCTCGTTGAGGGTCTTCCCATTTCAGCATTTACTGAAATTGTCCCTTATTCTTGAGTGCTTCTTCGTGTCTCCTAAGACCAGTTTTTAAGGCCCAGATCCAGCTTGACCTCCAGGAAATCTTCTCAAACCGTAACCACTCCATGCCACAGAGTTTTCTTACTCCTCCGACAGCCTGTTCCTTTCCATGACAAACTCTCAGTTATGAGTTATTGAGGATGTGACCTCGAGGGGAGGTGTCCATGAGAATGGAGAGAAAAGACATGAGAAGTACTAGAGAATTGACAGGACTCGGTGATCCACTAGATATCAGCAGGATTAGGTTCAGAATAGGCTAGGATATCTCCAGGGATTTAGGCTGGTTTGAGGGCAAAAGAAAATTTATCTTAAACTTTTTTTTTTTATGGTACTTTTTCACTTTTTAGAATCTAATTTACATTTCAAAGAAGCCACACTAATTTGCTTTGTAGATAGATAGGATATATAGATAGCTAGCTAACTGCATATCCACTGCCTAGTTGTCTCTGACTCATGGCAACCACATGTACAGCAGAATGAAATGTTGTCTGGTCTCACAATCGCCAGCATGTTCCAATTCATTATCGTGGCTATTGTGGTAATCCATCTCACCGAGGGTCTCCTTTGCCCTCATTGGCCCTCTACCTCACTAAACATGATATCCTCCATGGATCCCTCCTGATGTGTCCAAAGGGAGTTTGACAAAGTTCTGTTGTTATCCATAGGTTTTCCTTTGCCCTAATTTTTGGAAGTAGCTTACCAGGCCTTTCTTCCTTGTCTGTCTTAGTATGGAAACTCCGCTGGAACCTGCCCACCATGGGTGACCCTGCTGGTATTCAAAATACCAGTGGTACAGTTTCCAGCATCGTAGCAGTACATGAGCCACCATAGTATGACAAACTGACACATGGGTGGTAGAACTGGCATCTCTCTACATTGCATTTATTAATTTTTAAAATCATGCTAACTGGTGTTAATGGGAGATAACTGTCATTCATTTATAAAAAGGGATGTATTTGGTTGTTCTTGATTTTGAAGTGCCCTAATTGTTGTCCCCTGGACTGAGATATGGCTATGGCTACCATCTTTCCTAACCCTAGTGAGGTCACAGGCTAGAGGAATTAGGTCATAATTGCATTGGCCTTCAGAACCTTGACTCCTCCAAGAGTCCCAGCCATTTAGAAATCCTGCTGTTTGCAGTTTAGGCTATTCATATATTAAAGAAGCAGTTTATTGAAGTGCCTGATGTACCCTAATTATTATTATTTTGCTTATTTATTGTGTACTTCTTTTTTTCTCTAACCTTATTTTGTTGTTGTTGTTGTTGAGAATATACACAGCAAAACATAACTACCAGTTCAACAGTTTCTACATGTACAATTTAGTGACATTGGCTACATTCTTCGAATTGTGAAACCATTCTTACCCTCCTTTTCTGAGTTGTTCTTCCCTCATTAATATAAACTCACTGCTCCCTACAGTTCCTATCCAATCTTTTGAGTTGCTGTTATCAGTTTGATCCCATATAGACAGTTCTTAAAAAAGCATAATGTTCAAGGCAGACCTTTTTTCACTAGTTAAGCTAAACTATTGTTTGGCTTTAAGATGACTTCATGAGATATTTTTCATTTAAAGATTACCTCAGAGCAATAGTTTCAGGGGTTCATCTATCCTCCATGGCTCCAGAAAGTCTAGAGTCCATGAGAATTTGAAATTCTGTTCTGCCTTTTCCCCTTTGACCAGGATTCTTCTATGGAATCTTTGATCGAAATGTTCAGTAATGGTAGCTGGGCACCATCAAGTTCTGGTCTCACAGCAAAGGAGGCAGTTGTTCATGGAGGCAATTAGTCGCACATTCCATATCCTCTTCCTATTCCTGACTCTGGTGCCTCCTCTTAACAGTGACTGTTATCATAGTTGCAATTTTATATTTATTTGTATAATTACTTGAATAATGTCTGTTTCCCTGACTAGCATCTGTAAGAGCAGGTTTCACAAGTAGTTTTGCTCCTTAATATATCAGTAGTTCCTAGTACTGTGCCTAACACATAATATGCGGAAGTAAATATTTGTGGAAGAAGAAATAAACTATAACCTCACTGAGAAGGAAGACGGAGTGAGGGTGGGGCACAACTAAAGAAACCACCATGAATACCGAATGGGTTCACGTTTCAAAGAGCATACACAGCAGTGGGAGTAGGCAGAGAGCCAAAAACAAATGCCAAAACGCAACACAAACTCATAGGACTGGTGTCAGGAATACTGAAGTGTAAAATGAGCTGAGGTTTAAACAAATGACAGAGACCACAGGCACACTTTTTTAGAAAATCATTTGGAGCAAGAAAAATAGCAAGGCCAAGTTGGTTCCCACATTTAGTAAAGGTAGCCTACTTTTTAATGCTTAGAATTGTTCTCCCTCAGTAATTCTCAACTGGCAAGTGTAAAGTCAAATTCCAAAGGAAGAATTTCAAGCTCAGATCAGGGAAGAGATGGTGGGAACATCTGACCACGTTGGGTGAGCTCCAGTTGTGGATGAATCGCTTCAGAACTGGTCAATATGATTGCAGAGCCACTCACTGTCCATGATTTTTGAGAAACCTGAGAAAGCAGCCCATAGCCAGAGAAATATGAAATGATCTTCAGTTTTCAAAAAAAGTGCATCCACGTAAATTTAATGACTTCCAAACTGGACATTGATTCATGACTAAAATATGGACTAGATGGACTAGATTTGTAATGGGGTACCTAGAAAAGAGAATTTTCTATCTTTTTACCTCGGCAAGCCACCATTTAATAGTTGCCAGCCACCAAGATGGAGGCAGCAAGTCACCTTGGAGGAAGTCTTTGTTCTGAGAGCAATCGTGTGAATAATCTCTTTCAGTTACATAAGTGTGGGCAGCTATTATCCTGGGAATAGGATACCTAACATGTAGCTTGACAAAGGATGTTCTTTGCCATATTTCTTGGTATGAAAAGCTGCTTGTTGAAAGCAATTGGGCAAATTTATACATGGGCAAGGAACATTCTGGGAGAAAAGAAATCAGGACCCATCCCTTCTCATTTGAAACTCCATATTATTAGATTTTCTCTGATTGGCTGAAATGGTCACACCTGAATTCATTGATAGAATCTCACCTAAGACAAGCAGTACCCCATTTCTGTGACTCATAGTGACCCTATAGGACAGAGTCAAACTAGCCCCATAGGGTTTCTAAGGAACGACTGGTAGATTCGAACTGCCAACTTTTTGGTTAGCAGTCAAATGCTTAACTATCACGCCACCAGGGCTCCTAAGATGACCAAGAGCCCCTGTATTAATTTTCTAGGGCTATTGTTAGAAATTACTCCAAATTTGGTGGCTTAAAACAATATAAATTTATTCTCTCACAGTTCTGGAAGCCAGAAATCCCAAATCAAGGTGTCAGCAGGGCCATGTTCCCTCTGAAAGCTCTGTGAGAGAATCCTTCCTTAACTCTTCCAGCTTCTCATGGATCCTGGCATTTTTTGGCTTGTGACTACATAACTCCAATCTCTGTCTCCATCTTCATGTTGCCTTCTCCTTGTCTCTCCATGTTTCTCCTGTGTGTACCTCTTATAAGGACACTTATCATTGAATTTAGGACTCACCTGTAAGATCCAGGGTGATCTTATCTCAAGTTCCTTAACTTAATTATATCTGCAAGGACCCTTTTTCCACATAAAATCACATTCACAGATTCCAGGATGTGGACATATCTTTTGAGGGGCCACCATTCAACCTACTACAGCCTCCGAGGAGGAAACTTACCAGAGAGGCAAGGGGACATATGAAATGGTGACATGGTTGTCTCCAGCATGGTATGTGGCTAAAGTCAAAGCACCATCCAGGCCCAGGTACTAACAGGGAGGATTTGTGTGTAGAAGCCTATGTGTATGTCTCAACCTAACTCCGAGGGAAGAATCATCGTGGCCCGTGCAGAGATCTGGACTATTGGCATCAGTGCAGCAGGAGGTGGATGGAGCCTTCTGTTTTCAACAGTGAAGCAAGATGGCAGCAGCGGAGAGAGTGAGCCTGGATTCCTTCAGCCAAGCAACACACAAACTGCACAGCCGTACACAGGCAGGAGGGGATGTATGTGGGTTTTTTGCTTACTTGTGCATGTGAGGATTCAAGAAATTAATCTGCGAAATAAAAAATTATGTGAATCTTATTCATATCCCAAGCTGGTGATACAAGTTACACTAACCACAGATTATTAAACAGATGTCTTATCTCTTCTGATAAGCCAAGTGTCTCAGTCATCTAGTGCTGCTATAACAGAAATACCACAAGTGGATGGCTTTAACAAAGAGAAGTTTATTCTCTCACAGTCTAGTAGGCTACAAGTCCAAATTCAGGACGCCGGCTCCAGGGGAAGGCTTTCTCTCTCTGTCAGCTCTGGAGGAAGGTCCTTGTGATGCATCAGTCTTCCCTTGGTCTGGGAGCATTTCAGCGCAGGAACCTCAGGTCCAAAGGACGCACTCTGCTCCTGGCACTGCTTTCTTGGTGGTATGAGGTCCCCATGTCTCTCTGATCCCTTCTCTCTTTTGTATCTCAAGAGATTGGCTTAAGACTCTACCTAATCTTGTAGACCTCATCAGTATAATTGCCACTAATCCATCTTATTACATCATAATGATAGGATTTGCGACATATAGGGAAATCACAGAAGATAGAATGGTAGGCAATCATACTAGGGAATCATGACTTAGACAAGTTGACAGATATTTTGGGGGATGCATTTCAATCCATGACACCAAGAATGCTGAAATGACAACATCTTACAGTATTTTTGTGAATAAGCTAGAGAAATGTGGGTTAGTTGATAGTGCAAGTAGGAAGGTTTTCAGCTGGCTTGACACCCAATTGAATGGATAGATTAATGCTGACCCATAGGAATAGTCCACACCTCTGTCCTAGTGACTTGGATAAGACTTTGAATATATTCTTATCGGATGTGTAACTAAAAAAATGTAGTGAGGATAATTAATATAATAGCTGACAGATCCTTTATTCAAATTAATCAGGACAGCTAGAATAATGAACTGAAAGCCCTAAGATGAAATTTTATGGCGAGAAACATAAATTTAAGCCATTAGTTTCAAAAAGTCAATTGCATGGTGATAGTTGCACACGATAAACACAATTAATGTCACTGAATTGTACATGTAAAAAAATGCTGAAATGGCAATATTTTATGTATTCTTCCCACAATTTTAAAAAGAAAGAAGAAAGAAAGTTCATTGCCAGAATGGACTGGAGGAGAACTAGATTGAGAGCAATTCGTGTGGGAAATTTTCTGGAGATTTACAGTTGACACTGGCCTCAAAGGAGAGAGCAATGTGACTTGGATGCTCAAAAAAGGGAACAAAACTTTAGATTGCACTGATAGGGACATGCTAATAAAAACCAAATCATTTTTTTCAATTTCCTTTCCAATAGATACTGTGGAGTTTCTAAATAATTTCAATACGGGTCATCAAAGTGTTTACTGGGCAAACCAGATGTTTAACAATTAACTTTGATAAACTAGACTGATAAAGTGAATGTATTAGTGAAGAAAGGATGGGTGTGTCCAGGAAAATGCCCAGCAGTCTCAAGATTCCAAATCATTCCTTCAAATGGTGCCCTTCCTCTTGGAGCTAAACACGCACCTGGCGGAGGAGTCTGAGAAGCTGAGGTAGAAGGTCCGGAAGGAGCTGCAAACGTGGCCTCTGCCCTGTGCCAGCAAGGTCAGCCAGTGGATAATCAACAATGTGCAGGACCTGTAATAGCATCTTGTGCCCTGCACTGACCTCATAAGTACTCCTCCACTCTGCCTTCCAAATATCATGCAACATGTCTCTTGTAGCTCATGCCAACTCAGAACTATGCAGAGAAGGGAAGCCTGGGAAATATAGTTCCAATTTAGCTAAATGGACACAGTGCAAATCCAAAAAGACCTGAAAGGCTTTTTTTAACTTAAAAATTTTTTTTAACTTTTTATTTTGAAATAATTTAGACTTACAAAAACATCAAAAAATAGCTCAAAGAGTTCATGTATAACTTTTGCCCAGCTTTCCTAAATGTTAACGTCTTACATAACTGGTTAAGCAGTTGCCATGGTTGATTCTGACTCATGGCGATTCCATGTGTATCAGAGTAGAACTCTGCTCCTAAGTTTTCAGTGGCTGATTTTTTGGAAGTAGATCACCAGACTTTTCTTCTGAGGCATCTTTAGGTAGACTCGAACCTCCAATCTCAGCAGCTGAGTGCGTTAACTGTTTACACTATCCAGGGACCCCGCAATTATCAAAATCTTGAAATTAACATTGATACTTGTTTTTTGGGCTGACTATTAACTAATCCTATTCAAATTTTTTATTCAAATTAAGTACATTGTACCACTAATCCACTTTCTCTGTTCCAGAATACAACCCAGCCTCCCACATAGCATTTAGTTGTCATGTCTCCTCATTCTCCTCCAATTCGGGACGGTTTGCCAATATGTCTTAGTCTGGGTTCTCTAGAGAAGCAAAACCAGTATAAATATATACATACAGAGAGATTTATATCAAGGAAATGGCCCATGCGATTGTAGAGGCTGGAACATCCGAAGTCTGTGGGTCAGGCTTCTCCTGATGCACGTAGCCACAGGGGCTGACAAACCCAAGATCTGCAGCTCAGAGAGCAGGGCTCTTGTTCACCGGCTATGAAGACTGATGAATCTCAAAGATCAGCAGTAAAGTCTGCAGGTAAGCTGCTAGCTCAAGCCCCAAGAACCAGAGATCAGATGAACAGGAGCCAGCTGCAGGATCCAGAACTAGCAAAAGCCCACAAGCCTTGCCAGCATATCCACTTATATTCAACACAGGCCACATGCCCAAGGAAACTCTCCTTCAACTGATTGGCTACTCAAAACAGATCCCATCATGGAGGTGATCACATAATATCAAATCTCAACATAGAAGCGATCATATGACTGTCAAATCACTCAGAATAATGGCCCAGCCAAGTTGACATACAACATTAACTGTCACACCAGTCATCTAAAAAAATGTTTCCAGAGTAAATTTAAATAAACTAGAAAATGTCCAGAATAGTGAGGGCCTAAAAAGCAAGCAACTCCAAGGAATCATTGCAGAAACTGGAGCTGTCAGCCTGAAGAGAACAATCGTTGTTGTTAGGTGTCCTCAAATCAGTTCCGACTCATAGTAACCCTATGTACAAGAAAACGAAACACTGCCCAGTCCTGCACCATCCTCACAGTCATTGTTATGCTTGAACCCGCTGTTGTAATATGGCAATCCACCTTGTTGAGGGTCTTCCTTTTTTTCACTGAACCTCTGCTTTACCAAGCATGATGTCCTTCTCCAGTGACTGGTCACTTCTGATAGCATTCTGGCTGTTCTTCTTCCTAGACAGATTTGTTCATTCTTCCGGCAGCCATGGTATATTCAATATTCTCTGCCAACATTGTAATTCAAAGATGTAAATTCTTCTTCAGTCATCCTTATTCATTGTTCAGCTTTCCCATGCATTTGAGGCAATTAAAAATACCATGACTTGGGTCAGGCACACATTAGTCCCTAAAGAGAGATTTTTGCTTTTTACCTCTTTAAAGAAGTCTTTTTCAACATATTTGCCCCATATGTCTTTTGATTTCTTGACCGCTGCTTCCATGGGTGTTGATTGTGGATCCAAGTAAAATGAAATCCTTTACAACTTCAATATTTTCTCCATTTATCATGATGTTGCTTATTGGTCCAACTGTGAGGATTTTCGTTTCCCTTATGTTGAGATGTAATCCATACTGAAGGCTGTAGTCTTTGATCTTCATCACTAAGTTCTTCAAGTCCTCTTTACTTTCAGCAAGCAAGGTTGTGCCATCTGCATATCACAAGTTGTTAATGAGTCTTCCTCCAAACCTGATGCCCCATTCTTCTTCATATAGTCCATCTTCTTGGATTATTTGTTCAGGATACAGACTGAATAAGTTTGGTGAAAGCATACAACCCTGATCCATAACTTTCCTGATTTTAAACCATGCAGTAGCCCCTTGTTCTGTTCAAATGACTACCTCCTGGCCTATGAACAGTTTCTGCATCAGCACAATTAAGTGTTCTGGAATTCTCATTCTTCACCATGTTACCCATAATTTGTTACAATCCACACACTAAAATAGTCTTTGCATATTCCATAAAACTCAGGTAAACATCTTTCTGGTATTCTCTGCTTTTCGCCAAGACCCATCTGACATCAGCACTGATATCCCTTGTTCCATTAGGTGTCTTTAATTCAAAGTCCTCTTCAAACACTGGGAGGACCCTCTTGCAAAAGACGGAGCAGATTTATTCCATATTATCCCAGGGAATGGAAACAGGACCAATAGGCGGAATTACCACTAGGAAAATTTCAGTTTGGTACTAATAAGAACATTCTATCAGAACAAATTATCTGCATCCTGGGCCTTGTGCAGCACTGAGCTGAATCAGGGCAGACAGGTAGACCCAAGTAACAAGAAGCCAGGTAGAGGACAGGTCAGGGTGGGGTGGCAGGAGTAGGAATAAATGTGGGGTAGCTGGCCAGGGCCCACATGACTTAGGGACACTGGACTCAGGGCAGACAGCAGAGCAGACAGAGACTTGATTGTTAGGCCTAACAGTGAAGGCCATCAAGGAAGCAGCAGGTTTAGAGGTGCCGCCTTCTAGCAGGTTTGCTACCAAGTCTAGGAATAAGTAACTTGGGGCATTACCCATAGACCTCCTGAGGACAGTCTACTCTTAAAGGGTCTCTGACCTATCATGAGAGTAAGGGTAGCTCTGGAGGAGTAGAAATAGTCTTCTTTGGCCCGGGAATTCCATGTTGGGAGCAGAAGCACAGTGATACCTCTTAGGGGGTAGTGAGGCCTGCTGGGGGCTGAAGAGAAGTCAGATCCCTGGCACTGAGTCAAACCTGGGCAATCACTGTAGCTGGAGGTTTGGTTAGGTCCCTTCAAAAGGATGTTAGTTATATCATCTGAAAGTACACATCATTGCTGAAAAATAAAGATGACTAAATGGCACAATTAGCTAATACACAAGTTAGTGAAAACAAGGAGGGAAACCCTCAATGAGATGGATTGATACAGTAACTGCAACAATGGGCTCAAACATACCAACAATCATGAAGATGGTACAGGACTGGTCAACGTTGCATCCTGTTATACATAAAGTCGCCATGAGTCGAAACCAACCTGACAGCAACTAACAACAATACACAAGATCTTACTGACATTTCTATTTTCATAAGCCAATAAACAGCTGAGATTTTCTTCCAGTTCAGTTCAGCAAACATTTAGCTCACGAACGTCCTTAAGAATAAGTAGTCAACAACTGCATCTCCATGTAGCACTGTCAATACTGGCCACATATCCATCTATCTGGCTATGGATCCAGGCATCTGTGTGTCCATCTGGCCATACGTCCATCCATCATCTGCCCTTCCACTCATCCATTCACAACTTCATCCATCAAGCAAAAATCATTTAGCTTCTACTATATGCCAGGCCCTGTGCTGGGCACTGGAGGGTAATAATGAAAAGGTCATCATTCCTGCTCTCAAGGTGCTTATGTTTTAGTGGAGGGCAGATTGGTGGGGGTAACAAAATAATGACACTGTCACCAGGTAAAAGCCAGGCTTAAGCTAAGGATGTCTAGATTTTTCACTTAAAACTCACTCAATTGAGCAATTTGTGTAGATGATTCAGTCATCTGTAAGGATTAAGTAAAAGTTATTTCAATTTCCACAAGCAGATTCAGATTTTATGTGACTCATGAGAAATCCTTGGGCTTGGAATCAGATTCAGTGAAATGAAACTTAACAAATATGTATTGAGTGCCACCTAGGAGGAAAGGGATCAATAACCCCATCCTTCCCCTTTTAAAGCTTATTAGAACTTCTCTAGTGAGCTGACTTGTTCCCACATGAGATCCACTGGTGGGAAAGGCCACCAAGAGTTGCCAAGGTCTCCCTTGGCAGGAAGGAAACTTACCAGGAAGGAAAGGGACTGCCTTAATATAGTTTCTCTAGACAAACTGAATCAGTGAATATAGGTGTAGATAGATATAGAGACAGACAGGTATAGGTAGGCATAGATAGAGATATTGAGTGAAAGATGATAGGGAGAGAGAGAAACCAAAATAAGACCTGTTGCTGTCCAGTAGATTCTGACTCACAGCGACCGATACAGAGCAATATTTACTTCAAGAAATTGTCTAATGAGGTTGTGGGAGGCTGGCAAGTCTAAGATCCCAAGGTCAGATGACAGACTGGAGACTCCTGCAGGCTGGTCTCCCAAAATCTATAGGTTAGGCGATGGGAAGAGTGAAGTGAGTGTTCTGCCAAAATATCTGTTAATAATGCAGAATGTTTATAGTGTGGAGGCAGAGTACACCCTAGGGAAGTTCCCTTTTTGCTCTTAAGGCCTTCAGAGGATTGACTGAAGCCTACCCACATGATGGAAGGTAATCGGCTTTACTTAAGGCCAACTGACTTATGTAACTGTAAATACTCCATAACAGCAACTAGACAAGTGTTTGGCCAAAACAACTGAGCACCATAACCTAGCCAAGTTGACACTTAAAATAACCAACAAAGGGACTATGAAGAGGTGACTTGACTCACCTCCCAACCCAGCTGCCCTAGGAGCCCAAGTGTAGCGAATTCTTGGCTGAATATGGCACTGAGGGAGTAGGTGTGTTCTTCCTTGAAAACTGACCGTGGTCCTGCAGAGATCTGAACCTTTGGCACCACTGCAGCAGTGACCTGGGTGGGACTGCCTGTGGTCAACAGTCTCGTGGTTGTCAAAAAGCATAGGTTCCAATGATACTCTGTCGCTCACTGGCTGCCTGACTTGATCCAGCTCCCCATCTACAATCAGGGGCTGTCTTAAGCTGGGTTCTCCAGAGAAGTAAAACCAGTAAAGCATATAAATGTATATATAGAGAGATTTATATCAAGGAAACAGCTCACGTAATTGTAGAGGCTGGAACGTCCCAAGTCCATGGATCAGGAGAGAGGCTTCTCCTGATCGATGTAGCCACAGGGGCTGGTGAACTCAAGATCAGCAGGTTGGAGACCACGGCTCTTGCGCACAGGCTGTGAAGATCGACAAATCCAAAAATTGGCAGATAAGCTGAGCTCAAGTCCCAAGAACCGGAGGTCAGACCAATAGGAGACAGCTGCAGGATCCAGAATGAGCAAAAAAGCCGGAACATCCACTTATATTCGGATGCAGGCCACATCCCAAGGAAACTCCCTTTCAACTGATTGGCTGCTCACAGTAGATTTGACCATGGGAATGATCACACATAAACACTGAGAATCATGGCCCAGCCAAGCTGACACATAGTCTTAACTATCACAGGGACATGAAAATTTCCTTCTGAACAGAGCCTTTAGAGGCTTAAAGGCTAAAATGAGAGGATACAGGTAAAGGCTTTCTACAACTAGAACAAAAGCATGGGTGGGAACAGCTGTGGCCTGCATTTTCCCATCCTTGGATGGGTAGTCAAGCGTCACCTCCTAAAAATTTACACTTTGACCTTGAGTGAGAGGATATTATTGATACAACTTTAAATCATTAATTGTTTTACCCTAATTTGAACAGTAGCATTCTTTGCTATTTTTTTTAATCTAACATCTCTGAGTCTGACTTTGTTGTGAAATGGGTAACAGAATGCACCTCATAAGGTCATTGTGCAAACTGAATGAGGGATCAGGCATCTAGCACAACAAGGAGGACCTGCACAGGCTTGGCATGTGGTGTCAGTTCTTGCCCCTCCCCTCCCTTTTTCTCAGATCTTTAGCTTTACTGAGCACACGTAGAATAGCTGCTCAAAAACTGTTAATAACAGCTAACATTTTTTGAGCTCTTATCATAAGCAAAGTCCTGGTGGCGCAGTGGTTAAGAGCTTGGCTGATAACCAAAAGGTGTGCAGTTTGAATCCATCAGCCATTCCTTGGAAACCCTATGAGGCAGTTCTACTGTGCCCTGTAGGAGCGCTATGAGTCAGAATTGACTCAATGGCAACGGGTTTGGTACTATAAGCCAGGCACTGTTTTTTGTTTTAACTCATTTAACCTTCACAACAGCCATATGGAATGTGTACTATTTTTATCCCTAGTTTACAGGAAGGAAACAGGAGCACAGAGAAGCTAAGAAACTTGCCTAAGATCACACAGCTGGTAAATAACAGAGCCAGTATATGAATCTACACAGACTACTCCCAGAGCTCTTGCTTCTAACTGCTGTATCATACTGCTCTGTTACTGTGGAAGAAACACAAATTCGGCATCAACTCAGCTCAAAAGTGGCTGATAGTAATGAAATGTAGGTTACCTCTTATTTGTACTAAACCTTGGCCAAGTGGGGCTGAGTTCCACATGCTTTTTTTTGCCTTTCTAAATCATTCAACAATGTGGTTTTAGCTGGCTTGTCTCCCTTCGTTTGTTTATGCTGCTTGCCTCAAGTCATGAGTAATTTGACCTATTTTACATTTTAATAGTGCTAAATGGTCACCTGATTGTGTGTGTGTGAGAGTGTGTATGAGTATGAGTGTGCATGTGAGTGTATATGTACAGTCACAAAAAGAAAGAACAAGATTAGCACAGTATACATCATAAGTGGATAGTAGCCTGGATCCAGATGGACACGAAAATCAGACCAAATAGGAAAGAAAAAAAAAAAAAAGGAAGATCCTCTTTTGAGTACCATGATTACAAACTAACATTTTGTCCCTGAGAGGTGCAATGTAAAAAAACAATTGCCCACATCAAAGACACCTGGGCGTAATACAGATTGTAGCCCCAGAAATGATCAGTGAAACGGGAAGAGAAGTGAGATGCACTAGGCACCCAGGTAAATGATGTAAAGAAGGAAAGACATACAAGTTAGTAGCTGAGAAACAGAGGTCACCATGGAAACCCAAGGTGCTAAGTGAGGTGCCCAGAAACAGGAGGGAAAGGAGAGTCGGAGTCCAGGCCAAGGATGTGGATGGGCAGGATTTTACTTGAAGGAGGCCCCTCCTGGCTCTGTGCCCTGATGTGGGAGACAGAGAATATTCTGATTTTCAGAGCTGCACAACCATACCATAATCAATTTTAGAACATTTTCATCACCCCAAAAAGAAATCCTGTATGTACCTGCAGTGACACCCCATTTCCCTCCAAGTCCTCCAAGCCCTCCAAGCCCTAGGCAACCACTAATCTACTTTCTGTCTCTATATTTTGCCTATTCTGTACATTGCCTGTAAATGAAATCATACAATATGTGGTCTTTTGTGACTGGCTTCTTTTACTTAGCATAATGTTTTCAAGGTACATCCTTATATCAGTGCTTTATTTATTTAATGGTAGAATAATATTCTATTGAGAGTTCGGCTGCTAACCAAAAATCAGCAGTTCAAATGCACCAGCCGTTCCTTGGAAAGCCTATGGGGCAGTTCTACTCTGTCCTATAGGGTTTCTATCAGTTGGAATTGACTCATCGGCAACCGGTTTGTTTTTTGGTTGGTATGGATATACCACATTTTGTTTATTTATTCATCAGTTGATGGGCATTTGAGTTATTTCTACTTTTCAACAAGGATAAATAATATTGCTATGAACATTCGTGTACAAGTTTTTGTGTGGACATGTGTTTCCGTTATCTTGGGGTATATACCCAGGAGGGGAATTGCTGGGCCATATGGTAACTCAATGTTTAACTTTTTAAGGAACTGCCAAACTCTTCTTCACAGCAGCTGCAGCATACCTTCCCACCAACAGTGTATGGGAGTTCTAATTTCTCCATATTTCTCACCAACACTTGCTATTATCTGCCTTTTTAATTGTAGTCCTCCTACGGGTACCAGTTGCCATAATTCAGTTCCAACTCATGGTGGCCCTGTGTGTGTCAGAGTAAAACAGTTCTCTATAGAGCTTTTGTTGGCTGATTTTTTGAAAGTAAGTCTCCAGACCTTTCTTCTGAGTTGCCTCTGGGAGGACTTGAGCCTCCAGCCTTTTCAGTTAGCAACCAAATGGGTTAACTGTTTGCACCACTAAGGAAACTGTAGCTATCCTAGTGGGTGAGAAGTGATATTTCATTGTGGTTTTGTTTTGGGTTTCCCTGATGGCTATCAATGTTGAATGTCTTTTCCTGTACTAAACGCTTCATCTTAATTTCTGCACTTATCTTCTTGCTGACTGGTAACAAGCAATTCACAGATGGCATTGGTCTGCCCACCACATTTGAGTAGTTCTGGACATGAAAATATCAGAATGCAACACATGGTGTGAGGCTAGGTGTTGATTCATGTAGCTTTTGTTTCAGTTAGATACACTTATGTGTTCAGGATTGAAATATAAAATGTCTTTCTCACTGTGGCTCACACTAAAAATGAGGCTGCTTATGTACAACCAAATACCTCATGGGATTTGGTTCCTTGGTCTGGAGATTTAGGGTCATGGTTTCATGGAACATCCCAGTTAATTGGCCTAATAACATGTTTACTGCTTATGTTCTACTTCCTAGTGTGTTGCATGGTGTCTGGGGTCTTAAAAGCTTGCAAGTGGCCATCCAAGGCACAATTGGTTTCTATTTGCCTGGAGCAACAGAGGGAGAAGGAGAATCAGAAACAGGAGGGGGAAATGGAATGGGTGGCTAATTGCCTCCATGAACAACTGCCACCTTTGCCATGAGACCAGAGGAACTAGATGGTGCCTGGCTACCATTACTGAACATTTTGATCAAAGATTCCATAGAAGAATCCTAATCAAAAGGAGGAAATGCAGAACAGAATTTCAAATTCTCATGGATTCTAGCCTTTCTGGAGTCATGGAGGGTGTGTGAACCCCTGAAACTATTGCTCTGAGATAATCTTTAAACTTAAACCAAAAATATCCTGTGATATCATCCTAAAACCAAACAATAGTTTAGTTTAACTAGTAAAAAATGCTACCTTGAGTGTTATGCTTTTTTAAGAACTATCTATATGGGATTAAATTGACAACAGCAATGTGAGAGATTAGATAGGAATCTTAGGGGGCAGTACATTCATGTTAATGGAGGAGGAAGAGCTCAGGGGTGAGAATGGTTGCACAACTCAAGACTATAATCACTGTCACATAATTGTACACGTAGAAATTGTTGAATTGGTGTATGTTTTACTGCGTAATTCTCAACAACAACAGCCAGAATGCCCCCTTGACATCATCCTTCACCCACAGTGGATCAGGGTGAACCTGGAGAAGGACATTGTCCTTCCAAACACACCATGGCAGAAACCAGCCGAGTGGCAGAGTGCTGCTGCCCAAGCCCGAAGAAAATCTGATGGCAGCTTCAAAGCACGAAGCCAATAAAAAAGGGTTTAAGTCTCAAGCCAGTTTACCTAATAAAATAAACGCACTATTATGAACTCGGTGAAATGTTTCCAAAATTTTTAACATATTTCCATTGTGTCTTAATCTTCTGTTTATTTGATAAAAGTTTTTAAAAACCTGACATTATTTTAGCGCTTTTAAATGGTCGTCATGGTAGCATAGTTACTTAGGTGATATTTAACAGCATATCACTAGCACAACAAAAAAAAAGCACAATAGCTACCCTTATTTTTTAAAAACTATACCTTATCATTTATACCACACACATGCACACACACACATATCAGAAGGACCACCTATTCATTTATTGTTATAGTTTGGGGTTTATATTTCCTTATTATAACACCTCCTGCTAAAGTTAGACATTTATTCATGAAATTGGGATTGTTTAAAAGACCTGCTTTGTCCTGAGACATACAGGTTAACCCTGGGCCTCTCCTCAGTGTGGGTATATTCACACACCACTCACTTGTTTGTACATGTCTTTATGTACACTTGTGCGCACTATACGAGTGTCTTTGCTTTAAAAGACGATCCTACTTTGGAAACCATACCACTTAACAGACAGAACCTGGGTGTTGGATCAGACAGGGCTGGATTTAAATCTCCACTCCCCCTCTTCACAGCAATGTGACCTGGGCAAGAGATTTCCACTCTCGAAGCATGAGTGCTTTCAGCTGTAAAATAGCTAGTTCTCTGAGCCATCCAGAGTGTTAGCTGGGAGTAAAGTGTCTGGCAGGAATTAAGAGAAATACAAACAGCTGTGTCTTCCATGTGTCGTAGGCAACCCACAGCCCCTTCCCATCGCTTTCCTGTCTGTCTGTGTGTCCTCTGATCTGCGGGAGCCTGTTTACGGAGCTAGGGTGGCACTACCTGGAGCCTCCTATGCCATCACAGCAAGGCCCTCTCTGGGGAACAGCCCTCCCAGCACCTGAGGCTAAGTTGCAACTGCTGAAAACAGGCCTTTCTGCTCCTTGGGAAATTCTCTGAAGTTCCAAGGGATCCAACCTAGGGTTTGGCTGTGGTGGGCTTTCGCCATCTCAGCCTGGCTTTCCGCTCTCATGAGGAGGAAGCTAGAGGCAAGTTGTGGGATTTTCAATGTGTTTCTACAGAATTAGTGAGGTCTTTCTGTGCCCAGGAAAATTCCCCAGCCAGTCAAGTCCTCATCCTTGGCCGTCTCATAAAGCACACACATTCCTGAGATCATACTAATACTCCTACAACTAAGTAACTTTATAGTTTCCGAAGAGCTTTTATGTACAGAATGTTCATCCAGCCTATGACAGAGTAGGGTTATGACCTCTGGCTGGTTGTGTTGTTTGTTTGGGGTGGGTCATTTTTGTTTTTTAATTGTAGTAAATATATAGGCAACAAAACATGCCATTTCTACAACCTTCACGTGCAGTTTGGTGATATTAATTACATTCATCATGTTGTTCAACCATCAGCATTAGGAGCTCTGTTTTTCCAGATGAAAATTTTAATGAGCACCTACTATGTGCCAGGCAGTGTTCTAGGCTCTTCCAAGTTGTTGTTTTGTGCCGTTGAGTCAATTCCGACTTATAGCGACCCTACAGGAAGGACAGAATAGAACGGCCCCACAGGGTTGCCAAGGCTACAGCCTTTATGGGAGTGGATCATTACATATTTCTCCTGTGGAGCCGCTGGGAGGTTTGAACCACCAATCTTTCCGTTAGCAGCCGAGTGCTTAACTGCTGCGCCACCAGTGCTTGTTTCTCCCAAGTTATCATCCTCCATTTAATAAGTGGCACAGGGAGGACTCTGAGCCCAGTCTTCTGAGCACGGTGCTCAAACCCTGGTGGCGCAGCGGTTAAGTGCTACAGCTACTAACCAAAGGGTCGGCAGTTTGAATCCATCAGGCACTCCTTGGAAACTCTATGGCGCCGTTCTATTCTGTCCTATGGGGCTGTTATGAGTTAAAGTCGACTAGACAGCAACAGGTGCTCAGCTGCCTTTTGAATCAGTTTTACCTCAATGTGAACAATCAGGCCCCTTCCGGAGAGCAGGTTTTACTAGAAGAAAGAGTATGGCAGGAAGGTGCCTGGAAGATACGGGTCCACCAAACAGGAGAGTGTGCAGTTGCGTGGCAGGGTGAGGGGCCATGGAAATGGGAAGCCAGGGCAGCAGGGGTCTATCTTAACTCTGGACCAGGCCTGTCCTGCCTGAGTTTCCTGGGCTTTCTCACTCTCCCTCCTCAGACCCTCCCTCTCTGATGTAGTGGGAAAGGGGACTGGCTTGGGAGTCACACAGATCTGGATCTAAGTCTCTGCTAAGCCTCAGCTTCCCCCTCAAAAGAAAGGGGGTAATAGAAGTGCCTACCCCTTAGGTAGTAGGAAGAAAGGCTTGGGGATCTACTTCCAAACTTAGCTAGTGAAAGCCTTATGGATCACAACAGAACCTTGTCTGACTTGCTTGCTTTGGACACATCATCAGGATGTCATGTTTGGTGAAGTAGAAGGCCAACGAGGGTGTGGGAGACCCTCAGTGAGGTGGATTGGCACAACAGCCATGACAATGGACTGAAACACGCCAGCGATCACAAGGATGACACAGGACCAGGTAATGTTTCATTCTATCGTACATAAGGTAGCCATGAGTCAGAGTCAACTCAATGGCAGTTAACAACAACAACCCCTAGGTGGGTGTGAGGATTCAGAGAAATGGCATACACAAAGTGCTTAGCACCACACCTGGCACATGGTAAGAGCTCAACAAATGCTGCTCTGGCTGCTTAGGCCCTTCCCTGTGTAGCCCATGGCCAGGATGGCCTCTACACCTGGGCCCACTGCATACCCTCTCTATTCCCTCTATTCTCATCCAATCCTGCCCCACCCAAACCTCCACCCCTGCAAAAGCCACAGAGAGTTGCATAAGAACGGATCGACAGCTGGGACAGGAGAGGAGAGAGGCACCAACAGGGACCATCTATCTTTCCTCACAGAAGACAGGCTGACCACGCAGGCCCAGCCTCAGGGGCCGAAACCAAACTCTATCCTTCCTGTCTACTCCCTCAGCTTCCCTGGCATTTAACTTGGCCCAAGTGAGTGAGAGGAGCTGTGGGTTTAATCTCAGTCCTAGGGAGCAGCAAAATCCCTGGGCTGAGAAAGTCACCTGTCTAAGTCTACCTATGGGGTCCTCCCTTCCTGAAGACAGGCTCAGAACAGGCTCTGGACGGGAGGGAAGAGTGGTTAGAAGCAGAGTGAAGGGCAATTGCAATAATTTAGGTGTGATGTAAAGATGGCTCGGACTTGGATATTGTTGTTAGTTGCCATTGAGTCAATTCCAACTCACGGCAACCCATGTGTACAGAGAACCACCCCATAGGATTTTCAAGGCTGTATGTAACCTTTCAGAAGCAGATTGCCAGGCCTGCCTTCCAAGATGCCTCCGGGTATGTTCGAACCACCAATCTTTCAGCTAGGAGATTGCTTAACCATTTGCGCAACCCGGGGGACTCCTTGGACTTGGGTAATACTCTAGAAAACAGAAAGAAAGGGCTCTATGTAAGAGATGTCTTACAGCTGGCAGAGCCAGGGGCAGGCCTTGCTGGGAACACACTACCAAAGAGCACTCTGGCATGAGCTTAGTCTGATGGGGTTTCTGGCACACTTCTGCTAGTGGCATCCCAGAGGATGTCACCAATCCTTAGAAGTCCTGACTCCCTCCCCACCCCGCTATCCCCAAGTCCCATCTGCCTGGGAGTTTTCTCGTCCTATAGGGGAGAAAGACCCACCGAGGTTGCCATGCTACTATTCTTGAGGATATACCTTAACTCACACCCCATCTAACTTTTGGTCTGTTCAGCAAGACTGTAAAGATGGTGTCCTACAGCGTAATATAATTGAAAGACTGTGGGTTTTGGAGCCAAAAGCCTTGGACTCAAGCCCCAGCCATACTACTTATTACAAGTTCCTTAGCTCCTCAGTACCTCATAACAACACTCCATAAGGTTACTGTGAGGATTAAATAAAATGACATGCGAAAGTACTCATGAAATATGCTCAATAAAAGTCATTTCCTTCCACTTCTTCTGGAGAGAGGGTCATAGGTCATAGGTTAGTCACTTGGCCAACTAGCATCCTGTTCCTTTCAGAGTGCTATTTGGTGTCCTGGAAACATGTTCCAGAGATGTCTCTGCCCTGGAGAAATTCCCAAATTGATGAGAGAAACCATTATGTATGCACTCTGCTAGCAAACCAAGGTGGTGCAGCCATCGCCTCTCCCTGGGTCCTGCAGGCATTTGGGAGGCACCTTGGCTGCTCTCAGGAGCCCAAGCTTCCCAGTGGTATGGCAGGGGGGTTCTTTCTGACAGGAAGTGGTAGCGGCAATACTCCTATAGGGCCCTTTGTCCTTTTGTTCAGGAGCAACTCCCCACATAGACCTTGTAGTTATGAAAGTGTAAAAGTTAAAGACCCTCTCCTGAGGTGGCGCTATGACTTCAAGAAGATTCTGGCTGTGTCTGGCTGTGTGCAGAGTTGCACCGGGGTAAACCAAGTTGCTGTGGAGAGAACACGTCTGGCTAAGTAGCATTTCTTTCCATTCGAGCCCTAGGTCAAGGCTGGGATCCCTGTTGTCAGTGGTGTAGGGATCTTTGTGAGACTCTGGCCACAGACACAGCTGCTGTGGGACACAGGTGGCAAAGTGGGGCAATGAGTCGGGCAATGGCAGCACCTCTGATGGCTATTATGACTGTATCTTTCCCTGCTAATATATTTTCTAAGGAGTAATTGCTGGTACACAGGAAGGCTGTTGATAGCAGAGTAGTTAAGAATGCAGATGCTAGAGACAAACTACCTGGATTTGGACAAGCCACTTAACTTCTCCGTGCCTTACGTGCCTTATCTACAAAATGAGTACAGTAATAACCCTCCTCCCCCCAACTAATGGGTGGGGAGCACTTAGGGCAGGCCCTAAGTGCTCTCCAGGCATTTCACATTTTTTCACCACATCAAAGCTTCTGCTTCTAGGTATGGCTGGCATCTGTCTCTCTCCCAACCCCGCAGCACCTTCCTAAACGATCAAAGACTCTTTTCAAATTAACAATCCCTGACAGGGGTGGTGAGCTAGTAAGCAGGGTAAGCATGGGCTTACTTGTGTTTACTCACTAATCCGTGGTGAACAATCTCACTATAGATGATCTGGTAAGCAAGGTAAGTACCTTGCTTATTTTGCCTATTGGATAATCCAACCCTGTTCAGCACAGTCCTCAAGAGGGGAGGGGTGTGGATCTGGCTAAGTTGACCTTCTGGGCCCTGGAGGCAATGCGTGAACTCTGTTCCTCACGCCCTGGGGATCCGTGGCAGCTGCTCGTATTAGGGTAGCCATATTTGTGGTTATCCCTTATGGTGTTATTAAATAGTCCAGGGCAACAAGTGAAAACTAGAATTTCCTGGAAACTCTGGTGGTGTAGTGGTTAAGAGCTACGGTTGCTAACCAAAAGGTTGGCAGTTGGAATCCACCAGGTGCTCCTTGGAAACCCCATGGAACAGTTCTACTCTATCCTATAGGGTCACTATGAGTCGAAATTGACTGGAGGGCAGCAGGTTGTTTTCTTTTTTCCACAACCCAGAATGTGTAGTCAGCTGACCTATGAGAGAACCCCTTCCCCTAGAGCCTTGAAGTCCCAGTCTCACGCAGGCTTCCCTTGCCTACAGGAGGCGGCTCTTTTACTCCACATGGCCACACAAAATGGAGTCCCTGGGTGGTGCAAACAGTTAAGAGCCTTGACTGGTAGGCAAAGGGTTGGCAGTTTGAACTCACTCAGAGGCCCCACGGAAGACAGGCCTGGTGATTTGCTTCTGAAAGGTTACATACAACCTTGAAAACCCTATGGAGCAGTTCTATTCTGCACACACAGGGTCACCATCAGTTGGAATGAACTCTACAGCTACTAACAAGAACAACCATGATAGATTCTGCTTCAGAGCCTGTTCCCTCCACTGACAGATGCACAGAGGAAGAGAAAACAATGAATAACACAAAGCAGAGGTCAGTAAGCACATGCTCTGGGGAGGTTCCCAGAGCACTCAGGCAGAGGAGGGGTTGGCGGGGGGGTAGACTCAGATAGGACGGCCCAGGGAAGGAGAACACTTCCAGAGGCAGCAGGGTTTTTTGTTTTGTTTTGTACTTTAGATGAAGGTTTACAGAGCAAATTAGTTTCTCATTAAACAACAGATTGTTTTGTGACATTGGTTGCCAACCCCACATGTCAACACTCTCCACTTCTCAACCTTGGATTCCCCATTACCAGCTTTCCTGTCCTCTCTTGACTTCTCATCCTTGCCCCTGGGCAGGTGTGCCCATTTAGTCTTGTTTTCTTTTATGGGCCTGCCTAATCTTTGGCTGAAGGGTGAAGCTAAGGAGTGACTTCAGTACGAGCTAAAAGGGTGTCCAGGGGCGATATTCTCAGGGTTTCTCTAGTTTCTGTCAGACCAGTAAGTCTGGTCTTTTTTTGTGAGTTAGAATTTTGTTCCACGTTTTCTCCAGCTCTGTCTGGGACCTTTTATTGTGATCCCTGTCAGAGCAGTTGGTGGTGGTAGCCAGGCACCATCTAGTTGTGCTGGACTCAGTCTGATGGAGGATGTGGTCATTGTGGTCCATTAATTCTTTGGACCAATCTTTCCCTTGTGTCTTTGGTTTTCTTCATCCTCCCTTACTCCAGACAGGGTGGGACCAGTGAAGTATCTTAGATGACCACTCACAAGCTTTTAAGACCCCAGACTCTACTCACCAAAGTAGGATGTAGAACATTTTCTTTATAAACTACATTATGCCAATTGAGCTAGATGTTTCCTGAGACCATGGTCCCCAGCTCTCAGTCCAGTAATTTGGTCGCTCAGGGAATTTGGATGTGTCTATGAAACTTCCATGACCTTGCCTTGGTTCCATGACCTTGTGCTGGCTTCCCCAGTATTGTGTACTGTCTTACCCTTCACCAAAGTTACCACATATCTACTGTCTAGTTAGTGATTCTCCCTCCTGTCTTAGTTATCTAGTGCTGCTATAACAGAAATACCACAAGTAGATGGCTTTAACAAAGGGAAGTTTATTTTCTCACAGTAAAGTAGTCTAAAAGTCCAAATTCAGGGTGTCAGCTCCAAGTGAAAGCTTTCTTTCTCTGTCGGCCTTCTCATTAATCCCCTCCCAGACTAGGAGCTTCTCTGCACAGGGGCCTCGGGTCCAAAGGACATGCTCTGCTCCCAGCACTGCTTTCACGGTGGTATATCTCAAGAGACTGCCTCAAGACACAATCCAATCTTGTAGATTGAGTCCTGCCTCACTAACACAACTGCTCCCCATCCTCCCTCATTAACATCGTAAAGGAAGGATTTACACCATACAGGAAATCACACAATACTGGGAATCATGGCCCAGCCAAATTGATACACACATTTTGGGGGGACACAATTCAATCCATAACACTTCCCCACCCCTCACCTCCCTAGTAGCCATCAAAGATTGTTTCTTTCTGTGTGTAAACCTTTTCATGAGTTTTTATAATAGTGGTCTCATATAGTATTTGTCCTTTTGTGATTGACTTATTTCACTCAGCATAATGCCCTCCACATTCATCCATGTTGTGAGATGTTTCAAAGATTCATCATTGTTCTTTATTGTTGCATAGTATTCCATTGTGTGTATGTACCATAGTTTGTTTATCCATTCATCTGTTGATGGGTAGTTTTCATTTTTTGCTATTGTGAATAATGCTACAGTGAACATGGGTATACATATGTCTGTTCGTGTGATGACTCTTATTTCTCTAGGAAATATTCCTAGGAGTGGGATTGCTAGATCATATGGTATTCTATTTCTAGCTTTTTAAGAAAGTGCCATATCATTTTCCAAAATGGTTGTACCATGTTACATCCTCACCAGCAGTGCATAAGAGTTCCAATCTCCTTGCAGCCTCTCCAACATCTGTTATTTTGTTTTTTTGATTCACGCCAGTAATGTCGGGGTGAGATGGTATCTCATTGTAACTTTGATTTGCATTTCCCTAATGGCTAGTGGAAAACCCTGGTGGTGTAGTGGTTAAATGCTACGGCTGCTAACCAAAGGGTCAGCAGTTCAAATCCACCAGGCGCTCCTTGGAAGCTCTATGGGGCAGTTCTACTCTGTCCTGTAGGGTTGCTATGAGTCGGAATTGACTCGATGGCACTGGGTTTGGTTGGTAATGGCTAGTGATCATGAGCATTTCGTCAAGTGTCTATTAGCAGTCTGAATGTCTTCTTTGGCGAAGCGTCTATTCATATCCTTTGCCCATTTTTTAATTGGATTATTTGTCTTTTTGTTGTAGAGGTGTTGGATTTTCCTATAGATTTTAGAGATTAGAACTTTGTCAGATTTGTCATAGCCAAAATCTTTTTCCCGGTCTGCAGATTCTCTTTTTACTCTTTTGGTGAAGTCTTTTTCTGAGCGTAAGTGTTTAATTTTTAGAAGATCTCAGTTATCTAGCTTATCTTCTGGTGTTTTTGTATTGTTAGTTATGGTTCGTATCCTATTTATGGTGTGTATTAGGTCCTCTAGCACTGACCCTATTTTATCTTCTATGATCTTTATAGTTTTTGGTTTTATATTTAGGTCTTTGATCCATTTTGAATTAGTTCTTGTGTATGGTGTGAGGTGTGGGTTCTGTTTCATTTTTTTACAGATGGACCTCTAGTTTTGCCAACACCATTTGTTATATAACTGTCTCTTCCCCATTTGATGGACTTTGGGCCTTTGTCAATGATCAGGTGACAGTAGGTGGATGGATTTACATCTGGGTTCTCGATTCTGTTTCACTGGTCAATGTATCTGTCATTTACCAGTACCAGGCTGTTTTGACTACTGTGGCTGTATAGTAGGTTCTGAGGTCAGGTAGTGTGAGTCCTCCTACTTTATTCTTTTTCTTCAATAGCGCTTTACTTACCTGGGGGCAGAGGTAGCAGTTTTGAGATACTCTCTGGAGGGGGTGTCTGTGAGGCGGAACAGGGTGTGGTGGGGAAGAGAAGGAACGGTCTATGACGCGCAGGGCAGATGCAGCAATGGGCTGGGTGCTTGGCTGGCTCGGAGCAGCTCTGTTTGGCTGTGGTGGAAAATCCCAACCAGAGGCAAGAATTCCATTCAGCAAACATTTATGGCACCTACTCAGTGCAAAGAAGAGGGCTAGGCTGAGTCATTGGGCATGGCCCTGCCCTGGTACCACATGTTGTTGAGGGACATGTTGCTGACTCAAACGCCACAGGCACAGACGAGGGGCTTAGAGGAAGAGCAGGTGCTTAGGACCACCACCCCCAGCCTTGGCCCTGTAAGGGCCTGAGCTCAGCAATGAGCCAGGGCCCCACCCTCTGGCCAATAACTGATGAGTCACAGACCTCTGAGAACACTGCCCAGACTGAGCCAGGGTGACCCCGGCTCTGGGGGGTTGGGAAGGACTGAATCTGCTACCATGTTGTATATTGTAGGGCAGTTGGGCCTAAAAAGAGGCATGAGTCCCTTCCCTTCCTCCCCTCTAGCCTTTACCATCTCATGCAGCTGCAAAACTGAGATACTAAGGCTGGGGAGTTGTGGGGCAGTGGGGGCAAGGGCCACAGGAGTCCTTTCTGGGGCCCAGGGAGCACTGCCTGACTGTCTCACTCTTCTATTTTTCACTCTCTCTTTTTCTCCACATCCTCATGGTCTGACTGTGTCACCAGCTGACTTTCTGCCTCACTCACCTGCTGCCCTGTTGTTCTGTTTAGCCACAGGGTCCCTTCCCTGCCCCACTATAGGTACACTGGCCCTAATCTCTCCTGCCTCACTGACCCAGCGCTCACAGCACAAAGGCCCAGAAGTAGCACTAGAATGTGCTCTAGTTCCCCACTCAGGCATGAAGCACTGCTCAGCTCCAGTCCTTTACCTCCCAGCTCTCCACAGAGGCCCCCGGGACACTGGGCAGGCATCAGCTGGTCCCAAACAAGATGACCCTACAGAGGGGGAAAGGTCAGAAAACGTCACCCTCTGCATGGAAACTAACCTGACCAGATGAAGCCACCTTCTGCGGCCATTCCCCAGGATATGGCACCCCAAAAGGTCAATGCAGGAGTGGGCTGCTGCTCGGGTGCTACCCCGATGATACCTAGCATTTGCAGAGCTCTTTATAGCTTGCAAAGCACTGTCATATGTGTTCTTTACAGAAATTCTGGAGTCACCATGATCCCCACTGCACAGATGAGGAAACTGAGGCTTGGTGAAGTTAAATATGCAGCCCTAGTTCGGCACTTGTTAAGTGATAGAACTTGGACTTGAACCCAGGCTCCCTGACTCTAGCACTCATTACATCAGACCAGGATTCTCTCTCACCCTTCGCCCAGCATCAAGTTGATTGGCAAATCCTATAAGGCCCTACTGGACCTCCCCACCCAAGGCAGCCACCCCTCTTACATGTGTCATAGCACCCATCCCCTTCTGTAGGGATTGTCTCTGTTTTGCCTGGCATTTTCCAAAACCCCCTTCAGTCAGCCCTAGCATACCACTACTCTTTGCCTGCAATGTCCTTTCTCATTCTCTCCTTGCAGCCAGTCTCTATTCTTTGCTCAAGAAATGCCACCTCCTCTGTAAAGTCCTCCCTGTCATGACCCAGCAGAGCCAACCCCTCTCTCTGTGTCCCCACATCTGTCTGTCCCTGGACCCCTGCATGCTATGATGTTGACCCACTAAATGGTAGTGGACCATTTGTGTGTCAGTGTCTCCTACCCTCCTGGGAGCACTGCAGGAGGGCAGTATGGTGCCTTATTCTCCTCTTTCTCCTTAGTAGCTGTTGAATGAATGAAGTCCAAAGAGTTTGGTCATGTGTCAAGAAGGAACTTGCATCAGGAGGCCAGCCAGTCATCTTGAGGAGCTGAGGCCAGGAGAAAGTGACTTCACAGGCTCTTGAGCCACCCAAGGGTCACATGTCCTCCTCATTTTTGGCCCTCCCCATAGAGACGTTACTCAGCACACCCCTCAGTTCCACCCACTCCTCATTGCTTCATTCAAGGAATGGACAGTTCGTGGAGTCATCTTTCCCCCCTTGCTCCTTTTTTCCACTGTTCATGGAATCTCTCTAGAAGCACCTGCCCCTTCACTTCCATCCCTAAACCCCTGACCACAGTGAAAGGGTACTTCCTCAGACCTCCCGCACCCTCAGAGCAAGCTGGGAGCTGCCAAGTCTCAACCAGTGACTCACACTCTGGCATTTGGTACCTTGCCTTTGGTGAGGGCAGTGGCACCAGCCGACCTCCTGCCCTTCCTCTTTCCACCAAGGGCCATCATCCCAGCTCTCCCTGCTGGGCCAGCCAGCCCATTCCTACATGGGACCCTTGAGATACAGCTCAGGGAACCCCAAGGAAAGGCAATCCCAGCTTGTCGTCCAGGCCCTCAGGGAGGTCAGAGCTGAGATGCCCCAGACAGTTCCTACCTGCACAATCATGGCTCCCCTGTTGGGCTGTCAGGATACTTGGCATTCTACAATTAGAATTTATCCCTTTGATTAAGCCAAGGCTGACTTCCTGGGAAGTCTGGCTTATTTTATGGGGTTGACTGTTTACACCTGCCTCTGAGGAGCCAGTTGACAGAGACAGGGCTACTGGAGAGGCAGGTCTGGAGGAGGGCACTGGCTCCCAGCTGGCTCCTGGCAGGGCCTCAGGCCCAAGAGTGGCCCCAGGGACCCTCAGGCTGGAAGAGCTGGAAGCCAATAATGTGCTCACCTTGGAGAGAGAGGCAATGCACGTCCTGTCCACCTCCCAGTCTTGCCCTGGGTCACTCCTGGGTGCTGGGACTCAGGGGAGGGGGCAGAGCATGACATGGTTGGCACTGGTAGAGTTAATGTGGACTGCCCAGGCTCAGAGCACAGAAGGGGCTCCCAAACTCGTGCCCTTTGGGTGTAAGTGGAGTCAGGAACTAAGGCTGGCTGCGTTGTTCCCAACCTGCAGTCTCCCAAGGCCACCTCCCTGCTGTCCCTGCCCCACTCCTGCTCCCTCAAACCCCCTCCCCGCCACCTTCCCTGAATCCTTGTCTCAGTCCCAGGAAGCTGGCAATGCTGGCGCAGGGCACAGGCAGCTGACTCAACAGTGGGATGACAGCATCTCAGGTTCTCACCCCACTCACGCCTGCCACGTCTGTTTCTCTTCGTGCCTGCTCAACTTGCCAGCCAAGGTGGCCCTGCTCCAGCTGCAAGAAAGATGAGCGGGCTGGCCGGGCAAGCACTGTTGCACCACTGATCCCAGTCGCTCAGGGTACTTGTCACAAAATTCCTTCACAATGCCTGCAGTCCTACTCTCGAAAGGGCTCCTGCTAACTGCTCTCCTCAACTACTCATGCAGCAAGAGTGGGCTTTTTCAAAAGCAAACATGCCCGTTCATCTTCTTATAGCCCTGCCATGGCTCCCCCTTGCCCTGGGACAAAGGCCTTACTCTGTAGCCTGGCGTTCATGGCCTTCACAGCCAGGATGGACTCCACCACTGCTATAGACCTTTCATCTGCTCCATCCACCCAGAATACTCAAAATTCCCTGAAAAGGCTCTGCTCTGTCCCCCTACCCTCATCTCTGTCCATACTGTTCCCTGCCCTACAATGCCTTTCCCTTCACTCCTGATCTGGCTCTTACATCCTTAAAGGATCTGCCCTCTAGGCCTTCCCAGACCTCGCAGCAAGGTAAGATGTTTCCTACCAACCCCTCGAAGGGCAGGGACCTCTCTTAGGCATGCAGGAGCCCTGCCCCCCAACACAGTTCCAGAAGCTCAACAAGCCTTGCTTAGAGACCAGAGAATTCCCACAGACCACCGCAGCCCGGCACTTAAAACCCCCAGCCCAGGTATTGGTGGCCCGGGTGTGAGGAGGCTGGGACAAGGTTGAGGGAGGTCATGAGGCCTAGGTTGAGTGGCTGCATGACCTGGATGCCTGAGGATTTCATTTCCTCCATGAAAAGGGGAGGAACTGCCTGGACAGTGGCTGAAGGCCACCCCAATTAGCTGTACCCCTGACTGACCTCTCCTTCCTCATTCATCCCTATCGTGGCTGAGGTCACTAAGCAGGAAGCTACCTGGAGGCTCCTAGCCTGGGGTGGAGACCTCCCCAAGCCCCTCCCCACTCCTCCTTCTCCTTCCTTTGCCCCTCTTCTGAGGGAAGGAAGGAGGCCCTGGTGGAACCCCAAGGGAGAATCCCCTCACTCGGCACAGAGCTGCTGGGGACCTCTCCAGTAGCTCCCAGAGAGACTCCGGGGACTAAGAATGGGAAAAGTAGCTTGAGAGATTTTAGGGTCAAGAAGAAAAAAGACCACCCAAAAATGTCTGGAGGGTGGGGGACGGTTATGCTAAGAACAGGGACTTGAGTCAGAATCACCTGATTCAGCCCAAGTCCTGGTCCTCTCATCATTAAAATGAGGTGACAGTGGTGTCATAAAGTGCTCAGCACAGAGCCTGGCAGACAGCTGTGTTCAGCAAATGGTACCACTCCTTCCTAGACCATGGGGCAGCCCCCGACGTGGGAGACTCTGGGCAACTTCCTCCCCTCTTCAGGCCACGGCTACCCAGGCTGTAAACGAGAATTGGCCTCGGGAGGCTGGGGCAGGAATCAGTGGGTTTATGGGTGAGTGAGGGCTTAGGGGCCCCTGTGGCCATACTCACTTACTGTGCCCAGGCTGCCAGCCCAGGTGGGAGACAGAGTCCTAGAGAACATACACCTACTCCGAACTCCTAACCATCCGCAGATAAGAGGAAAGATGGTCAGGGCCATATGGCCAGCTTACCAGCTCATTCTCTTGGGAAATGTCCCACTGCCCAGGTACCTTGGGCTCCTAGTCTTTAACCTTTGGCCTTCTGTCCTCTCCTCTCCTCCTTTCTCTATGTGTCCGCAGAAGCTGATCCCTCCCCGCTGCTAAGCAGGATTGCGTGCCTTGCTTCCTTCTGGCTGGTGAGGCTGGTGTGTGTGGGTGAGGTGGGGCGTGATGTCCAAGGTGTTCCATAACCATTCCTCAAAGCCATTGTCTAGCGCTGGGTGAGGGGTGCTTTTCCAGCTCTCCTCTAGTCTGGAGTGTGTCTCTACATGCCCACCCCACTTTCCACTCCTACCATCCTTGCCACAGAGGGGTCAGGATGATGAGCACAGGGTCTAACATGCCCCAGATTTCTGTCTCAGGCTCAGCTCGTCCACTTAGTAGCTGGGTGACCTCTTTGAACCTCAGTTCTCACTTCTGCAAAACTAGGATACCCCACTCCAGGATGGGTGCCATGGTGCTTTGCAAACAGTAGAAATTATGTGAATTTCCATCTCCATGGGGTGGCCTGCTAGGATACAAAGGGGAGGAGAGTGGCCTGCTCTCTCTGTACTCAGAACCAGCAGATACTGAGCTGCTGACCCTGCCTAAGAGGAAAGAACAGAGCAAGATGGAGGTCACAGGGTGAGGACAACACTGGGAGCTCTTGTCCTAAAAGGCAGACCCAAGGAGGTACAATATTTAATTACGTGCTCAGGGTTCCTGGGCTGCTGGCCAAGGGTACACCCAGCCCTCGGCCTCCTTCCAAGATCCAGCAGGGCACTACCTCCCTCTGCCTCACCCTCTCTGGGGAAAGAGGGGTCCAGGGACTCCAGAACAGAGGACTGGAGGCAGGGAGCCTAACTGGAGCTAATCAGTTCTGGACTCCCCTGCCCCACATACTTGTTCAGGATCTGCCAAGAGCTGAGCAAGGCTGGGGACGGGCGCAGCATCAATCCTGGCCCCCAGGACATCTAAACCCTCTGGCCCAGATTCTCTGAAGGCTGGCTCCAGCCACTCATCTGCCTGTTGTACCCAGGTAGTTTACAAAAGTGTGGGAAGCAGCCCTGAGTGAGAAATGCTGGAAGGGTGGGTTCCATAGTTGAACTAGAGTGGAGACCATACTCTCCCACCCAGGGCACTCAGATTGTTTTTCTGAGTGTGCTATTTTTTGCTGAACAAAAAATGTACCAAGCCTGTCCAGCCCAGAGCTGCTACTTTGCAACCCCTTCACCTGATTTCCTTTCATCTCTGAAGGAACAAAACATCTGGCACCACCAGCCCCAACTGAGTGCAGGTGAGGAGGAAGCTCTTTAGGGGGCTCCAGGAACGTGGGCCTCTTGCATTCTGAGGAAGAGTTTTCCTGTGTAATGTTTCTTTCAGTCTCACAGCAACTCTGGGAGGAGTGTTTTCTTAATTTCTAGATTGCTAGTAGGAGTCCCTGGGTAGTGCAAATGGTTAAGCACTCAACCACTTACTTACCAAAAGTTTGACAGTTCCAACCCTCCCAGAGGTGCCTCGGAAGAAGGGCCTGACAATCTGCTTCCAAAAGGCCACAGCCTTGAAAACCCTATGGAGCAGTCCTATTCTGTTCACATGGGGTTGCCATGCATCAGAATCAGCTTGACGGCATATGGTTTGGCTTTTTGGTTTTAGTTTGTAGTAAGAGACCAGAGGCTCACTGAGAAAGGAGATGGCAGGACTTGTAGAACATGAGGGCTGGATTTCACTGCTTAGGTTTACTGCCTCTCTAAGAGGAAGCCCAGCAAATCAGCTTGGATTTGCAGGGCAGTTACAGATTTACAAAGGGCTTTCTCATATCAAAGCTCATCCAATCTCTTAGTTTAGAGAGGGGGAATCTGGGATGTAGAGAGAGTAATACCTCACCTCAGGTCTGGGAGAGCAAGGACAAGAGGCCAGGTCTCCTCACTCAAGTCTGAGGCTCTGTTCACTTCCACAAGTTAGGCCAGCCCTGCACAGACAGTGCTCAACCCTCCGGCAGCCCAGGGCCGAAGGGAGCCCCTTCTTCCTTCTCGTTCCAGCCCACCCCACCCTAAGGGAAGAAAATGGAAGCTGCTGGTTCCTCTTCTAGTCTCAGCACACAGGAGCCATTCTCAAGTGGAAAAAAAAACACAGTTGCCTGGGAGTCGACTCTGACTCTAGTTGACCCCACGTGTGTCAGAGTAGAACTGTGCTCCATACAGCATTCAATGGCTGATGTTTTGGAAGTAAGTAAACAGGAAGGACATGGTATTTAGACAAAACATTTTGACCAGAAGCAGGAAGAAATGTGGAGCTTCCCTCTACACCTATAGAAACGGAAAAGATGCTCCTAACTGGAGGAAGAAGAAAGGAGGAGGGATTTGCTCCTTGATGCCTGGCATCAAGACGTGCACGACAGGTATGCAGGGCCCCAGAGCCAAGATGGCTGTATTAATTATACTGTATATTGCTGTGTGATGACTTACTCTAAAATTTAGCAGATTAAAACAACAGAGATTCATCATCTCACCATCTCAGTGGGTCAGGAATCCTAGCCCAGTTCAGCTAAGTCCTCTGCCCAGGATGTCTCACAGGCTGCAGACAAGATGGCAGCCACGCTGCCATCTTCTCAAGGCTTGCCTGAGTGATGATGTGCTTCCCAACTCATGCACATGACTGATAGCAAAGTTCAGTCTTCGTGGGCTGTTAGACTGAAGGCCTCAGGTTGTCACTAGCTGTCCATCAGAGCAAGCAATCAAGGGAGCAAGACAGGCCAAGCAAGACTGTTATGAATTGAATTATGTCCCCCCAAAATATGTGTCAACTTGGCTAGGCCATGATGCCCAGTATTGTGTCCTCCCTTTTGTGATCTGATATAATTATCCCATGTATTGTAAACCCTAACCTCTATGATGTTAATAAGGCAAGATTAGAGGTAGTTATGTTAATGAGGAAGAACACAATCTACAGGATTAGGTTGCATCTTGAGTCAATCTCTTTTGAGATATAAAGGAGAGAATTGAGCACAGAGGAGAGGGACCTCATATCACCAAGAAAGAAGAGCCAGGAGTAGAGCATGTCCTTTGGACCCAGGGTCACTGTGCTTAGAAACTCCTAGACCCAGGGAAGATTAATGCCAAGAACTTCCCCCTAGAGCCAATAGAGAAAGAAAGCCTTCTCCTGGAGTCTGTGCGCTGAATTCGGACTTCTGGCCTCCTAAACTGTGAGAGAATAAATTTCTGTTTGGTAAAGCCATCCACTGGTGGTATTTCTGTTATAGCAGCACTAGATAACTAAGACAAAGATGAAGCCAGAATCTTCCTGCAATCTAATATCAGAAGTGGCATCCCATCACTTTGGCCATATTATACTTATTAGAAGCATGCCTCTAGGTCCATTCCCCAAGCAAGGGGAGTACAAATATCAGTAGGACATTTTCTTTTTTAATTGTTGCTGAGAACATACACAGCAAAATATGCACTAATTCAACAATTTCTACATGTACAATTCAGTACATTGGTTACATTCTTCAAGTTTTGCAACCATTCTCCCTTTCCTTTTCTGAATTGTTCCTCCCTCATTAACATAAATTCACTGCCCCAAACTTTCTATCTAGCCTTTTGAGTTGCTATTGTTAGCTTTCAGCTAGCAGCCAAGTCAGTTACTGTTTGCACCAGCCAGGGGCTCTGCCCTCAGGGCCCATTGTAGTCAAGTGAATTCTGTCTTATAGCAACCCTATAGGACAGAGTAGAACTGTCCCATAGGGGTTCCAAGGCTGTAAATTTTTTTGGAAACAGACTACCACACCTTTCTCCCACGGAGTGGCTGGTGGGTTTGAACCACCAACCTTTTGGTTAGCAGCCAAGTGCTTTAACCACTGTGCCACCAGGGCACCCATCCTCAGGGTACTTGGTCTATTGAGCCACCTAACTGCCCAGCAAATGTGGGCAATATGAAACTAGGTTTGCCCCACACCCAGGCCTGAGGACTTCATATTGATTTTTCTCTGAGGTCTGAGCCCAACAGCTGAGAGAACATTTCCCAACCTGCTCACAGCCACTCCCTTTGCAAAGGCCCCTGCAGGAAGAGAAGGCACTAAGGTAAAGACTATTCCGGGAGGAGGTCCCTCCAGGCCACTGGTGCCCTGACCCCCAGAGAGCTGGACAGCCCACCTGTGGTTGAGGCCCAAGTCTTGGCCTAAGGCCCTGCCCAGGACAGCTCGCTTTGCACAGAGAAAAGGTCTCAGCCACTGGCAAGCTGTAGCCCCCTCCCCTACACCTTTGGGGAGCCAGCACTACAGGAGGTAACAGCACAGACCCTGGAGCCATTTGGAGCCCTGGTGGCCAGTGGTTAAGAACTTGCTGCTAACCAAAGGGTTGGCAGCTCGAATCCACCAGCCGTTTCTTGAAAACCCTATGGGGCAGCTCCACTCTGTCCTGTAGGGCTGCTACAGTTAGCATTGACTTGATGGCTCTGGGTTTTGATATCGGAGCGCCTTAGCCTAAGTTCAAACCCCAGCTTACACACTTACTAACTGTCTGACTTTGGGCAAGTTTCTTAACTCTTCTGAGGTTCAGTTTTCTCATCTGTAAATACCTACGCCATAAAATAGTACCTACACCATAAGATTATTATGGGAAATTTATCAGTTAATACATGTAAAGTGCTTAGGGCAGTGCTTGACTCATAGAACTATGTAGGTAGGTGGTTTATCACTATTGTTGTTGCTATTATTTTCTTTTCTGACTGTGGACATCAAAGCAGACAAAAACCTAAGGCTCCTGGGGCAGTTCTGTGGGAGGAGTCCCTGTTGGGCGAGGGACCATCACCCTCGTGGGCCAGTGGCTCACCGAGGGGGTTACATCAGCAGGAAATTGCCATTAATAGCAGTTCCCTCTTGGGCCAGACACAAACCTACAGAGCACGAGGAAGTAAGAAATTTTGCTATTACAGGGGTGAGAAATGTTACTATTGTGCAGAATTCCATTTTTAGAACCAGGGAAGTTATTTGGAGCAGAGGACTGGTGTTTGTTATTTTTCTTAAACAGCCTCTGCACTCTAACAACGCAGGCACGTACCCGGGCCAAGGAGAAACCAGGGCACAGTGGGGGAGCCTTGCCATGCCCCCGTGGTTGCTGGGCAGCCCCTCAAGCCTCCCACCCCACTGGGGCCTAGTGGAAAGCCAAGGGTGGGTGCTGTGACCACCCCCCCCCAGTCCTGGCCACACATGCCAATGAATTCAGAGCTCAAAGATTCGATTTAGATGTCTCTGAGCCCTCTCAAGAGTGTCTAGAGAAAGCAAGCTTGTTCTTGTCCCAGCCTGAGCAGTATGTGATGTGGGAAGTAAATCAGCAGGCAAGAGCATTTTGTACAGCTTCAGACACGCCTCGCTTCCTCAAGCAATATTGGTTTGCTAAGGGTGCCGTAACAAATAACCACAATGGAAATTTATTCTTTCACAGTTCTGCCCAGTCTCACTGGGCAGAAATCAAGGTGTCAGCAGGGCCGTGGTCCCTCAGGGAGCTCTGGGGAAAAATCTGTTCCTCGCCTCTCCCAGCTTCTGGTGGCTGCAGCGTCTCTTGGCTTGTAGTGCCATCACTCCAGTCTCTACCTCCATCTCCACACTGCCTCCTCCTCTTCTGTCTGTGTCAAATATTCCTCTACCTCTCTCTCGTAAAGACACCTGGGAGTGCATTTAGGGCCCACTCGGACAATCCAGGATAATCTCCCCATCTCAATATTCTTAAGTCCCTGGATGGTGCAAACAGTTTGTGCTCAACTACAAACCTAAAAGTTGGTGGTTTGAACCCACCCCGCAGTGCTACAGAAGAAAGGCCTGAAGGTCTACTTCTGTAAAGATTACAGCCAAAAAAACCCTATGGAGCAATTCTACTCTATAACACATGGGGTCGCCATGAGTTGGAATCGACTCAATGGCAAAGGATTTGGCTTTGATGTTTTCCATGTCCTTAGTTCAATCACATCTTACAAAGGCCTTTTTTCCACGTAAGGTAACATTTATGGGTTCCAGAAATTAGGACCTGATATTTCTGGGGGGCGTTGGTTAGCCTTCTACACAAGCTGATGTCTTCATCCAACAAAGCCTGCCAGAGGATCACCACTCAGCCCCTGAGGTATGGCCCCAATCATTCTCTACCTCCTGGCATCACGTACCAGGGCAAGGATGACTGAGCACACAGCACTGACCTGAAGCCCTGCCTGTCCTTGGATTGTCTCGTACAGGCCTACAAACAGGCCAGGCCTGGCGCTTTTGGAGGAGTGGGGGTGTTAGACTACACGCTCAGGCAGTAAAACTGCCTCGAGGTCTCCAGTTACCAGCATAGAGACCAAGGCTGGAAGAACTTTACAAAATATCTTTATTTTTTATTACTTTCTAAAAATTCAATAAAGAAATGAAAAAAAGAAAACGCAAACCCTCCAGAATTTAGTCCCCAGAGTTAATAAAACATGTCATATAAAGAGACCTTCCTTCCAGACCTTTTTCTACTCAGATAGAACCATATACTCAAGTTTAAAAAAAAAAAAAGATTATACTACGCATTATCTTCTTCAACCCGCTGTTTACAATAAATGATATATTTTGGATACCTTTCTCTGCAGTCTATATACCACCTGCTCCATCAATTCAAAGGCTTCAGAGGGTTTTCCACAGTGTTCCACAGTAAGGATAGACCATGGGTAGCTTCCTTTTCCCTACTGATGGCATCTGGGTTGTTTCTAGTTTTCCACCTGAAACAAATGTGGTGAGATAACGTATTAATTCCAGGCTTGTTCTTGTTGCTACAGGAGACTCGCAAAGATGGGGAGGCATTTTTCCCTCTCCTCGCCATAGACCACACCAGCTTCAATTAAGCTTTGGGTGAAGGAAGTCAGGGCTTCCTCAGCCCCCAGGAAGGATTCACAGGCCTTTGTTTTCCACGGCAGAGCCTCACAGAGACAAGAAACAGGATTATTCTGAGAGCGAGAAAACCAAAAACCAAACCCATTGTTGTCGAGTCGATTCCTACTCATGGCAACCCTCTAAGACAAAGTAGAACTGCCCCATAGGGTTTCCAAGGAGCGGTTGGTGGATTCAAACTACCAACTTTTAGGTAGCAGCTGAGTTCTTAAGAGCACTATATTTGTGAGGAAGTTTTCACTGCAAGCACACAAACATCTCCTCTCAAACCGGTTTAGACAATAAAGAGAATGTATTGCCTCTTGGGAGTCTCTGGGTAGTACAAACAGTTAACACACACACTTATCTGCTAACCAAAAGATTACAGGTATGAGTCCACCCAGAGTCGTCTTGGGAAAAAGGCCTGGTGATCTACTTCCAAAAAATCAGCTATTGAAGACCCTATGGAACGCAGCTTTACTCTTACACACATGGGGTCACCATGAATTGGAATCTACTTGATGGCAACTGGTATGGCCCCTTGTGTAAGAAAGAAAGGGGCTATATAGGATTCCAGTGCAATTCGATCCAGGGGTTTGCTGTATCATCGGGCCTGGTTTCATTTTTTTGTGATTCTCTTGGTTCAGTCCTGCTTGGTGGGTCAGCTTCATCCTCAAACTCGTAAAAAGAGCTAGGGTAGTTAAGGTCACACATCTACCTGTGACACTGTCCACAGGAAAAGAAAAATCTCTGTCCTAGAACTTCTGGCAAAACTCCTGAAATGTATCCTGATTGGACCAGTTTAGGTCACATGCTCACCACTGAACCAATCACTATGGTTGGGGGTGGGGTACAATGTCTTGGCTGACTTAATCTGTATCATTTGCTACCCTCCTGGGGCTGGGGTGCGGATGGCTTTCCTGAAGTCAGAGGGATTTTCTAACAAAAATTGGGCTGCTGGAAAAAGTGTTAAGGAATTGGGGTTCATGAGAGCCTTTAAGAGTAGAAGGGCTTGAAGTGGGCCCATTGAAAGGGAAATGATTAGGTTTTCTGGAGTTCATAAACCCCATATCCCAGGTGTCTGTTGGTTTTAAGCTAGTGGAGCCAAAACATAACTATCAAGGGAAAAATTCACATGACTTCCCCAAAAGCCCCGTGAGCATCTTAATGTGAGTGTATATCCTCATTCTAGGATAAATTCCTACAAACAGAGTTACTGGGTTAAAGAGTTCACATACTTTAAAGTTTAATAAACCAAAACAAAACCCGTTGCCATGGAGATGATTTCGACTCATAACGGCCCTATGGGACAAGAGCAGAACTGCCCCATAGGATTTGCAAGGCTAGAAATCTTTCTAGAAGCAGACTGCCACATTGTTCTCCCTCAGAGCGCTGATGGGATCAAACTGCCAAGCTTTCAGTTAGCAGCCAGGTGCCTAACCACTGCACCACCAGGACTCCTCAAACTTTAGTAAAAAACCAAACCCAGTGCCATCGAGTCGATTCGGACTCATAGTGACCCTATAGGACACAGTAGAATTGCCCCATAGAGTTTCCAAGGAGCGCGTGGTGAATTCAAACTGCCGACCCTTTGGCTAGCAGCTGTAGCACTTAACCACTAAGCCACCAGGGTTTCCCAAACTTTAATAAAAATAGGTATTGCTAAATTATCCTCCAAAAAAAAATTTTTTTTAACCACTTTCTCCCAACAATACAACAACACACAATAGCCTATGAAAATTCCCATTAGCCTAGATCTTGTCGATGATAAATATTATCCATCTTTTTAATGTTTGCCAACACCTACTGATAGGCTTAATTTGATTTTTTAAAAACTGTGAGGGAGGTTGAACACCTTTATATGCATTGGCTAATTCTACTTGTTCTGTGGATTACCTGCTCATGGCCTTCATTCATTTTTCTATTGAGTTGTTTATCTTTTCCTCATTGACTTGTAAAAGCTCTTTGTAGCTTAGGGATGCAAACCCTTTGTGTTATCTGTTGCAAATATTTTTCCCAGCTTATCCTTTGTCTTTTGTCTTTGTATACAGAGCTTCTGTTGTCCAGACTTTACAAATTTTATGTAATTAAATGAATCAGCCTTTTCTGGGTTTCTGCTTAGAAAGTTTTTACCCACTCTAAAATAACAACAGGAAAAATAGTTGTCTATGTTTTCTTTCAGAGCTTCTGTGGTTTCTTTTTTTATATTTAATTATTTTGTCGCTCTGAAATTTATTGTATTGTAGATACGAGGCAGGGATGAATTTTCTGCTTTTTCAAATGGATAGTATGTGAGACCTTTGTAAGATTCTAGAACCTCTGTAACTTTCCCATGTCTCTTGTTTCCATGGAGTGCTTAGAAGGGGAAGGAGAATGACTAGCACTTGTTTTCAAGTTCAGGGACAGCCAGGAATGGACTGGGGGGTGCGGGGAGAACACCCAGTGAGACTGGGGCACACTCTTCAGGCAGTGTTGGGAGGATGGGGTACAGTCCCCGTAGGAGCAGAGACAGGCTGAGCCCTGCAGCAAAGAAGAAGGAGGACAGGAAGAGTTAGCCTTCTCTTGAGAAGAGTCCCCCATACCCCACACACCTGATAGCAGGGCGCAAGCTGTGCTTTTCTCAGTTGTTCGTTAGTGTGCATTCATTCCACAAGTATCTCTGAGCCCAAGAAAGGATCACCGTATTCTGGCCTAATAATGGAACAACAACAACAGAAAAAAAAACTAGTTGCCAGCAAGGCAATTCCAACTCTTAATGACCACATCTGTATCAGAGAAGAACTGCTCCATAGGGTTATCAAGGCTGTGACTTTTCTGAAGCAGATCGCCAGGTCTTTCTTCCGAGGTGCCCCTGGGTTGGTTGAAACCACCAATCTTTCAGTTAGTAGTCAAGCAACTCCGGGGGCTCCTAATGGTAATGAAAGTGCATAATAATAACTCGGAGGCACCAAGAAAACACTTGTGTGGAAACTCTGTGCTGCAGGAGACAGGAAGTCATCATTTTAGAAAGTGTTCCTTCAGACATTAAAGTCTTGTTCTTGGAGCTGAAAAAGTGATTCCTTGACTCTGTTAGATAATTGAAGTATGACTCTGTTATTAATAGTTGCGCCCACCAGAGCCCTCTCTGGGAGGGTCCCAGCCCTGGCCACATTACCTGCTGCTTTCAGGAGAGGTCAGGAGCATTCTAAGGCAAGGACCACCAACACTCTCAGCAGCCATCCTGACCCCCCTAAACAGGGGGCTCACAGAGCAGCCTGCCCCAGCAGCTCCCCTATAGCACATGTGTTTCTCTACCCCATATGCCCACAGTGTTCTGTGATCACCTCTATGTGACTTCCTTCCTCACTTGTTCATCTTGGTGCTGGGCTGAGCTGTGGTAGATGCTCCACAGATGGCAGAATGAATGAATGAGTCAGTGATAGTGGAGAGCAGGGCTCAGTGCTGGGCCTGCAGGGCTCCCCTCAGGCCAAGCCTAGCTGCGGACCACTTCACAGCTACTGAGCTTGGGCTGGATATGTAACATTGCCAAGCCTCAGTTTCCCAATCTGTGCAATAAGGACCACTTTCATAAGGATCAGATGGGACAGTGCTTTGCAAGCTGTAAAGAGCTCTGCAAACTTGAGGCATCCCTGAGGTCCCATCTCAACCTGCTGGAGGAGCATAGACCCATATGGCTGCTTCCTGGGAGTTTTCCAAGAGCAGAGGCCCTGCCCAGACGCTTGACTGGGAAATGGCCATCACCACCCACTCTCATGCCAGGAACCCCATCTCCCTTGAGTGGGTGACCTCCAATGGGCAGCCCCTCCTCCCTTGGAGGCTCCAGCAATTGGAGGCCCTGCTGGTCACCCACCCACCTTGCATTCCCCGAGCCCTTTGGTCCTGACTCACTGCAGTCCCTGCTGTCCAAGCTTCCAGATAGCAGCCCAGCAGAGGCCAAAGAGGAGGGAGCGAGGAGGCCCAGCGGACTGCCTCAGGACCCAGGAATGCTCTGCTGGGTGGGGTGTAGGGAGCACAGCCTCCCATTTCTGCTGCTCAGAAGGGGTGAACAGGAAGTCGACTGTCTGGGGTCTCTGTGGACTCCTGTCCCTAACACACACATCACAGCCAGGCCTTCACCAACCCCCAAGTAAGAGGCCAAGCTTCCCCAGCCCCCTGCCCCCACCACGTGCACTAGAACGCCATTCTTGGCCTGCCCTGTGAGTGCATGTTATATGTGATTGCCTGTGTCTGCGTGCGGTTGTGTGTGGTCCCCTGTGGCCGTGTGATACCATGCACTGAGGAACGTGGTTGAGTGTGACCATGGTTGTGAAGAGTGGTATCAGTCTGTGTGTGGTTCAGAATCACCATGTGGAACTGTGTGCTCTTGTGATTGTGTGCAGATGAGTGGTTGAATGCGATTGTGGTTAAGTATCATTGTGTGCAGTTGATTTTATGTGACTGTGTGGGGTTGTATGTTACGGCTCGTGAGTGAATGATTGCCAGTGGTTCTGTGTGACTCTATGTGGTTGTGTGCTGCTGGGTGACAGCCTGTGACGGGGCATGAGTATAGGCAGGTGTGCTTTATTGGGGGTGGTTGTGTGGGACCAGGTGGGGCTTTGTGGGGTTCCATATGGCCACATGTGTGCTCCATGGCACAGGCCCAGGGAGGTTAGGGATCTGCGGGCTATATTTAGAGTCCTCACCTCATACCCCGGGTGGGTCGGTGTCCCACGCAGGAGGTGAGGGATAGGGAGCTGTGTGCACATGACAAGTGCTAGTGTGTAGCTGTTGTGTGCTTTATCTCTTCTCTAGATTCCACCCCTGAGGAGCGTGTCGTGGTTCCCATTTATGAAAGGAGGTAGGGCTGAGGCCAGCTGCAGACTCTTCCCCTGGGTCACTGACTGTTTTTAGCATGTTTTTTTTGAAAGCCAGGCTAGGCTCCAGGGTAGTGCCAGCCCATCTGAGCCCTTGCAGCAGCCTGCCCCCAGTGTTAAGCACGCTACAGCACAACCTGGCTCAGGCCCAGGCTGCCTCCCAACCTGCCAGCTTCTCTCGGCCCTGGCCACCTGCTCTACCCTCCCCACGCCTAATCTGGGTGCAACAGGGAACACAGGCTCCCAGCTCCCCTTCTCTTCAGACCCTGAAGACAAGTACATGCCTTTTAAGGGTTTTATCACTAACTCCTTCAGGGGGAGCAGAGGGGGTAAGGAAAACATCCCACACAAGGGATTTACAATGTTTCAGATGTTTATACACTCTCCCAGCTGGGGCCCTGGTCTACTGCCTCTGAGCATCCATCCCCGACATTTATTCCTGAGAGGGTGGGTGAGCTTCCCCCGACCTGCCTTCACAGGCCCAGCTTCTCCAGGATGGGTGACCCCACCTAGGCAGGACCCTAGCTTCCCCCTCTCCTGAAACTGAGCAGGCCCTCTGCTTCTCTGAGGACACTGCAACTCTCAGAACCATGGCTGTGCCCAGAAATGACGAAAATGACCCCTCTGGCTTGTCGTCTGCAGATCAGAGTTGGGCAACAGCTGCCCAGATGTGCCAGGCTCAAACTGGTTCTGCCCCTGCCTGGAAAGAGTCTTCACGCTCAGGCTGAAGACTTCAAGCTATGGCTGGGACGGGCTAGGCAGAGGGTGAGTGGTGTGGTACAGAGTCTGCATGAGGCTGGAGTACCCTGAGGGGAGAAAGTGCTGGAAGTAGGGTTGGAGGAAAAGACGATGTCAAGGTGGAGAGTCAGAGCCTCCTGCATGAAGAGTTGGGCTACGCCACAGCAAGGCTGCCCTGCCAACACCGTGGGCCACAGACTCTGGTAGCAGGGATGTCAGAGAGAGAAAATCCTGGACCAGCAGATTTGGACACAACAGCTGTACGAGCAGGGAAAAGCACTTCCCCTCTCTGGGCTTCAGTTTACCCACATGAAGACTGGGACAGTGGGGGAAATGAAATACATAAAGTAGGTGCTCAGTGCACATGACTTCTCGACCCTTGTGCGAAAGACAGTTGCTGACCCCGAGTCTAAGGCCCTTCCCAGTCAGGACAGTTTATGTCTTTGAATGAATCTGTCTTCTCTTGCCCTGTTAGAACAAGCAGGATCCATCACACTCAGATCCCATGGAGGCCCTGCTCAGAGGTGTAGGGGATGAGAGAGGAGTTGAGCAATAAGAAAGGAAGAAAGCTTGGGGTAGAAGGAGGCAGGAAAACGTGGCGACCAGGGCTGTGGGGCTTCCCATGGCAGAGTCTGGACACTGGTACCTGCCAAGACTCTTCTGCTGCTTCAGCTCTGTCACCTGACTTGTCCACCCTAACCCATGCTCCTCCCTCCCTCCTCACCAAACCACCATGTTCCCCCTTGTGCTATAGCTCTAGACTCAATTGAATCGTTTTGGTTGGTGATGTGGCTCAACACTCATGGAACATCCAAGCTAAACACTGGAAACTGGAAAAATTTGTAAGACACAGGTCTTGTCTTCCAAGAACATTCAATTACAATAATAATAACACCTTATGATCATACTGGAAACTCTGGTGTTGTAGTGGTTAAGTGCTATGGTTGCTAACCAAAAAAAGGTCAGCAGTTCGAATCTACCAGGTGCTCCTTGGAAATTCTATGGGGCAGTTGTGCCCTGTCCTACAGGGTCGCTAGGAGTCAGAATCAACTCGACGGCAACAGGTATGATCACATTAGTTAACACCACCTGGCAAACTCAACTGCCTTCAAAACCCGGACCAGTTCTGTAAATGATTTAAGTACCTGGTAGAAAGCCAATAGGGCATGGTGGGGTCTGGACCCAAACGTGGAGTCCATGTCCCATTTCACAGTGGGCCAAAGAAAAGACAGCTGCTTCTAGCTGCCTTTTTATGACACTTTCTGGGTTCTTACTAAGTGCCAGGCACTGTGCAAAGGGCTTTCATGCACTCTTTAGTGTAACTCCCTCAAGAACTCTATGAGATATAGGTTGCTATTGTGTGAGACAGAGCCACCACCGGTGGCACAGTGGTTGAGAGCTTGGCTGTTTGAAGTCACCAGCCACTCCTTGGAAGCCTATGGGACAGTTCTATTCTCTCCTATAGGGTCGCCATGAATTGGCATTGACTTGATGGTGACGGATTTTTTTTTTTTTTTATCGTGGAGACAGACTCTGAGGTAGTCCCTATAACATCCTTGTGTTCATGCCGTTGTGTGACCCTCTCCCCTTGAGTGTGGGTGGGTTCTGGGACTTGCTTCTAACCAATAGAATATGGCAAAGATGATGGGATGTTACTCCCATGATTACATTAGGTCACATAGGACCCACTTGACTAAGGGACTAGTGCTACGGACTCTCTCCTTTGCTGGCTTTGAAGAAATAAGGGGCCAGGTTATGAGTTGATGGAGAGGGCCATGTGGCAAGGAACTGTGCAGTGGCCTCTGGATGCTCAGAGCAGCCCCCAGCTGACAGCAAGCAAGAAGATTTCAACCATAAGGAGATGAATTCTGCCAAAAACCCAAGTGAGGTTGGGTGCAGATTCATCCTGGTTGAGCCTCCGAATGGATGAGAACCCAGTTCTGGCTGACACCTTGATTGCAGAGGACCTAGCTAAGGCGTGCTCAGAATCCTGACCCACAGGAATTGTAAGACAATAAATGTGTGCTGTTTTAAGCTTCTAAGTGTGTGGCAACTTATTACATAGTAATAGAGAACTAGTATGAGCATTATCCCCATTTAACAGATGAGGAAACGAAAACTCAGAGACTTTGACCAGAGTCACGATTAGGACAAGGCACAGCAGGACCAGGCTCCACAAGCCTACGTTCTCTCCATGACCCAGCCTTCTGTGCTGGTCCTTATTGTTTCAGTGGCCACCTAGTCATGGCAAGAACAACCTGCCTGGCATTGACTGAAATATTATTTTTCCACTTCAGTTTCCCACTTCAGAAATATTGTTTGGACCCCCACTGTGTGCCCAGCACGATACCCGGTGCTAGGGATTCAGTGGAGAGCCTCACAGACACAGAACCTGCTTTCGGGGAGCAGAGGCTACTATGGAGGATGCGGATGTGAGACAAGTGATTTAGGGTATGACGAGGGTTACAAAAAGGGTGATGGGATGTACCAGGATCATGTGGTGGGGCAGCCAGCCTTGGCCAGGGGCCAGGGACAGCCTCCCAAGGAAATGACACAGGTCTCTGGGGGTGGGCCTGATGGGAAGTGAGCCACTCTGGATTGCAAGTGAGTGAGTGAGCTTTCCTGGCCAAGGGTCCCCCGGGGAACAGGGCTCACTCAGCAACATAAAATCACCCAGTTTCTTCACTGGCTTCCAGGACTCTTTGTCCCAAGCAGCCAGGGCCTTTATGACTGTCCTGTGACACCCAAGACCTTGAAGCCCACTGTGCATCACTTCCCAGATGCATCATGGGTGGCCAGGTGGAGCAGGGGTTGCTTCCCTGTGACTTCCATGCCCCAAGCATCCCCAGATGCTTGGCATAGAAAGAATCAGGGAGCGGTACAAGGCTATGTGGCGATACAAGGAGTGGAGGGACATAAGGGCGGCATGAGCAGAGCTGGAGGAAAGACCTGGCCCACCACGCAGCCAGCTGCTGTCCATGATGACTCAGCAGACCCAGGGGTCCTTGCCGATGAGTTGGCAGCTGTGTATCAGGCAGGGTCCTAGCAGGAAGCAGACAGACACTCAAATTGGGCAGTTCCAGAAGCACTTGATAAAGAGACCATTTTCAAAGGAACGGGCAGGATGTAGGAAAGGATTGCAGAACCAGGACCAGTAGCAGTGTCTGTCCCACTGCTAGGCCTGGTGGGGTCAGGGGAGGTGACCAGGACTGAGCCGAGTGGGGAGGTCCATCAACAAGAGTTGTGGCCTCAGTTGAGATTTGCAGCCAGATGGCAACTCCACAGGAGGTATCTGGGGGAATAAAAACCAAACACCCCTGCTGTCAAGTGAATTCCAACTCATAGTGACCCTATAGGACAGAGAACTGCCCCACAGGATTTCCAAGGAGTAACTGGTAGATTCGTACTGTTGGCCTTTTGGTTAGCAGCTGAATGCTTAACCACTTTGCCACAAGGTCTCCACCTGGGGGAATAAAAAGGGGAATAAATACCCTGAATTCACTTCCCTCTCTGCCCTCATATGCCACTGTTGATTACCATGGTTAAGGCAGACGGCAAAGACACCCATTGGTGTGGTCCATACAGGTAAGCCTCTCAGGGTGAGGAGCCGGTAGAGAAGTCAGAGAGTGGGCCTAAAGGTCAGAAGAGACACAATCTTGACTCCACCCCTTCTTACCTGGGGACTCTGGGCAAGCCACTCAACCTTCCTGGGCCTCAGTTTCCTTCCCTGTAAAAAAGGGATGGAGATTGGGCCTATCTTTGATTGCCTGAAATATGATGATGTATTTAAGGGCCCGGTGTGGGCCTGGTGCACACAAATAGGGTGGCTGCCAGCATTTGGTTTCCGTCAGCAACGAGAACACAAAACTGGGGCTGCCAAGAAGCCAGAAAGGGTCCCTGGATGACACAAGCAGTTTGCAATCGGCTGATAACCTAAAGGTTGGAGGATCAAACCCACCCAGCAGCACTGAGGAAGAAAGACCTGGTGATCAGCTTCTGTAAAGATTACAGCCAAGAAAACCCTATGGAGTTCTACTCTGTAACACATGGGGTCCGTGAGTCAGAATGGACTTGACAACAACAGGTTTGGTTTTGGTTTTTTGGAGAAGCCAGAGGCCAGCCCCAGATGTCTGAGCAATGCATCAAAGAGAGGCTGGCGTAGCAGGTCGGAAGGTCTCTGCCAGCACCGGAACCTAAAAACCCTCTCTCAAGCTGCAGGAGCCTGAGAGACACACTCATTCCACACACTGGGCTACGGTGGCAGTGGGACTTTTGTCCCGCAGGGAGAAGCAGCATCAGGCCTGTGTGGGCCCAGCCTGTGCTCAGGGAATACTGGCGGTGGATGGAGGGGCAGACAACAGTTCCTGTGACCAGCTCCGCTGAGAATTATGGGGGCCCGGCTGGAAGGAAACTTGGCAGCACCTAGTCCACCTCCCTCAGCATGGAAATCCTCCCATGCACCTCAACAAGCATTATTGAAGTGGGACCCTCACAGCAACGGGGAGGGAGCACACAGCCCCACAGGGCATGCTGGGCACTAACTAGACAGCCCTGGTGGTTAGAAAGCAGCGGCCTGCGGCAGGATGTCCACTGGCCTAGAGCCCCGCAACCAGGCCCCACCTGGTTAAAGCTTCTGGCCAACCTTGCCCCACCTGTCTTCTGGCTGCTTCTGCTATCCTGCTCTGGTGCCCAGAACAAACGCCGCTGGTGAAACCTACAGCCTCTGCCCTTTGTTTCTTTATCTCCCTCGTCACAAATTCACACAGGAAGAGGGTTTTCAAGGTGTCAGTATTTTTCAAAAGAAAGGAAACCAAAATGGATCAAAGAACTGCAGGTGCAGCAGATTAGGGCCCTGTGTGTGTGTGTGTGTGTGTGCGCGCGCACCGGAGAAGGGGCCAAGAGCTGAGGTAGAAGCCAGTGGCTCTGTCTCCCTGAGGAGAAATAACTGAGGGAAAGGACAGCTAAGGAGAAACAGGCCACCCCTATTGTTTTATATATTGAGAGCTGACAATTCCATACTATAAAAGAAGGACCAAGCACGGAGGAACAGGGGTCAGTTGGAGGCCCAGGAAGAAAACCATCCCAGCCCGGTGCCTGGCTCCTTGGCCTCCTCGGCTTCCTCTAGCTCCTCTGCCCAGGGAGACCCTCAAGGAGCACCCAGGAAATCCAGTCCAGCCTCCTCCGCCCCTGCACTGCTGCAGTGCTCACCATTAGCTCTCACCAGGCCTCGCCAGCCCTCACCAGCCCTCACAAAACCTCGCCGGCCCACATCAGCCTTCACCAGCCCTCATTAGCCCTCACTAGCTCTTGCCTGTACAATAGCCTCTCTCTCTCTCTTTTTTAATTTTATTGTGCTTTAAGTCAAAGTTTACAAATCAAGTTAGCCTCTCATATAAAATTTTATATACACCTCGCTATATACTCCTAGTTGCTCTTCCCCTAATGAGACAGTACGCTCCTTCCCTCCACTCTCAATTTTCATGACCATTCAGCCAGCTTCTGACCCCCTCTGCCTTCTCATCTCCTCTCCAGGCAGGGGCTGCCCACATAGTCTCATGTGGCTACTTCACCCAGGAAGCTCACTCTTCACCAGTATCATTTTCTATCCCAAAGTCTAGTCCAATTCCTGTCTGAAGGGTTGGCTTTGGGAACGGTTCCTGTCTTGAGATAACAGCAGGTCTGGGGACCATGTCCTCCGGAGTCCTTCTAGTTTCAATCAGACCATTAAGTCTGGTATTTTTACGAGAATTTGAGGTCTGCATCCCACTGCTCTCCTGCTCCCTCAGGGGCTCTCTGTTGTGTTCCCTGTCAGGATAGTCATCAGTTGTAGCTGGGCACCATCTAGTTTTCCTCTGGTCTCAGGCTGATGTTGCCTCTGGTTTATGTGGTCCTGCCTGTCTCTTGGGCTCATAATTACCTTGTGTCTTTGGTGTTCTTCATTCTCCTTTGTTCCAGGTAGGTTGAGACCAATTGATGCATCTTAGATGGCCACTTGCTAGTGTTTAAGACTCCAGATGCCACTCTCCAAAGTGGAATACAGAATGTTTTCTTAATAGATTTTATTATGCCAATTGACTTAGTTGTCCCCTGAAACTATGGTCCTCCAACCCCTGCCCTGCTATGCGGGCCTTCAAAGTATTCGGTTTATTCAGGAAACTTCTTTGCTTTTTGGTTTAGTCCAGCTGTGCTGACCTCTCCTGTGTTGTGTGTTGTCTTTCCCTTCACCTAAAATAGTTCTTATATACTACCTAATTAATGAAAACCCTTCTCCCTCCCTCCTTCCCTGCTCTCATAATCATCAAAGAATATTTTCTTCTCTGTTTAAACTATTTTTTGAGTTCTTATAAGGTGTTCTTATACAATATTTGCCCTTTTGTAACTGACTAATTTCACTCAGCATAATGCCTTCCAGATTCCTCCATGTCATGAAATGTTTCACGGATTCATCACTGTTTTTTATCAATGCGTAGTATTCCATTGCATGGATATACCATAATTTATTTATCCATTCATCCATTGAGGGGCACCTTGGTTGCTTCCATCTTTTTGCTATTGTAAACAGTGCTGCAATGAACATGGGTGTGCATCTATCTGTTTGTATAAAGGCTCTTATTTCTCTAGAATATATTCCAGGAGTGGGATTGCTGGATCGTATGGTAGTTCTATTTCTAGTTTTTTACGGAAGCACCAAATCGATTTCCAAAGTGGTTGTCATTTTACATCCCCACCAGCAGCATATAAGTCTTCCAGTCTCTCCAGCATTTATTATTTTATGTTTTTTGGATTAATGCCAGCCTTGTTGGAGTGAGATGGAATCTCATCGTAGTTTTAATTTGCATTTCTCTAATGGCTAATGATCGAGACCATTTTCTCATGTATCTGTTAGCTGCCTGAATATCTTCTTTAGTGAAGTGTGTGTTCATATCCTTTGCCCATTTTTCAATTGGGTTGTTTGTCTTTCTATAGTTGAGTTTTTGCAGTATCACGTAGATTTTAGAGATCAGACACTGATCGGAAATGTCATAGCTAAAAACTTTTTCCCGGTCTGTAGGTAGTCTTTTTACTCTTTTGGTGAAGTCTTTGGATGAGCATAGGTGTTTGATTTTTAGGAGCTCCCAGTTATCTAGTTTTTTTTCTGCATTGTTAGTAATGTTTTGTATACTGTTTATGCCATGTATTAGGGCTCCTAGTGTTGTCCCTATTTTTTTTCCATGATCTTTATTGTTTTAGGTTTTATATTTAGGTCTTTGATCCATTTTAGTTAGTTTTTGTGCACGGTGTGAGCTATGGGTCTTGTTTCATCTTTTTGCAGATGTATATCCAGTTATGCCAGCACTGTTTGTTAAAGAGACTGCCTTTTCCCTGTTTAACTGACTTTGGGCCTTTGTCAAATATCAGCTGCTCCTATGTGGATGGATCTATGTCTGGATTCTCAATTCTGTTCCATTGGTCTATGTATCTGTTGTTGTGCCAGTACCAGGCTGTTTTGACTACTGTGGCTGTATAATAGATTCTAAAATCAGGTAGAGTGAGCCCTCCCACTTTGTTCTTCTTTTTCAGTAATGCTTTACTTATCTGGGGCCTCTTTCCTTTCCACACGAAGTTGGTGATTTGTTTCTCCATCTCATTAAAAAATGTCATTGGAATTTGGATCGGAATTGCATTGTATCTATAGATCACTTTTGGTATAAAAGACATTTTTACAATGTTGAGTCTTCCTATCCAGGAGCAAGGTATGTTTTTCCACTTAAGTAGGTCTCTTTTGGTTTCTTGCAGTAGTTGTCTAGTAATTTGCTTTGTACAGGACTTTTACATCTCTGGTAAGATTTATTCCTAAGTATTTTATCTTCTTGAGGGCTACTATAAAGGTATTGATTTGGTGATTTCCTCTTCAATGTTCTTTTTGTTGGTGTAGAGGAATCCAGCTGATTTTTTATGTTTATATTGTATCCTGATATGCTGCTGAACTCTATTAATTTCAGTAGTTTTCTTGAGGATTCTTTAGGGTTTTCTGTGTATAAGCTCATGTCATCTGCAAATAGAGATACTTTTACTTCTTCCTTACCAATCTGGATGCGCTTTACTTATCTACGTAACTGCTCTGGCTAGGACCTCTAGCACAATGTTGCATAAGAGTGGCAATAAAGGGCATCCTTGTCTGGTTCCTCATATCAAGGGGAATGCTTTCAGGCTCTCTCCATTTAGGATGATGTTGGCTGTTGGCTTTGTATAAATGCCTTTATTATGCTGAGGAATTTTCCTTCTATTCCTATTTTGCTGAGAGTTTTTATCACGAATGGGTGCTGAACTTTGTCAAATGACGTTTCTGCATCTATTGATAAAACCTTGTAATTCTTGTCTTTTGTTTATATGATGGATTACATTCATTATTTTTCTAATGTTGAACCATCCCTGCATACCTGGTATGAATCCCACTTGGTCATGGTGAATTATTTCTTTGATATGTTGTTGAATTCTATTGGCTAGAATTTTGAGGATTTTTGCATCTAAGTTCATGAGGGATATATGTCTGTAATTTTCTTTTTCTGTGGTGGCTTTACCTGGTTTTGGTATGAGGGATATGCTGGCTTCACAGAATGAGTTTGGGGGTATTCTGTCCTTTTCTATGCTGTGAAATACCTTTAGTAGTAGTGGTGTTAACTCTTCTCTGAAAGTTTGGTAGAACTCTGCAGTGAAGCCGTCCGAGCCAGGGCTTTTTTTTGTTGGGAGTTTTTCGATTACCTTTTCAATCTCTTCTTTCGTTATGGGTCTATTTAGTTGGTCTACCTCTGTTTGTGTTAGTTTAGGTAGGTAGTGTGTTTCTAGGAAATCATCCATTTCTTCTAGGATTTCGAATTTGTTAGAGTACAATTTTTCATAGTAATCTGATATGATTCTTTTAATTTCAGTTGGGTCTGTTGCAATATCGCCTACCTCATTTCTTATTCGGGTTATTTTCTTCCTCTCCTGTTTTTCTTTGTCAGTTTGGCCAATGGTTTTTATCAATTTTGTTGATTTTTTCAAAGAACCAGCTTTTGGTCTTGTTAATTCTTTCAACTGTTTTTCTGTTTTATTTAGTTCTGCTCTAATTTTTATTATTTGTCTCTTTCGGTGCCTGAGGGTTTCTTTTGTTGCTCTCTTTCTATTTGTTCAAGTTGTAGGGATAATTCTTTGATTTTGGCCTTCTCTTCTTTTTGTATGTGTGCATTTATGGATAGAAATTGGCCTCTGAGCACTGCTTTCACTCTGTCCCAAAGGTTCTGATAGGAAGTGTTTTCATTCTCATTGGATTCTACGAATTTCTTTATTCCATCCTAATTTTTTTTTTTAATGTCTTCTATAGCCCAGTCGTGTTTGAGCAGGGTATTGTTCAGTTTCCAACTGTTTGATTTCTATTCCCTGCTTTTTCTGTTATTGATTTACACTTTCATGGCCTTATGGTCAGAGAAGATGCTTTGTACAAAAGTCTTTTAACTGTTCCTGGCCTCTGGTTTTGCCACACTTATGTCCTGCCTCCATGTTGAATTGTTAAATTTCATTTTGCTAACCATGTGGTCTCTACTGTTCTTTACACCTGAGGTGCATCCTAGAGCTTGAAGTGTGAAGTGTTGTTTCCATATCTCCTATGAGACTATGACTCAGTTGACCAAGCTGCTTATAAAAGGTGTCTACTATGATTGTTTTTTTTTTTTTTTTTTTTTTGCTGTGATGTGTGGGTTCACTTTATTGCCCTTGTTTTCCTTTTGTTTCATTTTTTTCTGGTTTCCTTTTGGCTTTTTTTTTTTTTTATCTTATGTTGAATGAATCCTTTTAAAAAAACCCTTTCCTCTTTAGCTTCTTTAAGTTGTGAAATATTGCAAATATTCAAAAAAGTATAAAACCAGTTGCTATTGAGGTGACCCTAACTCATGGCAACTTCATGTGTTTCATAGTAGAACTGTGCTTCAAAGGGTTTCAATGGCTAGTTTTTTGAAAGTAGATCTCTAGGCGACCTTTCTTCCTAGGCCCCTCTGGGGACACTCAAACCTCCAACCTTTTGGTTAGCCGCCAAATGCATTAACCGTTTTGACTACCAGGGAGTCCCAGAAAAGTATAGGGAACTGTATAATGAATATTCTTGTACCCTTCCTCCAACAAGCTTTATCAATTCTAAAAATGTTGCCATATTTTTTTTGAAACATAACTTCATAAATACAGTTAAAGGACCCTATGACCTCTCTCCCATTTCCTTCCCACCTTCCCCAAAGGAAATTACTATTCTGATTTTTATTCTCCTACAAAAGTGATGGTGCCCTTGGGTGGCATGAATGGTTAATGTGTTTGGCTGCTAACTTAGAGGTTGGAGTTCACTCAGAGGTGCCTTGGAAGAAAGGTTTGGTGACCTACTTCTGCAAAATCAACCAGTGAAAGCCCTATGGAGCACACTGCTACTCTGACACACATGGGGCTGCCATGAGTTGGAACTGACTCAACGGCAACAGGTTATGAAAGCAATAGGTGCTCTTTGTAAAACAACCCATACAGTGGAGAAGAGTACAAAGCGAAAAGCAAAAATCTTCCTGCCTCCCCTAGCCTTAAATTCACCCTCCCCCTGACGTAACCACTGTGAAAACTTTCTGTGAATCTTTCCAGGTTTTTAGCTTTTTTTTCTCTTTTAACACAAATGGGGTCACATTATACATATTGTTCTCCAACTTGCTTTTTGTTTGCAGTTGTCAATGTCCCTGGGACATTTTCCCATGTGATGAATCTCCCTTATTCTTTTTGACAGCTACGTAGGATTCTACTCTATTTAATCAGCTTCCCACAGATGGGCATTTAGGTGGTTTCCAGTTATTTTGCTACTCTAAACAAGGCTTCAGTAAACATTCCATCACATATAGCTTTGCTGACTCGTGGAAATACTGTGTGTATATATAGAATAAATACCTAGAAGTGGAGTTTCTGGATAAAAAGATTTGAACATTTGACATTTTGAAAGATGTTGCCAAATCCCCCTTCTAGAAATGGCCAGCATGAATACCTACCAATAATGTAAGAGAGTTCCTGTCTTCCTGCATCCTCACAAACACGTCTTTTCATACTGTTATGGACCTTTTATCTCCTTCTGTGAACTGTCTGCTCCTATCCTTTTCCCCTAGTATTTTATGAATTAATTTTTTACATTTGAATCTCTGATCCACCTGGAATTAACTGTGGATACAGAGCGAGATAGGTATTCTTTTCAACAATGTTTACTGATGTTCCTACTCTGTAATAGGTCAAGTTCAGTACCAAGACCAAGGGAGAAACAGATTTCTGTCCACTCCTAACAGGCTACCAAAACCCAAAACCAAACCCGTTGCTGTTGATTTGATTCCAACTCATGGAGACCCCATATATTACAGAGTAGAACTGAGATCCATAGGGTTTTCTTGGCTGTAATCTTTTACAGAAGCAGATCACCAGTCCTTTTTTTCATGGACCACTGGGTGGGTTCAAATTGCCAACCTTTCGGTTGTTAGCCACATGCAAACTCTTTGTGCTACCCAGGGACCTTAACAGGTTACAGACAGCCTGATTTTGCCTAAGTCCCTTGGACTAGCCCAGCCCTGAGGCTCTGGGTTAGGAGAAGGGAAATTCTCTCTGCCTCTTCAAAATGGAAGGGCAGACATGGATGCTCTGCAAACATTCGGTCAGTTAGTCATTCAACAAATACTCAGCAGTGGATGCAGTAACTAGCCTTTGGGTATTCTCCATGGGGAGGTATATGCATGTGTGGGCAGGGGATGGACGTGGTATCTGGTGGCTGGAGGAGAGGGCCACACCAGAGACTGTTAACAATCCACCTAAATCCCTTCTTCCATTGTAATGGAGTTGAAGCCGGCACATGACTGCCTAACTACAGACAGCGTTTCTCAGCCTCCTTCGCCCTCCCTCGCCCCCTATCTGGTGTATTTCCATGGGGACCCATGACTATATTCTCACCAGAGAATATACTTGGAATGTGACCAAAACTGACATGTGACCCTCCAGGCTGTAATGGTTTTAAAATATGAGCACGATTTCTTAAACCCTGTTCCAGTCAAGAGATGGAGGTCTGTGACCCCTCTGCTTGAATCTGGTAGTCTTTGCCAGTCTTCTTTTATGGTGTCTCAGGGCTCCAAGAGGGAGTGTTCCCCAACAGAGAATCCCTGATGGAGCAGGAGAGCAGTAGGATGCAGATCTTAAATTCTCGTAAAAAGACCAAGCTTAATGGTCTAACTGAGACGGCAGGGACCCTGACAGTCATGGTCCCCAGACCCTTTCGTAACCTAAGATTGGAACCGTTCCTGAAACCGACTCAACAGACAGGGATTGGCCTGGACTGTAAGACAGACAATGATGCTGGTGAGGAATGAACTTCGTGGCTCAAGTAGACACATGAGACTATGAGGGCGACTCCCATCTGGTGGTGAGATGAGAAGGAAGAGAAGTACAGGAGTTGGTTGAATGAACACGGTGAATACAGGGTGGAGAGGAGTAATGTGCTGTCTCATTAAGGGGAGAGCAGCTGGGAGTGCACAGTGGGGTGTGTATGGCTTTTTGTATAAGAGACTGACTTGATTTGTGAACTTTCACCTAAAGCACAATAAATAAATTTAAAAAACATAAAAAGAGTAAGTGTTCCCAGAGAGCAACGTGGAAGCTGTATGGTTTTCTATGTCCCTGTCTCAGAAATCACATGCATTATTTCCTACTCTCTTGTTGTTATTAGTTTGCCGTTGAGTTGATTAGGAAGCAGAGTCCCTGGGTGGTGAAAACAATTAAGCGCTCAACTACTAGCCTAAAGGTTGGCAGTTCAAACCCATCCAGAGGCACCTCAGAAGAAATGCTTGGAGATCTGTTTCTGAAAGGTCACAGCCTTGAAAACCCTATGAAGCACAGTTCTACTCTGACACACATGGGGTCACCATGAGTCGGCACCAACTCGACAGCAACTACTAACAACAGTAGGAAATGATGCATGTGATTTCTGAGTCCGGGGCATAGAAAACCATGCAGCATCCCTGTTGCCCTCTGGGAACACTCACTCTTGGAGTCCTGAGACACCACAAAAGAAGTCCAACCACCCTGAAGCCACCATGTTGAAGAGGCCAAGCTTCGGGGGCCCGGTACAGCCCCAGCTGAGCCCAGGCTTCCAGCCCAGCACCAGGAGTAGACTGGAGCAGAGGCTGCTAACAGTCCAACAAAATCCACTCTCCCTCTTCCACCATGACAGAGTTGAAGCTGGCACATGGCTGTCTAATGAGGGACAGTATTTCCTAGTCCCCGCCTCCCCCACCAGGTGAGTGAAGATGTCCCCAGATGATTCTGCCCCAGCCTGTTGAGTCTCCCCAGCTGAGGGCCCAGACATCATAGAGCAAGACACAAGCCATCCTCACCGTGCTCTGTCCAATTCCTGGCCCACAGAATCTGTGAGGCTAATAAAACGGTTGATGACTTATAGCACTAAATTTTAGGGTGGTTTGTTATACAGTAATAGATACCTGGAACCAGACCAAGACCCATGAAACTCTCCCTGCGTCCTGCTAACTCCAACCCAGATGTGACAATGGCCCAGCCTCAACCCTGCAAATGACAACTCCTACAGGTGACAGAACCACAGGATGGAAGGAACCTGGGTCCCTAGATAACCACGTGGAGCACCACTGCCCGCCGATATGAAATACTGACTTCAAAGTGGTAGGCGACAGAGAAATAAACTTATTCTTTAAGTCAAACAAACAAACAAAAGATACAACAGTGAGCCAGGCAGCTGTGGTCCTTGCCCTCTTGGAGCTTGTAACTTTGGCAGGGGAGGAGGGCAGGGACAGGGAACAGAACAACAGATTAAACAAAAAATCACACAGCTGGTTCTCCACTGACAGTTGTGATCAGTTCTAAGCAGAGATACAAAGGGAGCGGTAAAAACCATTCCCACAGGCTCTGACCCAGCTGGAGTGGTCAAGTTAACCCTGAGAAAGTGATTCTTGGTTTGAGACCAGAAGAGTAGATATTAAGTAGGGCAACAGGAGGGGGTAAGGAAAGAATATTCCGGCACCAGAAGGGGGTAAGCATGTGCAAAGGCTCTGAGACAGGAAGAAGATGGTGAATTTGAGAAACTGAAAAAACAACAACAACAACAAAAAAACAAAGCCAGTGTGGTTGGAGGGCAGAGAACAAGGAGGGTAAGAAGGTGGGAATGGGAGAAGCTGTGGGCAGATCACAAACAGGCCTTGTGGGTCCGGCTGAGGATTTCAAATATGATCTCAAAGAAATGAGGATCTCTCCCCCCGCAGGGAGATGTCAGGAGGCTGAGGAGACTGTCTGGGGTGGAGGCGGTAGAGATGGAGAGAAGTGATGAAGTTTGGGGGGAGGAGGTGGTTGGTAGGATTTGGGACCAGGGTGATGGGGCAGGGGGAGGCTGGGACTTGCTGAGGAAGAAAGAGGAGTGAAGAATGAAGTATCAGTGAGATGATGTCTGGGCAAAGGGTAAGTTATGATGCCACGGACAGAGGAAACCTAGAGATGACCAAGTTCAAAGAGAGTTCATAGAAGTAGAGAGGTGGTTGGATTTGTTAGCGGGTGCCTTTGAGCAAGTCATTTTTCATGTATTTATTTCTTCAGAACATTGCAACAATCACACGGCTCCATCTGCTACACATACCAGTTGCTGCCAAGTCGACTCTGACTCACGGCAACCCCATGTGTATCAGAGTAGAACTGTGCACCACAGGGTTTTCAGTGGTTGACTTTCAGAACAGAGATGGCCAGGCCTTTCTTCCGAGGTGCCTCTGGGTAGACTCGACCCTCTGACCTTTCAGTTAGCAGCAGAGCTGTTTAACTGTTTGCACCACTCAGGGACTCCAGCTACTGCATAGGACTGCTTTAGGTACAAAGAAGATGGCTATATTCATTCACCTTCAAATAGTCATTGAGCAGTGCCTACTATGTGCAATGAATAATATTAATACACAAAATATATGAGGGTGTTAGTGAAAAGTATCATGGAGAAAAAGAAAAGTAGGGAAAGAGAACAGAAGAGAGAGGTAAATTTTAAATAGTATATTCAACGTATACACTCATGACTTCCGTGGATCCAGGTTATGTGGGGCCTGAGGCTTATACAAGTCGGGGGGCTCTCCTTAGGAAAAAGAATTTTAAAAATCTTACTCTTGCAAATTTTATGAAAATATGTGACCATATGAATACATTTCTAGGGTCTCCCCCAAGGCCTTAGAAGGGGCCGGTGTGAGTGAGAGGGCCCAAGCTTAAGGTTCAGGAGTTTCTTGGTAAATCTTCCTCTGTTCGTGAGTAATAGATCTATGGGAAGGGAAGGGGTGCGGCTGTGGTGTCACAAGAAGAACCTGTTGGCTATGACTTAGAGCAAGTCATTCAATTGCTCCGTCTATTGATTTCCTGATCTATAAAGACAGGAAAACAATATCACGTCCTTATAAGCTTGTAAGTATTAAACAAAGCCATATAAGTGCCTGGTTCTTAGTAATAAATGGTAGCTATCACCCACCCAGGGCCCTGGTGGTGCAGTGGTTAAGAGGTACAGCTGCTAACCAAACGGTCAGCAGTTCAAAACCACCAGCTGTTTCTTGGAAACCCTATGGGGTGGCTCTACTCAGTACTACAGGGTCGCTATGAGCCAGAATCAACTCGATGGCAATGGGTTTGGTTTTGGTTTTTATTACCCACCCAGGGGCTCTGAGAAAGAAAGTCCTGGCAATCTGTTTTCATAAGGATTATAGCCAAGAAAGCCCTGTGGAACAGAACTCTACTCTGTAATGCGTGGGGTCGCCATGAATCCAAATCTACTCAAAAGCTCAGTGGGTTTTTTATTATTACTTTTATTTTTATTCCTACTCTACATAGATGGAGAACCACAGTCTGAGCCTCTGGGAGGAACCAGAAAGAACTAGAATAAAAAGAGAATTTCAAACACCAACAGCCAGCAGGCCCCCAGCTGCCTATCAGCACTGGGCTTTGTGGCGCCGGAATGTATACAGTTTGTGTGGCTTTTGACCTGTGGGACTGGCCTGTGGTAATGACCCCCGTGTGCTTCACTCTGCAGCACAAAGTCACAGAGATCAAACATCCACTGAAGACCCAGCTGCCCCTATAGACGTGGGTGTGTGAACGGAACGAGCAGAAAGCAGAGGCTGTGGACTCAGGCCAACCAGGATTCAAATCCTGCTTTGGGCTCTGACAGCCTGTGAGTGTGGCTGCTGCTTTCGCCTGTGTGAGCTTCTGCTTCCTCTTTTGCAAAATGGCGGAGAGAATCCTAGCAATGGCTGTACAAGGTGGCTGAGAGGACATCATGAAGTAAAGCGGGTATCTAGTACAGTGCCAAGCACATGCGAAATAAGTGCTCCTCCCTTCCTTTCTCCTCCCAGTCAGACGCACACTCTGGGCTCTGTGCCAAGGAGGAGTCATGGCTGTGATGGCCTTGGAGCACTTGGTGACTCCACAAATTCTCCGCAGGCCCTCGGGGGTGTGGTTCCCTTAAGCCTCACAGCATATAACAAAGCAAGCTTGACCTGTGGTGGGTGCCAGTGACGTTGAATGGCCACTGAAACAACTGAACCCATAATCAGAGGGTGCTCCAACTTGGTGCTGTGGGTTTGCCCACGAGTCACAATCATCTTGCTGGGATCATATCTGAGTTGTTAGCCCTCAAAGTTCTGTTGCTAAGAGATTATGAGCCAAATGATGTTTCCGAAAAATAATCGCTACAGGATGTTCCAGGATAGAGCCATAATAACAGCCCAAACAGACTGGACATGCTGTTATTGATAAATCCTTATAAAGAGCTGTGACACAGGGCAAGTGGGTGGTTGCCTGGCCATACACGTCTGTAATATAAATTATTGGCTTGTCAAGGTTTTGAATATCATAAAACAGACTCAGCAATAAAATTGCAATGGACATAATATCTCAATGATTCACAGGGCTCTTCCATCAACCAAGACATACTGGTTGGGAGTCAATTATATTCTTATTTTGTTCATGTTTACTACCATCTTGGCCATGTTTTGTTGCAGGCAGTGACTAAGTCTAGCACATCTGTAACCACCCTTGTTTGGCACAATGCCTGTTTGCGACAATTGCTGATTAAGTGGTTTAGCATCAGCTTGCGACTCACAGCCACCTCCACTATTGCTGTGTTGCTGGGGCAACAGGAACCAATCAACTAACAGAGGCCAAGCTAGAGCAACACAGAGGTTCCATCAACTGGCAAGTCAGCAAACAGGGCACTGGTTAGAGCAGCTTGCTCAGGTGGGTTTCCTGGCAAGATGCACCCATTCTGCTTTGTGTCCCCAACAAAGGCCCCTGGGTCACCCCCTGGCGATCTCTATCAGGCAGATACCAAAAACAAAACAGAGTGTTGCCCTTGTGTCAATTCTGACTCGCAGCAACCCTACATACAGGCAGGGCCAGATTACCCAATAAACAAGGTACCCACAACCCAATTTTGCCTTCCCACCAATCTGCAGTGAACAATTTCACCTGTCCCCCACCACATCAAAGACATGGTGAAACCCATATGCAATTGCTCACTGCAGATCAGCAAGTAAATACAAATAAGCCCGTGGGTACCTTGCCCAATGCGAGCTGGTGCACACCGAGCTTACTGGTTAATCCGACCCGGCACAAGGCAGAGAGGAACTGCCCCATAGGGTTTCTATTGCAAGGCTGTTATCCTTACTCTCTGGTAGAGCAGCTAATGGGTTCGAACAGGTGACCCTTCAGAGCACTTAACCACTGCACCACCAGGGCTCCTTATCAGGCAGGTAGATTAGTGCAAAATTGTTGTCCGTGTTAGTTGCCATCAATTACAACCCCACAGGGAACTCATGTGTGTAGAGTGGAAGTGTGCTCCATAAGGTTTTCAATGGCTGATTTTTTGGAAATAGATTACTGGGCCTTTCTTCCTCAGCACTTCTGGGTAGACTCGAACCTCCAACCTTTTGGTTAGCAGCCGAGCACATTAACCATTTGCACCATCCAGGGACTCCTAAGTAGCCATCCCATAATCTGTTATGAAAAGAAATCCTGATCTCTGCTGCCTCTCTTCTGGCCTCGTGCCTGGGAGCAGAGCAGCGTGATACCAGTCCTGGACACTCCCTGCCACCCAGGTTATCCAGTAGGCAAGGTAAGCATGGTGCTTACCTTGCTTTACAGACCATCTGTAGTGAGCAATTTTACATTTTTCACCACATCAAAACTTCTGCTTCTAGATATGGCTGGCATCTCTCTCTCCCAACCCCACAGCACCTTCCTACAGAATCAAAATCTTTTTTCAAATTTACAGTCCCTGACAGGGGCAGATGACCCAGTAAGCAAGGTAAGCACAGGCTTCTGTGGTGAAACCCATGTGAAACTGTTCACTACAGATTAGTAAATAAGCATAAGTAAGCCCATGCTTACCTTATCTATTGGATAATCCATCCCAGTGGCCATCCCCACACTGACTTCCTCCCTCTCAACCCCCTACCACCCCCACTGCTTTCTATCTGACCAGGCTCTTGGCCTAGTTGCAATGCCCATATGGTCTTCATTTTATCTCCCTGGGGGAGGCAATGGAGGACAAATGGTTGTATTCTTCTCTCCCATTTTACAGGTGAGGGACCCAAGGTCCAGAAAGACAAAGTAAGGCTCGAAAGTCACACAGCATGTAAATCAGGATATAGATTCACGTGTTAGAATTAACTTGACAGCAACAAGTTTGGTTTAGTTTTTGGGTTTTGGCCCCAAATCCCAGGATCTTCAGTGCTCACGAGACACCAAGCACCCTATGATGCGTTGCATGGGAAACTGTCAGATGTTGCAACGGCTCCCAGGAAGGGGTCAGGGTTTCCATCAGGCAACTCTGGTGACCCTCAGTCACTAGGCGACACCCAGGGGAGGAGCGCAGGCCACAGGAACTCTGCTCAACCTCCTTTCTCCAAGGGACAGGGGAAGGGTTGTGTATCAGCAGTTCTGTAGGCTCGCAGACTGGGAAGCTTATTCTGCCATCCACTACCTGGGGGACTGTGGGCACCTTACTTAACCTTCATGCAACACAGTCTTCTCTCTATAAAATAAGGATAATACTAGTACCCGCCCACCCCCCGCCCCCCACCTTATGGGGTTGTCATGAGGACCACAGGAGTTTAAACAGGTAAACACAGTTAGCAAGGGGCTTTATCAAGGCTCGAGGCACACACTTATCAAGGCGCGGTAAACACTTGATAAATGCTGGCAGCAGCTGCAGCAGCAATAGCAGGATCAGGGCCTGCAGTGGGAGGGAGCCAGAAGCTGGTGCCAATTGGAAGGCCATTACAGTTCCCAGTGGAGACTGGCCTGGTGCTATGAGGGGTCTCTAGGGATGCCAAACCAACCAAACTCATTGCCATCAAGTCAATTCTGACTCATAGCAACCCCATAGGATAGAGTAGAACACCCTACAGGGTTTCCAAGGCTGTAATCTTGGAATTACAGGAGCAGACTGCCACATCTTTCTCCTGAGGAGCAGCTGATGGGTTCACACCATCGAACTTTCATGTAGCAGCCAAGTGCTTAACCGCTGCACCACTAGGGCTCCTTTTCTGGTGACAGAGACAACTTTTCCAAGGTTCCTGGTGGCAGGGGCTGAGACCCTTAATTTTTTTGAAAGCTGGGCTCAAAGAACAGAGAAGCAACTTTGTGGGTTTCCGTGCTGTCTAAACACATGTGCTTCCAATTGGCTCTCCTGGGCTGGAATTCCCCTGTGCCCAGCCCAGGCCAGTGCCTTCCTGTGCCCACCACACTCCCAGCCTAGCCAGCTCCCCCCACTGCCCAAACCCCTCACCCTGAATCAGGTGGGGCTCCTGCCCTTGGGCAGGCCTGTGGGGCCTGGAGCGCTGCCTGCCTCCTCCTCACCATTTATCAGTTCCACCCCTGGGAATAAGAAATCACTGGCCAGCTCTGAGCCTCCTTCCAACTCCATCTTTAAGTGGGTGGAGAAGGCCAGTTCTTGCCATTCTGAGAGTCTTAAAGCCTCAGCCTGAGAGCAGCATCTACAGCAGGGAGGGCTGGAAGGATGGGGATGGAGGCCGAGGCGAAGGGTCATTAATTCAGCCCTGCCACTTGGCATCCACCCAGCGCAGCGGCTCCAGTTATCCTCTGGGGCCAGGAGGCTGTTTCTGCCGAGTCATCCTTTCTTGCCCAGAGGGATCCTGGCCCCCAGCCACATTCCTGGTAGGGTCTGAGTGCCACAGTAGAGCGCTTCCTTTTTCTTAGCAGCCCCCCAGCTCTCCACCCCGCAGACAGCCTGGTCTCTTAGCAGCCTCTGCCCACAGCACTCGCCTCCAAGTCTGTCTGTGTCCCCAAGTCCCCTGCCCATCCTGGATCCTGAGTCCCAGGAGAACTAAGATGGGCTACAGGGAAGGAAGGAGTTCCAGATGCCCATAGCTCAGGGAAGGGAGGCGAGGCTGGGCCTAATGGGGCTGGGGGGCGGGGGGAGGGGGGGGCGGTGCCAGGGGATTGATTAAGAAACTACTTAAAATTCCTGCCTGCCCACTTGGCAGCCCTCCTGCTAGTGGGGGTCCAGCAGCACCCTTGAGAAGGAGCCTACTGCCCCAGGACAGGCCTGGGGTTGGCGGAGGGGAGCAAATCTCAGGCCAAAGATATGGGGAGGCACTCTAGGAGGTTCTGCTCCGGGCCCTTACGGCCCCAACCCAGCAACTCCAGCATCCCCTGTTGTCCAAAACTTCAGTGTCCCCCAAACAACCAAGCTGGCGACACCTGCAGTGCTCCTGTCAACAACACATTTTGAGCACCTACTATGTTCCACACACTCTACTAGACTCCAGGCACACAGCAGTGGACAAGGCAGACATGGCCTGGTCCCTAGTGTCTCTCCCATCCTTTCTGTCCCACTGACCCTACCTCCATTCATGCTGTTATCACCAGAGTCCCTGGGCTCAACCTTGGCTCCCCTACTTTCACCTGTATGACCTTGAGCAAGTTACGTTGCCTCTCTGGGCCTCTGTTGTCTAATCTACAATATGGGGACAAGCTAATACCTACATTATAAGGATAATAAGAGAAGTAAATGAAATTCTTTAAGTAAGGTATTAGTGATCATTCCTGGCACAAAGAGCTCAGTGTGTGTGTGTGTGTGTGTATATGTGTATGTTATTCCTGTCTTGATGTCTTTGCTCAGGCATTGAGACTTTACCATGTGCCAGGTACTGTGCCAAAACTTCTATCTACATTATCCTACATAATCCTCATAACAAAGTAAGTGCTTTTGGTCACCATTTCACAGATGAGAAAACTGAGGCACAGAGATTTAACTAACTTGCCTGAAGTCATAGAGCCAGCAGTGCTATGAACTGGGCTTATAAGCCATGTGTCTCTGACTCCACAATCCTGCAAACACAGATCCCATCTTACAGCTACAACTCGGGACCCCACAAGATATGGGCCTGCAGGGAGAAGTCTTGAGGTCAGGAGGTCCAAGGCCTGAGAAGACGGTGGGATTGCCATCAGGTGTCTATCTCCACAGCAGCTGGATTCCATTATAGCGTGGACAGCAGTCTTTAGGAAGCCACCTTTGCCTGGGCAGCAAAGGAGCAGGGTGACCACAGCCAGTGAACCCTGGGGCCCCTTGCGTTCCCACCGCCCGCCCAGCAGGGTTTCACAAGCCCGGTGACGTTGGGAGGGCAGCCTGTGTGGAGAAGTCAGGAAGCCTGGGGGCCCTGTGGTCTGCCGGCATTGCTCAGAGTTTCCTGGGCTGAGCTCCTTCTGCAGGGCCCTCCTCAAGGCTCTTCAAGGCCAGTGAACCCTGCCTGATGTCTTCCTAGGCCCCCTCTGGCTCCAGGAGACAAACTTTACTGACTCCATGGCTTCTGAAGGACTCCAGAGGTCTGAGACCAGGTGGGCTCCATCCTGAGTCCTGAGCCTTGTGGGAGTTTTGAGGCTCTAGTGGTGGTGGCCTCAGGAAGTCTGATGGTTTCTGGGAATAAAGCACTGAGCCAAGCACCACTAGGTGGGTCAGGGACAGCGCCACCTGCAGTCAGAACACCCGAGTTCCACTCACAGATCCAAGACTGACTAGCACTGTGACCTTGTGTCTTACCTCCCTGAGACATCCTCCCCTAACTATCTATCAGAGTTGTTGTAAAACCCTTGGCAAAGAGTGAAACTCTCTGCAAATGTTAGCGGCCCTAGCAGGGCCACCACTCAGCCTTGGACCTGCCCCGTCAGTCTTCCCTTCTAGAAACCGCCCAGAGGCTGGACTTACAGAAATGCGGGAGAGGCATTCCAGGTAGAGGGCACTGAGATACATGGGTTATAAGCCCAGTTCGTAGCATTGCTAGCTGTGTGACGTCAGGCAAGTTAGTTAACCTCTCTGTGCCGCAGTTTCCTCATCTGTAAAATGGTGACCAAAAGTGCCTACTTTGTTGTGAGGATTAAACAGGATAATGTAGATAGAAGGTTTGAAACAGTACCTGGCATACAATAAGCTCTCAATAAATAGGTGTTGTTTTAGCAACCACTACGAACATACCATGGACTGCCAGAAGAATGAACAAATCAGTCATGGAAACAGCACAGCTGGAATGCTTTGTAGAAGCAAGAATGGCAAGACTTCATCTGGCTTACTTTGGACATGTGGTCAGGAGGGATCAGTCCCTGGAGAAGGACATCATGCTTCGTAAAGTTGAGGATCATCAGAAAAGAGGGAGACCTTCAATGAGATGGGTCAACACAGTGGCTGCAACAATGGGCTCAAACATAACATCAATTGTGAGGATGGTGCAGGACCAGGCAATGTTTTGTTCTATTGTACAGTGAAATCTGTGAGAGCCAGAGATCAACAGGGCTGCCTATTTTTCCAGGTCTCAAAAGTTTTCCGCCTTTGACAGGGTGTGCACCATTTTTCTAAAACTCTCTATCAAGAATCCTATCTCATCAATACCCAGTGAGTTTTTCTCTTCTGACAGGTTTCTGCCTAACGCAGGTTCTGGCTTTCATAGGTTTCACTACACATACAGTCACTGTGAGTTGGAGCAGACTCGATGGCCCCTAACAACAACAACATGAATAGCAATGCAAAATTGGGTGCAAACACTACTCCATTTCATTGATAATGTGATTTTAATTAAAGCTGGCCAGACCCAATCTACTATGCTTGAGGGAAGTCTGTACCTTCCCCTGGAAGCTCCTCTACCTTTGAATTGCCCAAGAACCTAAGGTCTTACATGCTCAGAGACAGGGAAGCAGAGGGTGTGACTTCTGTACCTGGGCCAGGAGAGGTGGGACCCTGACAAGTCCCTCAGTGCAATGGGGACTGCTGACAACTACTTCAGTGTAGTCAGAAGAAGGAAGTTGGCCCTGTCCTAACCCAGGGGCGTGACTCCATGGAGTGACAAGGGTGGCCCTCAGTCCTGCTCCCAGGTTACTGCATATACACAGGGCTAGTTTGTGCCCATATGTGACCCTCACGGACTGGGTCAGAGTTTACATCCCTTTTCCTTCCCTAGGATCTATGCTGGAAACCCTGGTGGCGTAGTGGTTAAGAGCCACGACTGCTAACCAAAAGGTCGGCAGTTCAAATCCACCAGGTGCTCCTTGGAAACTCTATGGGGCAGTTCTACTATAGGGTCACTATGAGTTGGAATCGACTTGTTGGCAATGGGTTTTGGTTTTTGGTTTAGGATCTACGCTGGGGTTAGGGCTACTTCTACTTTCCAGCCCCCCAAACTCAGTAAGTCTCATTCTTCCTGTGTTTGAAAGTTCCTCCAAAGCTGCACATCTCTGCCAGCCTGAGTCCCCAACCACTGTGCTGACTCACCTGCCCAAGCACCCTGGCAAGCTGATTCCCTCACAGAACAGAGAAAACCGTTGGATGTCCAGTATTATTTTGCTTCTCAGTAACTAGACAGTGGGGTCCCTGAATGGCACAAATGGGTTGTGCTTGGCTACTAATCAGAAGTTGGCAGTTTGAACCCACCCAACAGTCAGCAAGAGAAAGGACTGGTGAACTCCTTCCATAACGATTACAGCTAAGAAAACCCTATGAAACAGTTCTATATGTCACACATGGGTTTGCTGGGAGTCAGAATCAACTTGACAGCAATGGTTTTGGGTTTAACCAGATAGCAGGGGAAAGCCAAAGTCTAGGCCAGGACTGAGCAGCAGGGCACTTGCCGTTTCTCCTTGTGCTCCAGGAGTTCCAGGTGTGAGCTCCCAGAAACAGGGCTTATTTCTGTATCCTCAGGAACCTGACTCAGAGCCTGAGTTCTCAGCCAAGACGTCTATATGGCTCAGAGCCAGGAGATCTCTCTGAAGGGACGCGGATAGGCAGAAGAGGGGAAGCTAGGCCAAGGAAGCCAGGGCAATGGGGAAGCGGATCCGTCTCCAGGGGGTTGGAGGTGGTCTTGAAGAAGCAGAGGAAACAGGATACAGTCCTCTTCTTGGGTGAGGCAGTCAGGGGATGGCTGAAGGGTTGCTGAAGGATGAGACAGGCATCTCTGGGAGGCTCCTGGGGGTTGCTGGACTCCTACACAGCACAGCTGGGCTTGGGGAACATGATGGTGGGGCCTGGTGGAGGCAGCAGCTCAGATGGGAGGTGAAGGAGGAGGTGGTTTCCAGGGATATTCAAAGGCCACAATCTCAATCGTAACTTCCTTCTGTGAAGAGACCCCTGGACATGGTCCAAAGTGTAAATCAACAGCAGGTATATTACCCTTGACAGTGTCCAGAGCTCAGGCTGCCTGAGAGAGGGTCTCCCCTGCCCAAAGGCTGCTCCAAGGTTCTCTGTGCCCTTCTCAGGGCCCTGTGATAAGACACAGGCCTCCAGGGACCTCTGGGGTATAAGCAGCCTGGAGCTGTCCTGGGGCCCTCAGGAACAAAGGCCATAGGGAGTGTCTGAGCCAGGATTCCACTGCAGAGGACCATTGGGGGTTTATGGCCTTTGGAGCCCAATAAAACAAAATAGAACAAACCAGTTGCCACTGAGTCGATTCCAACTCATGGCGACCCCATGTGTGTCAGAGTAGAACTGTGCTCCATGGAGTTTTCAATGGCTGATTTTTTGAAAGTAGATTGCCAGGCTTTTCTTCCGAGGCACTGCTGGATGGACTTGAACCTCCAGCCTTTCAGTTAGCAGCCAAGATCATGAACTGTTTGCACCACCCAGGGACTAGGGTCCAATAGCCTGAGTTTCAATTCCGGCTACCAGCTGTATGATGAGGTACCCTCTCTGAGCCTGTTAACACACCTTCCTGACAGTGTGGGCCTCCTGAAGCTGTTTGTAGAGAATAAGTGACTCGGTGGTCAGATATAAAGCACTTTTGAAGCACGGAGCCTAGAGCACGGTGAGTAGGGTAATGGAGGCTTAGTTTGGCATTAGGCTGGTACAGGTGTGTCAAGAAACCAGGCAAGGGTGGCAGAGGCCTCTCCCCAGCCTTGTGCCTGTCCAAGAGCCTGCTTGGCATCTCTCCTTCCCCCATCCAGGGCTCCAGGCCCAGTTGGATGAGGAAGCTGGGCCCAGCTTGGGAGTGCAGGAGGTTTCTCACCGTGGCAGGGAAATTGCTGGGTTGGGGGTGCGGGCAGCCACAGTTACCGTCTCTCTGCAGGACGGATGCGGCTTTGCTGACAGAGAGTCTGCGGCCTGGACATGCCAGCGGTGCAGGTCTGAGGTCAGCACTGGGGAGCCGGGCCCACCACGGCCCCACCACTCCTGCCAGGGCCCCACCAGGGCAAGGCATATGCTTTCAATCAGCTGCCCTGGCCACCGAGGGCCTCCTTGGCCTTGGAAGGAGATAGGGGGCTGAGGCTGCCCCAGGCCCACCTAGGGAAAGGAGGCAGAGAGCAGCTCCAGGAACCCAGGCTATAAAAAACAAACAAAAAAAAAGCACCAGAGGTAGAGGTTTATTTTTGTTAAGTCACTTCTCAGCCTAAAATCCTTCAGTAGCTCCTTTTGCAGGGCCGTGCCCAGTCTAGCCTGATGAGCGGCCCAGCCTGAGCTCACACTCCTGTCCCCTGGCTCATGCTGCCCCCTCGCAAGCCTCTGGCATGGTCCCCACTCCACCACCTTGCGCTCACACCCTATGCCTTGGGGCCCATTCCTGTCCCTTTGCACAGCTGGCCCCTCATCCTTCAGCTTAAACTCTACTTTCTCAGGAAAACCCCCCAGACCCACATTTGGTCCCCAGTTAGACAATCGTGTAGAACACAATTCAGTTTGTACTCGTGTATTTATCTGGGCTGCTATGGAATGCCTGCCTCCCCTCCTAGACTGTAAGCCCCCTGCAGGTGGAAACTGCATCTGTCTTCCTGAGGACTGTGTCCCTAAAACCCAGCGCAGGGCCTGGCACAGGTTAGGCGCTCAACAAATATTTGCTGGATGAATGCATGAATCCATGCCTCGCAATTTTTCTAGAAGTTTCCTTCTGTAATCTTTTTTTTTTTTTTAATCTCCACTAGAACCCTGCAGGATAGTCAATGCTTAGGCTCATTTTATAGCCCCAGAGTCAAGGCCACCGGTGAGGGAATGGACCCTGGCTCCTAATTCAATGCTTGTCCATAACATCAGGCCACCTCTGTCTAGGAGGAAACAGAGGGATAACGGTGAGAGGGGAGGAATATGCCATGGATTCAGAGACAAGATTGAGGGGCTGTGTGAGGGGCCTGAGGGGGTGGGGGCATGGCAGGGCTGTGCTCCTGCAGCAGGTGCTATCACAGGAGTCTTCAGTCACCTCGGAAGCACTCCCTGTCCTGGGGAATGGCTGCCTCCCCCAGCCCTCAGGCTGGCCCTCAGCTGACCCACAGCCTGAGTGAAGTGCTCCTCCTCCATGAAGGAAGAGGCTTTGCAATCAGACCAACCTGAGGTCAAACCAAAGTGCTGCCGCTGCTGCTGTTGTTGTTGTTAGGTGCGGTCGAGTCGATTTCGACTCACAGCGACCTCGTGTGACAGAGTAAAACTGCCCCGTAGGGTTTCCTAGGCTGTAATCTTTATGGGAGCAGATTGCCAGGTCTTCCTCTCAAGGACCCTCTGGGTGGGTTTGAACCACCAACCTTTCGGTTAGTAGTCGAACACTTAACTGTTTGTGCCACCAGGCTCCTTAAAGTGCTGCTACCAACAACTATATCATCTCAGACAAGTTACTTAACCCTCTGAGCCTCAATCTCCTTGTCTGTAAAATGGGACAGTAACAGGGCCAACCTTCTTGGGCTGGGGTGAGGTTTCTATGAGACCAAAACCAAACCAAAAACCCACAGCAGTCGAGTTGATTCTGACTCATAGCGACCCTATAGGACAGAGTAGAACTGCCCCATAGTTTCCAACGAGCACCTGGTGGATTCAAACTGCTGACCTTTTGGTTAGCAGCCATAGCTCTTACCCACTATGCCACCAGGATTTCCACCTATGAGACCATGAAGGTCAAATGCCGAGTACAGACCCACTCACAGCAATGCCTAGCACTGAGAATTGAGTTTCTGCACTCCCACGGTATTTGGTGGCTCGGGGGATCACCTCTTGGACATTTTGCTGTTGGTGGTGGGTAGAGCTTATTTCCCTACCTGAGAGTGAATTGAGGACAGAGATCCTCATGGACCAGCACAGGCTGAGGTTGGGTGCTCAACTAAATGAGTGAATAGTGAATGTTTGCTCAGGGCCAGGGTAATGGCTCTGCTAATTTCCTGCTAAGGCTTGCCTGAGGAGACCAGGAAAGCCAGGACGAAGGTCCCTTGCCTGCCAGCATCCAGGGGGCTGGGGGCTGAATGCTGAAAGGGCAGAGCTGAGAAGGGAAGGGGAGTTTTCAGAGAGCTGTGAGTTACAGAAGAGGGAGCAATGAACTCCAAAGGAGAAGAGGAGCAGACGTGGGGATGGGGGGAGGGGGCGGGGAATGCCAGTCCCCAAAAGAGGCTACACTGGGGCTCCGGGAGGCCCAGCAGAGAGAAGACTCAGCCTGGCACTCCCAAAGTTTGGCCCTGGGGCCTACACAAAAAGGGTAGAACACCTCGGGAGAAACAGGAGAGTAGCCTAGAACTTGGCCTGGGGCTGGGGAAAACAAAGAATGCCTGAGCTCTGGGGTGCAGGTAATATTCTGAACTTGGATGTACTCTCACCTCTGGGCTTCCCTTCACAGCTGCCTAGAACAGTGCCTGGCACACAACATGTGTCCAATAAATATTTTTGAATGAATAGATAAGAATGAGATTTTTCTATTAGTTTCTTAACTGGTCTCTCTGCCTCCCTCAACTCTTGTCTTCCTTATAGCCATCCCCAAAATGCCACCACAGCGAGCAAACTCTGACCCACTGGAAACTTGCAGGCGCCTCCCCTGTCACCGCAGGCGGAGGTCACACACTAGCGGTTTGCAAGCCAAATCCAGATCACAGACCTTTCCGGTTTGGCCTGTGCTGTGTGTTTCTGTTTTGTTATGTGTTAAATTTGAATTAGTTGCTAACATTTAAAAATAAGTGTCCACGTGAAAATCCAGATTTCCAGTTTTTCTGGAAGAGCTCACTGGGTGGCATCACACTGGGCCTGGCTTCCCACCTGGGACCGTGGGCTTCGTGGGCTTCAAGGAGGAGGCCTGCCTTCCCCAGAGCAGCATTTTCTTGTGCTGGTATCTTCACACCTTCGCTCCCATGCCTAGCCCCTGCAGACATCTGAGCTGTGACTCCTGCTCATGAGCTAAAGTCCAAGCTCCTTGGCAGGCCCCAGGGCCTCAGTAGTGTGGCCCTCAGGATGAGCACTGCCATTTCGTCTTCTGTCCCCACTACCCTTGTCCCCAAGGCTCTGACCACAACACACTTCTAGTTCTTCAACCACCCATGCTCTTTCATGCCTCTGGGTATTTGCACAATTAGGGACCCTGCCTGTGGTGGCTGTCCCCACGCTCTGGACCACTCTGATGCCTCTCCAGTCCTGAGTGTAGGCTCCAGCCCACCTTGCCTGTGGAGCCTCCTGCCACCCTCTCCCAGGCAGCCAGGAGCCCCTCTGTGCCACCACTGCCCGCGTACCCAAAGCTATCTAAACACAGTTTCCCTGTTCTCAGATTGCTAGGCTGGGGGCTCAGGGGAGTGGGGGTCATGTCCTATTCTTTTATCACAGGTACCTAGCACATGTCAGCTTCCTGGACCTAGCTCAATACATTTCTTGAAGGGATGAATTAAATAGGGACCTTTGATTTCATGGGTGGCAAAGGCATTTTTAAAAATCCCCCCAAACAGCACCAAAGAAACTGAGAAGCCTTTAGTTTGCGGCTCTGTCAAGGGTCAGATTTTATCACATCTACCCACAACACATACATATCGCTCTAACACACACCTACCCCCAACACACATATTCACCTCAGGACTCCCAGACCCTGGTAGTTCCAGGACAGACCCTGCCTCAATCGCACCAGCCCTAGAAAAACATGAAAATGGGACAAGTGTTACTTTTGGAGATTCCACCACCAACTCATATACACACATACACACACACAGACACCACTGACATCAGACACACGTACACCCATGCACACACCTGTCCCTTGTCGATTACTCTGAGTACCTCATCTCTCATCCCAGCTGGCTACAGAGAGGCTCCCCCTCCCCCGCCCCCAAGCTCCAGGCCTTTCCAGATCCCTCTCCCACTAGAGCAGTGTGTTCTGAGTTCTAGGCCTACTCCTTGAACGCAACCAGCTACACCGACTGTGGAGTTGGACAGCCCAGCCCTGATCTAGTGGTAGACACAGGTCATCAAACTTCAAAGCCAAAAGGGACTTGGAGACGTTCCAGCCTAACTTGCCCATTTCACGGGCCTGGTGGGCAGGGCCAGGCCACAGAGGCTTAACAGCCTCAGGAGGAGGAGGGATGGCCACCAAGATGAAAAGCCATAGGGGACTGAGATACACTTGAATCCAGGCATTTTGCTGAGTACTTACACACCTGTTGTGATCCATCGAGCCGGCACTGCCAGGGTTCCCATTTACAGACATGGAAACCTGCCCACAGGGTCAGCTCTTGTGTGGCTGGACAAGGTTTGACCTTTGTCTGCTTGGCCCTGAAGCCCACCTTCACCACCACGTTTTGAACGTCTGGGTTTGGGCTTGAGGGGTACCTGGACAGTGGAAACGGAAGTTAACAAAGCTATTGAGTCGCTGCCTACAGGGGGCGCCATTCTAATTCGCAGCCCGGTAAATTTGTGTGTATCGGGATCATTTTCATGCAGCCCAAAGTAAAATGATTGGAAGAAGGGCGATTCTTTCTCATTCCCTCCTTAGACTCCATTTGGGCCCCAGGAGAGGCTGACGGAGCCAAGGAGATAACATATAACGAAAGATGGCACCTGGTGCGGTCTATACATTATCTCACTGGCCCTATTTTAAAGAGGGAGCTCAGGCCCCGCAGGCAATTCGCATGCGGCGGAAGCACATTTCCAGGACGCAGAGCGCAAGTCAGCCTGTCTCCAGACGTTGCTTTTGTTGTGCTCCCACCCAGCCTTGGGTCCCGTCAGCTGGGCAGTTGAGCTGTGCCCCATGGAGGAAAGCAGGGTCAAGTGCTAGTGCCCACGAACCAGCCCCGGAAAGTTCAGAGGCAATTAATGGGAAGAACAGGCGCCCTGCTCTGCCACCTAGAGCCCCAAGTCTCCTTCCCCTGCACCTGGGGCCGGCAGAGGTATCCATCCTCTGACACTGGCCAGCGCGGGTAATCCCCGGCTCCAGGAGCATCCGTTTGGAATTCTTGTTCACTTCCTCAGAAGCTGCCTCCTGCAGGCCTCCTGTACCTCCGCAGCCAATGCCATTCATCACCTTGGCTGGCCAATCCCCCAGGAATTTGGCAGCCTCAAAAAAAGTCAGCTCGGGTTAAAAAAAACAAAGCAACCTGGAGCCTCTTAAAACAATTGCAGAGGCTGGGCCAGGTCCAGAATGGGAAGCAGGTTTCTGGCCTGGCTTCCTCCCTTTCTCTCCCCCCCTTCCCACCTGAGATCCAGGAACACCGCCCTCCCCTGCCATCCCCACACCCACGCCCACACACACACACACCCCTGAGCTGGGGGGAACAATGTCACTGGAGTGAAACCTCCTTTAGATTGGGGGCGGGGGGAGTGGAGTCCAGAAGCCTGAAAACCACCTCCCATACTGCCCAGGGGATCCTCTCCTGACCCACTCCCACCCTCCCCCACCCATCTATGCCCCACACCCATCTATGCCCCCACCAATCTATGCCCCCCACTTCACCTCAGGCCTCCTGGGCTCATATTTGGCTCTAGCACCCCACTCCCCGCTGGAGGAGTTCTGCAGTCCACCTCCCATCCTGCCCTCAAGGGGGGCAGGGTGTGGCTCTGGGATGATTTCCCCCAGGGACACAAAGGAGCCAAAGGACTAGGTCAGGAGGGGTTGGAGCCAGCCGGGAGGCTCTTGGGTTGAGCCTTTTCTTGTCCAGCCCTCTCCATCTCCTCCTCAGCCCCCAGGACTCTGCAACAGTAAAACCCCAAGTGACCTAGCCTGGGGGCAGGTTCAGTCCAGCCTCAGGGATCTTCTGCTGAAGGGAAGAGCCTAAGGGCCTATAAACAAAGGAGGAAATACACAAACATCCTGCCTACTCACTAGGACAGAAGACTACTACACAGCTGGACAGAGGGATGCACACAGGTGCAGACCACACTGACAGCTCAAGTGAGCCGGTCTGGGGGAAGGAAGCTGCTTAAGGGGCTAAATCCAGGGCTGTGGCTCCCAGTCTTGGGCCCCAGGGCTCTAGGATTCCTCAAACCACTTAAAATATTTCAGAAAACTAGTGGATAGACTACATTTAGCCCTGGTGAGGCTTCGGGGATTAACAAAAAATCCAAGGCTCTGCTTTTGGCTGGATTCATATCAACTCAGTGTAGAAAAACTGGTCATCTCGGGCTAATAAACGTTCTGTGGGTACGTGTACATGTACAAGATTGAGAAAATGGAGAAAGAAGTAATAACAACAGTGGTTTAAATTTTTTTTTCCAAACATGGAGTTTGTAGTGGAGGAAATAATAAAATGAGTCTTAGGTGTTTATTTCCTTGATATACAAAAAGCTCCTACAAATCAATGAGAAACAGATGGATCTCCCAAGAAAAATTTGTCTAAGGCTAAGAAAATGGAGTTTACAAAAAATAAAAAAAGGAAAAAGAGAGAAATTCAAGAAGCCAACAAATTCAGGAAAGTATGCTCGGCCTCACTCTTAAAGGCATTTAAATTTTTCAAATGAGATACCATTTTTCACCTACAAAATAAGCAAAGATTTAAAGGTTTGATAACACCAGTATTGGTGCAGATGTAAGGAAACAAGCATTGCCACATACTGTTGGTAGAATAATAAATTGTTGCAGTGTTTTTTGAAGGCACTTTGGCAACATATATTTCTAATTGTGAGTGCACATGCTCTCAGTCAGCTGGCAATTGATCTAAAAATATAGTTGTCCCTCTCAGCACTGTTTGTAATGGCAAAAAGTGGAAGCAGCCTAAATGTCCATCAAAAAGGAACTGGTCACTTAAGTCTTTACAGAGGAGTATGCAGTCGTTACAAAAATGATAAATCTCCAGATATCCACATGGAAAAGATGTCCAAGATTAAGTGGCGGGGCGGGGGGGAACAAGCTGCAAAACAATACGGTTATGATATAGTCCATTTGCATAAGAAAACACAGATAGTGAATGATATCTATATATGCCTGTCTGGGGCAAATCTGCTGCAAAAGACCTCTTCAAAGTGTTAAAATGCCAAGATTGCACTTTAAAGACTAAGGTGCACCCGACCCAAGCCATACTATTTTCAATCACTTCATATGCATGTGAAAGCTGGGCAATGAATAAGGATGACCAAAGAAGAATTGATGCCTTTTAATTGTGGTGTTGGCAAAGAATATCGACTATACCATGGACTGCCAAAAGAATGAACAAATCTGTCTTGGAAGAAGTACAGCCAGAATGCTCCTTAGAAGCAAGCAAGGCCAGACTTCATCTTACATACTGTGGACATATTATCCGGAGGGATGAGTGCCTGGAGAAGGATATCATGCTTGGTAAAGGGTCAGCAAAAAAGAGGAAGACTTTCAACAAAATGGATTGACACAGTGGCTACAACAATGGGCTCAAACATAACAACGATCATGAGTGTGGTGAAGGACCAGGCAGTGTTCCATTCTGTTGTGCATACGGTCTCTATGAGTCAGAAGCTACTGGACGGCACCTCACAACAACAACAATGCCTATTGCCAGAGAGGCAGCGGTGGTTCAGGGGTAGAATTCTCGCCTTCTTTGCAGGAGATCGTGGTTCAATTCCTAGCTGATGCACCTGAAGCACAGCCACCACCCACCTGTCTGTGGAGGCTTGCGTGTTGCTATGATGCCGAACAGATTTCAGCAGAGCTTCCAGACTAAGACACACTAGCAAGAAAGGCCTAGTGACCCACTTCTGAAAGTCAGCCAGTCAAAGCCCTATGGATCACAAGAATCGGAATCCCACTTGACAGCAGCTAACAACAATTGCCTGTCTATGCATAGGCACATTTTAGGGGTAAACAAGAAATTACTAAGAGTGTTTCCCTGGGGAGTAGGATGGGACAAAGGGAAAAAGTGGGTCAAAACCAAATGAAACCCACTTCCGTCGAGTCAATTCCCACTCATAGTGACCCTATAGGACAGGGTAGAACTGCCCCATAGGGTTTCCAAGGCTGTAAATCTTTACAGGAGCAGACTGCCACATCTTTGTCCTGCAGAGCTGCTGGTGGGTTCGAATCATCCAATTTTCATTTAGCAGTGCTGTGCTTAACCACTGCGCCACCAGGGCTCCTAAGGAAAAGATGAGAGCCCCCAAATTAGAAGGAGGCGAAGGCCTGGGCTTGGATGATTACTGAGAAGGGAACCATCTGCGGATGGCTGTACCAAAGCCCAGAGGCAGAGGCTTGGGCAATACTTTGGAAGAGAAGGGGACCTAGAGTGCAGCCTTTCTTTCATCTGAAAGAGGAGGTTGGTAGACGGGCCTGCCCTCTCAGCACCCCCACTCCACTCAGGGAGTGAAGGCAAATGGAGATGGGGGAGAGGAGCCAAACCTGAAATAATGGCACAGCCTTGCAAGGGCAGGCTAACTCGCCCCGGGGGGGTTCATCCCAGCCCCTCCTCCTCACACCCCACCGTAAGCCTCCTCCTTCCCTTTCTCCCTGACCCAGGCCTGGACACAATCTCCAAACCGCAACAATATAGAATTTGCACAAGAGCTTTCTAAAAGGATAAGAAAAAGCGAAAAGGCAGACAAATAGAGGGTTGTTTGAGAACAGGTTTCTGACCAGAAGATCATACAGCCTGGCCAGAACAACTGGGCCCAGGGATGGAGCCCCCTGGAAGAAGAGGACTTTTCTGATCTTTGTGTGACTCCTCCCAACCACCATGGTGCGCGCGCACACACACACCTTAACTCCAGCCCTTTGGAGGCAGAGTCCGGTCACATGGACAAGGGCTGGGATCTCAACTCCTAGGCCCCTTATCAGGGCTGCCATTTTGCTTCTCAGAGTTTCAGTCTCTTCATCTGTAAAGTGGGGATCATAGTACCTTGAGGGTTGATGTGTAGATTAGAAATAATATAAGTAAATATTGTAGCACAGTGTTATGGCATATCATACCTGGCCATTAAATAGCATCTACAACTCAGTGTGTTCGTCAGTATTCTCTCCACTCAGCCTGCATGTTCACATCTCTGTGCCTTTGCACACACTTCTGTCTGGGATGCCCGTCCTTCTCCATCTGGGAAAACCTTTCTCATGTTTCAAGGCCTGACTCCAGATCACCTCCTTTGTGAAGACGTTTGCAGTCTTTGCTGAGGAGTGTTCTCTCGTCCTCAGGGCTCCCAGAGCATTTAGTTCATAGCGCCTTCCGGCACCTACCAGCTATATGGCAGGGAGCTGCTTACTCCTGTGGATGGGGGCCCTGGGCAGGTTACCACCTTTCCATCTTTGGATCCCTGCCCCAGCACAGAGGCTGCTGGATAAACTTTTGTTAAATGCTTATGTGAATGACTTCCGTCATCCTGGCAACCTTCCCTCATCCTCTCTGGGGAAGGGAGTGAGCAGAAGAACAAGATTCATTTCTCCCAGGTTCCATTCCTGGATTTGGTTTGATTCCAAAGGAGCTAAGGTGCCCTGAGGGGCTCAACTCAGATATCTTGTTATGCTGGGGCTCCCTGTACCAAGGGAGGGCCCTGAAGGCAAAGGGGCACAGCAGAGAGCTGGGCTTCAGAGGTGGTGGGGGGTGAGGGGGCATGGTCGGGGAGGGTAAATGCCCACCCTGGGCAGTTCCATCAGGCCAGCCAGCCTGGCAGCTTCACAGTCCACAAACTGGCTTTTGAAAAGCAAGCCAGCCAGCCTCGCCCCGGCTGAGCACAGCTAGCCTCTTCCCTCTGTGCCTAGTACTTTTCCCCATAGACACCCCAGGCCTGTCTAGGATCCTGGGCCCTGACAGGGAACTGACCTGGGCTAAGGGAACTTGGGTTTGTCCTGCCCCCTGCTGGCCACCATGGGAATGGCCCTCAACTGTCACGAAGGGGAAGGAAACTCCCAGAGGCTGGTTGGCAGAGTTGCTTGGGTGGGTTCCGGAAAACAAAGACCACTCCCAGCCCCCGGTCCTTCTCATTGTCCTGTGAGTCTCACCATTTGAACTTACTGGTTCAAGTCCAAACCCTTTGACAAACCTGGCATTCAAAGTTCTGCGGGATCCGCTCCAATGTCCATTTCCAAGCTGATTTCCCACCACTCTCTCCCCAGACCTCTCACTCCAGGTAAACCAGCTGTCTCCTGCTACTAGGACACACTCCGTTGTGAGTTCTGACCAACAGCTCCACACAGGCTATTCCTTCCACCAGCAACCCCTTTACCTTTTCCCAAGGCTCAATTCAAGTCTCATCTCCTCCCTGGCTGCCCCAGCTCTGGTCATCCTCATCCTGCTGAATTTGTCCTCTAGCATTTGTTGACTAGAGCTCGTGCTGCCACCAGGGACTTGTACTTACCCTAGTCTAATCTGCAATTAGACCAAAGGATGGTGTCATGTAGGAACATGTACAAGCTCAGGGGTTCAGCTCAGGGCCCTGCACACAGTTGGTACATAATCAACGCTGGGTGTGTAAGACATCAAATCTATCACATTCCAGCACCCCATGCTTCCATTCATCCCACCAGCCCCGAGCGCCTTGGGGAGGGAGAAGCATGTTCTCAGTTTAACGTGTAGGTCCCTGATCAGCCTCCAGGTACCCTGCCCTCCCAGGACTAGCGCTCCAGGAGTCCCCAGGCTGTCAGGGACAGGCAGCAATCGTAGGGAGGCAGCCGAGGGGAGGAATGTCCAAGGGATGTTAACCCTCTCCTTGGAGCAGGCTCCTGGGCCACTCACTCCTCTTCCAGCCACGTCAGTTTTCCTCACTTCTGGTTTCTTCCTACCTGCTTCACTCAGTGATTACCTATTAGGCGCCAGGCGCTGAACTGGTTATGAGCATTACACAGAAAAGACACAAAACCCTGTCCTCAAGTATCTCACAGCCTAGCTAGTGGAATTGGAAATTAAGCTATCCACCAATATCTTGCATTCAGGTCTAGGACAGAAGTATAAGAAGAGACTTGCTATCTCAGACCACAACCCTTGAACCAGGCGAGGGGAAGAGGGATCCAGGGAGGAGGAGATGTTGGAGGTGAGATGGGAAGGATGAACAGCAGCTACCCAGACAAAGAAGGGGGAAAGCACAAGGAGCAAGGTTTGCAGTGTGAAGCAGCGGCTGCCCTCAGGGAGCTTCAGGTATTTCTTTGCAGCTGGTTTTGGGTTGGGAGGGGCGTAAACTGGAGTGGAGGCTGAAGGCAGATCCCAAGTGCCTTGTGCAAAGCTAAGGAGTTTGATTTTTTTTTCTTAAAGCAGTGGGAGCAATTGGAGGATTTACAAGCAGGTGAGTGACATGAGTAGATCTGAATTTCAGAAAGGCCTAGTGGGTGGAAATGGGGAAGGATCAGAAGGGGGACTCTGAGTAGCATAAATGGCAAAACACTCAACTACTAAATGAAAGGTTAGTGTTTCAAACCCATGCAGAGGCACCTTGGAAGAAAGGCCTGGCAATCTGCTTCCAAAAGGTCACAGCCTTAAATAGAACTATAGGACAGTTCTACTCTGCACACATGGGGTCACTGTGAGTCGGAATCAACTCAGCAACAATAGCAAAGCATTACTTGGACTAATACAGTAAAAAAAAAAAAAAAAATTTTTTTTTTTTTTTTAATACAGTAACAGAAGGGAAAATCCCCAGGAAAGGGAAGATCACGTGGAGGGTTGGGAAGCTGTAGTGGAATGTGGGGAGCAGGTGGGGTTTCTGAATTAAGGCAGTAACAATGGGGAAGGAAAACTGTGAGCAGATTCTGAAGATTTAAAGAATAAAGTGCAGGATATGAGGGGTGGATGGTGGGGCCACGGACTGAGATGGGGACACAGGAGGAGGAACAGGTGGGGGCTGTGTCCAGAGCAGGCTCAGTATGGAGCATGGTGAGCTCAAAGTGTCTGAGAGACATTTGGTGGGTGGTGACCAAAAGACAGTGGTGTAGGAGGGTCAGAGGCGCAGGGAGACCGGGGCTGGAGTTATCAGCAGAGGTGTCTTCAGTCACAGAAGTGGATGGAAAGAGGGTAAGGGAGTGGAGGGAGGACGAGATGGAAGGTCCTGCTTATTTTAGGGGCAAAGGAGCCCTGGTGGCACAATGGTTAAGTGCTCCTTGCTAGTCGAAAGGTTGGTGGTTCAAACCCACTAGCCGCTCAGCCAGAGAAGGATATGGCAATCCACTTCTGTAGAGATTACAGACTTGATTTCTCTATGGGGCAGTTCTACTCTGTCCTACAGGGTGGCTATGGGTTGCAATCCACTGGACGGCAACAGCAACAGGTATAGCTGATCACTGAAGAGACAGGGAGACAAGAACAAACAAAAAGCAGGTGGTTAGTGGAAAGGCATTCAAGTCAGACAACATGGGTTCATACCCCAGCTCCTCTAGATATATGACCATTTCTTTAGCTTTCTGAGCCTCAGTTTCCCCATTCATAAAATTAATAATACCTCCTTTGCAGTATTATTAGAAGGAATAGAAAGAATATCCATAAAGCACATCACATAGCTCTTGGCAGAGAGATGTTCTATAAATGAGAACTACTACCATGAGAGGGTCAGTGAAAAAGAGGAAGACCCTCAACGAGATGGATTGACACAGTGGCTGCAACAGTGGGGTCAGGCATAAGAACGATTGTGAGGATGGTGCAGGATCGGGCAGTGTTTCGTTTGTTGTACATAAGGTTGCTATGTGTCGGAACCAACTCAACGGCACCTAACAACAACAACAACCATGAGCAAAAAACATGGAGGAGCTACGAAGGTTCTAGAATCTTCCAAGTCTGCTAGTGCTCCAGTCTTGCTCCTGATACAGTCGGGAAGCCCTTTGGGCTTCTATTCACCAATTCCATTACCAGCTAGGTAAGCAAGTCCAGTCGGGACCTAGATGCCCCTGTGGCTCAGGTGGGCCACATGCTTCCCTCCCTGAGTGGCCCAGCTGCAAGACCTCAGCATTCTGGGCCTCTGTCCTGCCAGGGATGGTCTTCTCTGGATGGATGCCACAGCTCACCCCTCCTGACGCCCTGCATCACCCCTCTAAAACCTTCCCTCTGAGGGCAGCTTGATGGGGAGGACACAGCAAGGGCCTCAGCCTCTGCCCCATGCCTGTGGACTGGTGATGTCTGTCCCACTGCACTGGCTCTGCCTTTCCACTGGGCAGCCTCAGGGGAGTGAGGTGGGATGGGATCAAAGGGGGGCTTAAGGAGTCAGGGAGCCCATTAGGACTGAAATTCTCAGCTCCCCTCTATGGCAGGAATTCCCTAATCCAGGGGGCATGTGGGCAAACTCCAAGGAGGCCAGGCAGTGAGGTGACCACCCCTGGCCTCAGTTTCCTGGCTGGGCCATGTCACCTCTGAGGTTCCTCCCACAGGGACAGTCTGTAATGCCAACTTGTCCTCTGGTTTCCTGCCTGAGATTCACTCACTGCCCAGCAGAGGGAGCCCACACCTCTCCGCAGACAGCCTAGAGCCGGTACCCAGGAGGCTGGCCCATGGTGAGGAAACTAATTAATTGCCATTGTGTAAGGAGTCCTGGTGGCAAAGGGGTTAAGCACTGGGCTGCAGCCTTGGAAACCCTATGGAGCAGCTCTATTCTGTCCTATAGTGTCGCTCTGAGTTGGAATCAACGGGTTTTGTTTGTGTGAGGCATGTGATGTGCTTAGCGAAGAGCCTGGACAGGGCATACACTCAATAAACAATAGCCACGGTTGTTTCCATATCACAGATGATGAAACTGAGGTTCTAAGAGTTTAATCTGAACCCAAGAGTTGTGGCTCTGATGATGGCCCAGGAGGCTGTGGGAGGGCATGAGCTGGTCTATAAATATAAGGAGAGCTTGGCTTTTTTTGGCTTAGGAGAGGGGGCACGTTGGGTAAGCGTTCCAGGGATGCAGATCTGGGCCTGGCCCAAGGAAGAATGTCCTAACAGGAGGGGTGGTGGGCGAGGCCAGGGACTGCTTTGGCATCTGTGACTGCCCCATCTTAAGAAGTGTTATGAGGAGTCAGGGATTAAGGGATGATTGGTCTTTCTCTGGAGCCCTGGTAGCACAGTGGTTAAGCATTCAGCTGCTAACCAAAAAGTTGGCGGTTCAGATCCACCAGCTGCTCCTTGGAAATCCTAGGGGGCAGTTCTACTCTGTCCTACAGGGTTGCTATGAGTCAGAATCGACTGGATGTCAGCGGGTTTGGTTTGGTTTGGTTTTGGTTCTCTCTAAGGTCCCTGGGTGGGTTTGTGCTTGCCTACTAACCTAAAGGTTGGCGGTTTGAACCCACCCAGGGGTACCACAGAAGAAGGGCTTGGTGATGGTAATCTGCTTCCTTTAAGATTACAACCAAGAAAACCCTATGGAACAGTTCTATTCTGTAACACATGTGTTGCCATGAGTCAGAATCAACTCAACAGCAACAGGTTTTGTTCCCTCTAAGACCCCCTCCAGCCCAGGGAGCCACATTCGGGGAGAGGTGAAGGGCCAGCTGCAAAGGGTGCCTGCCCCAAGTCACAGAGGCCCCTCTACTCTGGCCTGTCTGGCACTGAAGACCTGCCTGCCATTCCCACTGAAGGCTTGTTCCAGAATCCCAGGCAGGCCTCTCAGGGCAGGACCCTCGGTGGCCTGGGTTATGCGATCTGTGCTCACAGGACTAAGACCCCTCCAGTCTTTGGGAATTCAGGGCTGGGGAGAGCAGGAGAGCCTCAGGTCCAGCTCATCAGGTTCATTCTGGAAACCCTGTGAGGCTTTCTGCCTAGGCCTATATGTGGCCTAAGACTCTGGGCACAGAACCCATTTGAGGGTCAGTGTTGGGGAGGCTGAGACTCCTGGCCCCAGCTACTGTCTAATTCAGAGCACTGCATCACAGAACAAGCTCCTCTGGAATGATGCTGCCTATCTGCGGCACAAGCTCACCCCATGGGGCACATACACCTCCACCCAGGGGACTGAGTGGGGAGGGTAGGTGGCAGCCAGAGAGAAAATCTCCCAGGTCTCAAGCTGGTCACGCTGCAGCTTGGACTGCTCACTTCTGGGCCTCACACTTCAGGAAGGACCTTGCCAACTGGAAAATGGTGGAGCACCAGCTCCCCTAGGGACCACTGGGGCGACTAATAAACATTTGGATTCTGGGACTCCTTCCTGGACCCCCTGAATTGAACTCTGTGGGTGGGATCTAGGACTCTGCATTTTCAACCATGCTTCCCAGGGGATTCTTGCGGAGTCAGGCATTAGAGAAACTGCTCTCAAGAGACCAAGATGGTGGCTTGCCTGGGACCCATACTATGCCAGTGTGGCTGAAAGAGTTGGGTAGGGAAAGCCTGCTTGAGGAAGAAATGCCTCAGAGGGATCAGATCTATTCTGAGTGGCTCCACAGGAATCTCTAAGAACAGCAGGAGAGACTTAGGAGGAGGCCGTCTTTGGGGAGCATCTCTCCTGCTCCAGGCATTTGACTGTGTAGTCTCAGGTGATCCTCACAGGCATCATCAGCCCACTAACGGATGATGAAATTGAAGTTCAGAGGACTTAGGTTCCAAAGCCACACGGCTAAGAGCCAGAACTAGGTAAGTTCAAGCTGAATTTTTCTAACTCTGAGACCCACGCTCCTTCCTCTGTACCATGTAGTGTCCTACCTGGCCTGGATCGCCAGTGAGGTAACAAGCTCTTGGTCGCTAAGAGGATTCCAATACCAAAAACCAAACCAAACCCAATGCAGTCGAGTCGATTCCGACTCATAGCGACCCTATAGGACAGAGTAGAACTGCCCCATAGAGCTTCCAAGGAGCGCCTGGCGGATTTGAACTGCCAACCGTTTGGTTAGCAGCCGTAGCATTTAACCACTACACCACCAGGGTTTCCGAGGGTTCCAATACCTGTTAGTTTTTGCAGAGGAGGATTTTGCTTTGCAGGGAGGTTGAATAATGTCGGATGAGAAAATGTGGTGGGGGTGTGCAGCCCAGAAACCAAAAAAGGGCTTCCAGGCTCCCCAGCTGGCTCTGCACTTCCACCCACACATATACCTCTACCAGCTCTGGGACAGCGGTACAGCGTGCCTAACGCTTCTCAAGCCAACCAGGGTGAGGCTGCCTGTCCTGGTCCAGAGACCTAGTGGCCCCAGTGTGGGGCCTAAGATTCCCTGAGACCCCCCAAGCACCAGCGACCTTGAGGCAACTGAGCTCCCCCCACTGGCCTTCCCAGGCCTCAGGCCACTGATCTCACTGCTATCTTTGACGGTGTCCCCCACTCCCACCCCCCACGCACAGGACAGAATCCCAGGGTTGCAAGAGGAGTGCGTTCCTGGGACGTTTTTGTCTTGTTTTGATACTTTTAAAATGATCTATTATTTTGTGGGAGCGGAGAGGCATGGATTACAAAAGTAACATGTTTCTTGGGAAAAAGTTGGAAAATATAGAAAAACACAAAGAAGAAAGTAAGAACCACACAGAAGCCCTCCCTACGCCCATCTAAAGACAACTTTGTTTCTTTTAGTGTCTCTTCTTCAAGGCAGACTCCTTGGGTTTTACTGGCTGTGTGACCTGGGACAAGTTACTTAACCTCTCTGTGCCTCAGTTTCTTCATATGTAAATTGGAGATAAAAATAGTAGTACCTACTTCATAGGGTATTCCCACCCATCTGTCAGTTTGTCCTTCTGTGGTGGCTTTCGTATTCCTGTATTGTGGGAAGCGATGCCACTAGTATTTCAAATATCAGCAGGGTCACCCATGGTGGACAGGTTTCAGCAGAGCTTTCAGACGAAGACAGAGCGTGGAAAAGGCCTAGTGATCTACTTCCAAAAATTAGCCAATGAAAACCCTATGGATCACAACAGAATATTGTCTAATAGAGTGGGGAAGATGAATCGCTTATGTTGGAAACCCAAAACACCAAACCCTTTGCTGTCGAATCGATTCCAACTCATGGCGACCCCACGTGCCAGAGTAGAAACGCGCCATAGGGTTTTCTTGGCTGTAATCGTAACAGAAGCAGGTAGCTTAACAGAAGCAGGTAGCCTAACAGAAGATACCTTTAGGGTAGTAACCCAGTGCTATCAAGTTGATTCTGACTCATAGCGACCCTATAGGACAGAGTAGAACTGCCCCATAGAGTTTCCAAGGAGCGCCTGGCGGATTTGAACTGCCAGCCCTTTGGTTAGCAGCTGTAGCACTTAACCACTACGCCACCAGGGTTTCCTTTAGGGTAGTAGTTAAGCACAAATCATTTGTGCTACCTAGGGACCCCATCCCACCCCCCCACTCCCCACCCAGCTAGAAGGCACTCAAAAACCATCGTTACCACCATCATCAGTTGCCATTGAGTCAATTTCAACTCATGGCGACCCCATGTGTGTCTGAGTAGAACTGTGCTCCATATGGTTTTCAGTGGCTGATTTTTTGGACGTAGATTGCCAGGCCTTTCTTCCAAGGTGCCTCTGAGTAGACTTGAACCTCCAACCTTTCAGTTAGCAGCTGAGTGTGTTAATCAATACACAGTGGCTGAAATAATGGACTCTGGCATACCAAAGATCACGAAGATGGCGTAGGACCAGGCAATGTTTTGTTTTAGTTTACATGGGTGGCCGTGACTCCATGGCGACTAACAACAACACTCCACAGGGTTGTTTTGAGCACATCGTGTAAAGTACTTAGCTTGGTGCCTGTCACAGAGCAAGTGGTGAATGAATGTTTAGATTTACACAGTTACTTTTTTTCTATGTTTACATTTTCATGATTACAACTTGGTTTTACAACAGTGACATCTTACAGTTGTCACCATTTCGTAACTGGCCTTTTTCACCTGATGCTACATCATGAGTATCTTCTATGTTTAGATTTACGAGGATTACAATATTGTTTTCTGTTTAGATCCATATGATTAGGGATTTTATTTAGACTTTTTTCTGTGTCAATTTACATGTTTTCAATTTTTTTTTTTTACAAAATTGAGATGTTATCTACCATTTTGTAACAGACCTTTTTTATCTACTACCACAGTCTGAATTTTTCCGTATCATTGAGTGTTCTTTCACCACAGGGTTTTGAGTGGCCGCACTGTTCTCTGTCTTGGGCAAGTGGTTTGAAGCAGGGAGAGAAGTGTATGAGGGAGGGGGCAGTGTCAGTCAATGCCCCTCCCCTTTATGCCCATGGGAACTGGCAAGGCCAGGCCAGGGAGGTCACCCAGTGACCCAGGGAGAAGCCGTGAGCCTGGCCACCACAGGGCCACCTGTTCCTGGGAGGGCGAGCCAGGGCACTGTCCAGCATGGTGATGGGACCATCCCGCCTTACTTCTCCCCACCTGCCCCACAGATGTGAGTGTGCTGGGCCCAGGCGGGACCTTCCCTTGAGATCAGAGATGACATTCCCTTCCTGGAGACTGCCCGTTCCTAACCGGCCCATCCCCAGTCTGGCCCTGAGTTCCTCCCCGGCCTGGCTTGCCTGTGAAGCTGCTCTGAATCACAGTCCAAGGTCCAGGCCTCTGGGAAGGGCTTTTTAGGCATACGTAACAGCTTTTCCTCCAAGGGAGCTGGGGAATCCCTGGATAAGGGGTGGGATGTAGAACAGAGGGCAGCGGTGGGGAGGTATGTGTAGGAGTCACCCAGTGGATTCAAGGCTGGGAAGGGGCAGAACCAAGTGCGTGGTAGTGGGGGAGGGGAAAGTAAGAGATATCTGGAATGATGTCTGGCTGCCAGGGATGGTTAGAAAAAGGTTGGAGAAATAAGGCCCACCACTGGCTTAGGGATTTGGAGTTTCAGAGGGACTCAGGATGAGCTAGCCAAATAGAGGTGGGTCTGAGAGTGGCTGATCCCAACCCCAATCTCCCAGTCCCTGGAAAAGGCAGCTTCAAGGATGGCATAAGCCTGGGCCTCCTTCCCTAGAAAATCGAGCCAGCTACCGTCTAGTCAACTGTGACTCATAGCGACCCCATGCATGGCAAGAGTAGAATTGTGCTCCATAGGGTTTTCAGTGGCTGATTTTGGGGAAGTAGATTGCCAAGGCTTTCTTCCAAGGTACTTCTGGGTGGACTTGAGCCTGCAACCTTTTGGTTAGCAGCCAAGCACATTCCTGTTTGCACCACCTAGGGACCCTGATTCCACCCTCCCATTGCCGTCAAGTTGATTCTGACTCATAGCAACCCTATAGGACAGAGTAGAGCTGTCCCATAGGGTTTCCAAGGAGTGGATTCGAACTGCTGACCTTTTGGTTAGCAGCTGAACTCTTAACCACTACACCACCAGGCCCTAGCCCCAGAGAATTAGCCATTTTCCCTCAAATCAGCCCCACCCCCTGGCTCCTTCCTGCTGCCTGAGCCACAGAGAAAGTGCAGCATAGCTCAGTCTGACCAGAACCAGTGGGAGGGACCCAGTGGGGCCTCAGCAGATAGCCCATCTTCTTCCTCCTTACTCCTATACAGACGAGTTCCTCCACCTACGGTCTGGACACCCCATCTTCTGGCACCTTCTCAAAATCTTCACTCTTCCAGTATCTCTGCTTCCTCATCAATCTCGCCAGTAAATTATCCTCATTAGTAAATACACTACAATGCCTTCCATCCTTAAATAAATTCAAAATCAGTATCATATCCCCCTTCTGACCACCAGCCCATTCAAAGCAAAGCCTCTTGCCTCCACTGTCTACACCCACCCTCTCGAAGCCTCCCTCTCTCCACCTCTGTCTCATTCTTCAACCCTCTCCAGTCTGGCTCCACCCCCACCACTCCGTGAAACTCATTTCATTAGCACCACCAATGACCTCTGCATTCCCAGATACATGTGTACATCTCTTTTCACTCAACTTCTCAGTAGCACTTGGCACAGTTTTCACTCCTTCCTCCTTAAAATATTCTCCTCTCTTGGTTCCAGGGATGCCTCCCCCACCCTGGGTCTCCTTCAAGCTCATTGGCCACCCCTCCTCGGTCTCCTTAGCTGGTTCCTCCTGACCACCCCAGTCTCCTAATGCTGGGAGGCCCTGAGTTCCTGTCTCTTTACCTCCACGCTTTCCACCATGATCTCACCCAGTCTTTTTTGTCCCTCCAATTGCCACTCAGTTGATTTTAACTCATGGCAACCCCATGTGTATCAGATAGAACTGTACTATGTTTCATGGGGTATTCAATGGCTGATTTTTTGGAAGTAGATCACCAGGCCTTTCTTCCAAGATATCTCTTGGTGGACTCAAACCACCAAATTTTCAGTTAGCAGCCAAGCTCATTAAGCACTTGCACCACGCAGAGAATCCCACCCAGTCTTAGACCTCTGAACATTAGTCATGTTCTCACAACTGCCAAAGCTATATGCCTGTCCTACTCCCCCTTTCATGATACTTTCACCCAGAGGCCAAATAACCCTCTCAAACTGAAGACATCCAGAATGAAACTGAAATTCTGTATCCCTCCCCATCTTCCAAACCTTCATCTCTGTCGGTCACCCCCATCTCACCAAATGTCACCCTAATCCTCCAGTTGTTCAAGCCCAAAACATAAGAGTCATCCTGAAGTTCTCTTTCCACCTAGCCCCCTACATCCAATCCTGGGCATGTCCTGTAGCTCCACCTGCAACACAAGTCTCCATCCTCACTGCCCTCATCACCCACACCCAGTAGCCTGCTCATGGATCTCCCCGGGTCCACGCCCCACGCCCACTACAACCCATTCTCCCCACCACAGCCAGAGAGAGGTGCCAAAAGCACAGTTCAGGGAGTGTCCTCTGCTCAGAATCCCTCAGTGTCTTCCAATCACCTGTGGCACAAATGCTGGCCTCCTGGCAGTGGTCTGAAGAGTCTACGCCTCCCACCGCATCTTAGACCACTCTCCCCTCCCTCATTCGACTCCAGCACCACGGCTTCCTTTCCAGTCGCAGTACCTTCGTTGTGCTTTTCCCCTTCTCTGGGCTTTCTTCAGCTCAAAGCTCCCCTCCAGTGAGGTCTTCTCCAACCACATGCAACCAGGGTCCCCTCCCATCCCACACTGTCATTTGTGTCACCCTCTTTATTCCTTCTGGTCACTTATCAGGGCTCCCACTATCTTTATGTGTGTGTTTTTGTTTCTTCTACCTCTACAATGTAAGCTCCAAGTGGGCAGGGGCTTCATTCCTCTTGCTTTCTCCTGTACCTGGCTCATAGAAGCAATTTGCCCTTGTATGCCAGGACTAGGGGCAGCAGTGGTAGAGATAGGGTTCATTTCTGTGACTTCCCAGTGGCCCAGGGCCAGTGTCAGCCCCTGCCATGACGGCCACCACTCAGGCTCCAGCCCCTAACCTAATAACAAGGCTGTGCTTCATCTACCAGCAAAAGGCTCTAGCTAGACCTTGCTCTGGTTGGGTACAGCTCTCTAAGCCTAGGGCACTCCTACCTAGCGTGACCCTAATACCTCACAACATGCTCTCTTCTTTTCAAAATGGGTGATTGAGAGCTTGGCAATAACTAACACCATAATAATATTCTAGGTAATCTACAATTTTTTTTTTTTTTGGCACAAGCTGCACTGGTCTCTTTCCAAAGGGATGAGGAGCCCTCTTGGCTCCTGCGGCCTTGGTCTCTCTCCTCTTCTTTGTTCTCTTGAGAAATGGCCTTCAGTGTGTAAGACAGCAGCTAGGAAGTCTGCCTGATGCTTTTGGTCTACAACTTTCTTTCCTGCTCCTTATCTCAGTCAGCATGGACTTGGCAGGTCAGTTCTACTAGCTAAGAGATTCTTATGTAAGTTTTTTTCCTGTTACAAACATACAGATTAGCAAGTCCAGATATCTGACATGCATATATTTAGTTTAATAAAGAGTTTTTTGTAGTTGTTTTGTGATGTATACGACCATTTGTGGGCTACATGCTTAAAAACATCAGGTAAGCCTTGCCAAAATGATATATAAGCTCTGATGTAAAATTTGCTTTTGGGGGGACTCCATAAAGCCTGTGTTGCTGTCGAAGCTCCTCCGTTGGTGTCACCTCCTAATAAACTTTCTCTCTCTTTCTGACTTGGAGTATGCTTCATTGGCTCAACTGCTCCAGGGCATGGGCCCCAATCAAGTAGCACCGGCACTCTGTCGTTGGGGCCTCTCAGCCACAAACAGGCCTCTGTTCCTGAATACCAGAGTCCCGCCCTGCCCACTCACTGCCTTCCATGAAAACAGAGCCCTCTTCCCTATAACCCTCCAGAGTTCCCAGCACTACCCAGGGCCTGCTCTGGAGTTTCCAAGAGATAACCAGGCCTCCTTCCTGGACCGCACCAGGGTGTCCTGAGGGGCTCCTTGGCTGCTTCAGCCTAAAACTCACGCCCCTGGGGTTGTCCCTGTATCCAGTCCCTCAACAGTCTCCCTCTATACCCTGACAACCCGTAAGGGGCAGGGCTTTCCCAGGAGGCAACAGATCCAGCGACAACCTTGTCACACCTCTGCACAAAACCACTCAACGACTCTGAGCACTGCCTGGTGACAAAGACACATACATCTCTTGTCACCTACCCCACCTCCGCACCACACATATACACACAGAGGTCATGCTCTGGCCATACTCAGCTTCTCACCGTGCTGCTTCCCCCACCCAACCTTCCCACTTCCTGCTCCCTCTGCCCAGTGTTCCCTTCCCTTGCCATCTCCTGGTGGCCTCCTTCATGTCCTCTAAGAGTCAACTCTAGCATTTCCTCCTCTGGGGATTCTTCCCTGATGGCCCAAGCATAGTCTGGTCTTCTGTGCCTGGGAGCCACAGTGTATTTAGTTATTTACAAGTCCATTTCTCTTCTAGACTGGCAAAAGGCCATGCTGAGACTAAGGGGATTCCCCTCTGGTGGGGAGGTGGACATGCCCTCAATGTACAACCTGCAGGAATAGAGGGATGTGTGTACGAGGTGCCTGGGAGCCCAGGGCCAGAGAGAAGTCCCCACCATCCCTCAACAGGGAGGTCTCCCAGAGGAGGCAGAGCTTACATGGAGCCATGAAAGCACAGAGGTGTTTTCCAGGTGAGCAAGTAAGGGGTCGGCATTCCAGGCAGGTAAAACATCATGCAGCCAGGTACCAAGGCATCAGTGGTGTCATTACAGGAGCACAGGGGGTGGCGACCGTACTGGGTGACACTGTCAGAGGGGGTCACACCAAAATAACTATCTATAAAAAAATCCCTATAGTTAGTTATAACAACAAAAACATTTTTCCTCAGCCCACCTTCCATGTATCGACACACCTACAAGGCTAAAACTCTATGTTAATTTACTTTTTGAACCTTCTGACGCGCTCTGGTCAGAGCTGTCATTATTACCCAATTACAGTGATGCTGCAAATCACGTGGTTTCATCTGCACTCACTGAAGCAGGCGTTGTTGTTTTTGTTGCTGCCGGTGTTTTTATAGTCGCTGATTCTACCAAATTTTCTGGTGTTTTAGGTACAATATTGTGGTAATTAGTATTTGTGAGCCTATATCGATAACGTTTTTGAGAATGAAGTAGTAATTAAAGGAAAAGAAGGAGTGATATATGGAAATTATGATTTATGAGTAATGTTAACACAGAAAACATTACTAAGGATTCTCTGTGGTCTGGTATGGGAGGAGGTCCATGACCGGGGTGGTGGTGTGCCAGGGCCGGATTACCCAATAAGCAAGGTATGTACGGGCCCAATTGTGCCTTCCCACCAATCTGCAGTGCACAATTTCACCTGTCCCCCACCATGTCAACAATATGGTGAAACCCATGTGAAATTGCTCACACAGATTAGCAAGTAAATACAGTTAAGCCTGAGCACCTTGCTCAGTGCTAGCTGGCACATACTGGGCTTACTGATTAATCTGCCTCTGGGCGACAGCATGAGTACTGCACTGGGTGACACCAGTCCCACTGATGCCACTGCCAGGCATGACTCTTCTAGGAGTTCCAAGTCATTCTCTAAAGCTGAGGATAAAGTCCAAGGGGCAGGGAGTGGTGGGAGATAAGACCAGACTCGAGATAGGAGCCTCAAGCTCATCAAGGGCCTCATCTGCCATAACAAGGAGTTGGGGTTTTAGCCTGAGAGCAGCGGGAAGTCAGTGATGGATTTTAAGCAGAGGAGTGGGATGACCAAATTTCCATTTAAGAAAGGTGCCCCGTCCACAGTGACGAGGGAAGGTTAACGAGAGCAAGGCTGGAGGCAGGCAGACAGGTTAGGAGACTGTTACATGATCAAAGCGAGCGAGTTTGCTGAGGGTTTGAGCTACTGGCAGGAGCAGCGGGGTGGATATAGCCGAGCTTGCTAAGGAGTTGTGACTACAGGATGGGTGATGGATTGAATGTGGGGCAGAGGGAGAGAGGGGTCTGGGAGGGACTCCCAAGTTTCCTGCTTGGCTGCCTGGCTGGGGTCAGAGCTTCCACTGAGACAGGGAGCAATGGGGAGACATTGTCTGGAGGGAGACAACGAACTCAGGCTGAGCTCCGAGATGTCTGTAAACTCCAGGCATATCTTAGCACTTAGCACAGTGCCTGGCAGACAGGAAGCCCTCAATATATAGTTGTCAAACGGATGAATGAATGAGGTCCCACAGCCTTCAGGAACCTCACAATTTCAAGGCAAGGCTCTCTGAGTCCCTGTTCCTTTTACTACCTGAGTCCTGGCTCCTGGCGCCTCAGCCAGTATTACTTGCCAAAGAACTGCTTTGGCACCCAGACCTTTCTTTGTAAAGAAGCATCAGTTATGGCCCCGAAATTCCCAGGTGCAGGTGGTCTGGCCTGTCCCTCCCTCCCCAACCAAATGCCCCTCTTCCCTGGGGCAACTCCCCTCTGGCAGAAACCCACAATGCCTGGCACCAAAGAAGTCCGGGCCCAGCCCTGCCACCCAGGCTGCAAAAGGTTCCTGTGTAGAGAGACCCAAACTGCTCCCAGGGGCACTCCTAAAGGTCATCACCAAGTACATGGTGCTGAGGAGCCAGGTGGAGCACATGCTACTCTGCCCAAAGGTATCACTTACACTGGACTGCTGCTGTGGGTTCAGCCCCTTTCTCTGTCCTTGCCCCCAGCTCCTCCATGAGAGTGTCTGGTATGCTAGACTGACTTGGGGAGAGGTCTGTGGCAAGGACGGGGCTTGCCCTGAGCTGGGCAAGTACAAGGTCTCAGCTAGGTAGCCCATGCCAGGGCTAAGGGGGAGGAGGTATGTGGCTGCAGCCTTGATGAAGCTGGGACTGGGGGAGGTGACTGGGGTACAGGCCATCCTGAGAGAAGCCGAAGGAGGGCCAAGGCCAGGGAGGAGGGAGGAGGGGAGAGGCTGAGCTCCAGGGAAATTAGAAGGGCTGGTTCCCACAATCGAGGCTCTGCTAATCACTGGGCCCCAGTGGCTGGCTGCCCGCTGGACTCCCCAGGGGCCCACACCAGACCATGTGGGGAAACCCCCGGCCAGGATTCAATCTTTGGACCCCAGGACATGAGGGCAGTGTTGTTGGTTGGGGTGGGGGTGAGGGAATAGGCCAGAATCTCCTGGGATGGTCCCAGGGAAGCCAAGGATGGGGGTGTAGGATGCAAGTTGTAGCTCCCAGACTATACCCTCCATTGTAGATCATCACACCCATCAGGCCCTGACCCTCTGCCCCAAGGACCACCTCCACACTGGGCATTTCCCCTCTCCCCTCCTGCCTTGCTTCCTTGGTTTTTTTATTCCTTCTGGCCTCCCTTGTTAGACTGTGAGCTCCCAGAGGGCAGGGAGCCTGGCCCACCCTAGATGCCAAAGAAGGCTGTTAAATAGAATGAGGTACAGGGGCTGGGCAGTTCATGAATAGAGACAGAGACACAGAAGCAGGCCTCAGTTTCCCAACCAGGCATCAACCAGAGGTCTTGGTGGGGAAGGGAGAGGAAGGAAGAGGCTGGAAGACAAAGAATGGTGGGTGAGAGAGCTCCCTGCTGGGTGGGAGGTGACAGAATAAGGGACAGAATGAGGTGGGCCGTCCAGAAAGAAATCTCAGCCCACCATGTAATGTCCACGGTGGTCCCATGCCCCAGTCCCATCTGCTCTTACAAAATCCATGTTCTGCTCACAGATGCCACCTGGATACACATAACCATGCACTCACAGTGCAGCATCCACCCACATACACACGTACATATTCCAGCCTCAACTTCCCCCAAGCCGGGGGGCCACCTCCAGCAGACTTGCCCCCAGGCACAGAACCCAGACTTTCCTCTCCATCTGGTCCCAGTCCTAGTACCTGATGGTAACCCGGAGCCCCAGGGGAGGTGCCCAAAAGGCAAAGGGGAGAAGAGACACACCCTAGGACCAGAGGCAACTGGAAGAGGGAAGCTAGGAAGCAGGGGTCTCTGGTCAACCTCAGGGCACCAGCCGGGCACCTGTCAGCACTGGTATTGCCACAATCCAGTCTCTGGTGTTGGGCGGGTGGTGGCCCAGGCGGCCTCCCCACCCACCAGGGTCCAAAGAGCACAGGTGTGGCTGCCTCTATGGCCTCATCACCACAGAGCCCGCCTGCTCACCAGGGCTCTGCTTGTGGCCCTAGCAGAGAAGCTGCTGCCCTCTCACCACCAGCACCAGACTGCCAGCTCCAATACCAGCCACCCCAAGAGGACCGGCCACTAGGACTCACTGGCACCTAGGTAAAGCCCTGGCCCTCAGGGAAGATCAGGACCCAGACCAGCTGAAGGGGATCCCTGGGTGGTTGGAGGCAACTCAGTGGCTTCCCTAGTCTGCTGCCAGCCTGTTCCCAGACAAAGCAAGGAGGGTCAGCCCCAAGGAGGGGCTTGGGGGAATCTCAGAGCTGGCTGGTTGGCTGGATAGGAAGCAGAGAAGGGTGGTCCAGGGCTCCAGAAGCATCTCTGGGCAGCTTCCCTAGTGTCTGTGATACAGACACCCCCTACCAGCTTCAAGCCCCTACACTTTGGGCATAAGTGGGGGAAACTGGGCTGCCACAGCCCTCCCCACCTTCACCCAGTGGCAAGGCAGGCCAAAGCCAGCCCCTCCCTGCTCCTGTTGTCAGGCGCCCACTTTTACCTGCCCTCAGGGACCCACAGAGACGATCTACATGTGTGCGTTAGTATGTGTGTGGTGTGCGGTGGATGGGGGGCGTGTTTTGGGTGGGATGAAGCGGGGCTGACCGGGACAGAGCTTGTTTTCTCTTTGCGTCTAGAAGCAGGAAGTGTCATAGCCTGGGGTGAGGCAGTAGGGTGGGGGAGCAGGCTTCTCACACCTTACTCTGGGAGAATAAATGGGCCCTGGTCTCCCAAAAGAGGAAAACAGATCCAGACACCTCCTCCACATTTCCTTGCTTGTTTACCAGTAACCTGTTTCCACAGCAGAGTCATCTTATCAGATCCTCTGTGATTTCCGTAACAGTCCTAATAAATAGGGTGTGGGCTGCTCTTTTATACTTTACCCAGGATATTCCAGGGTTCCTGTACAACTCAGGGATGTCACGCAGATACGTGGACACCCACAAAACTGACACTCTACACAGGATGCATACAAACCTCACTCAAATAACACATACCTTTGACTCACACCCACGACTGACTCCCACCCGTGCCCCACATGTACACATGCACCACATTTAATTCAGGTCCATTTTAACACATGTGTGTTCTGGAGCCACTCTGTGCCAGGAAAACACTGGGAACACAGCGATGACCAAGGCAAGGCTCTGTCCTCAGGGGTTCAGAGCCCAGCGGGGGAGGCACATATGTAATCAAACAATTAAAACATGGCAATCGCAGCTAGACAGGTCTGAGTTCATTTTCTGTTAAACACCAACTAGTGACTTCAGGCCTATCCCCCTCTTTGAGCCTCAGAGTCCTCATCTAGTCAATGAGGACAATAGCACTACCACCATCATAAGATTGTTTTGTGGATTAAATGAGTTAAGGAAGATAAAGCATTTAGAACAGTGCTTGGCACATAAATCAAAACCAAACCCGTCCATTGCCATTGAGTCAATTGCAACTCATAGCGACACTATAGGACAGAGTAGAACTGCCACATTGAGTTTCCAAGGCTGAAATCTTTACGGCAGCAGACTACCACATCTTTCTCCCGCGGAGGAACTGGTCGGTTCAAACTGCTGACTTTTTGACTAACAGCCCAACGCTTAACCACTGTGCCACCAGGGCTCCTCTGCTTGTCGCACAGTGCCAAGTAAATCCAAGGAGACTGTAGTAAAAATTAAATAAAACAGTGTCTATAAGGGACTTGGCACAAGGCTCATAGCACTAACCACGGTGGCTGTTGTACTGTCGTTATTAGGAACATACAAGCTATGGTGTGGCTTTACAGAGGGCCCTCTCCTGGTGGGGTGGAGAGGGGTGATTCAAGGAAGGCTTCACTGAAGAGGGGATGCTTGAGCTGGAATTTAGAGGATAGGGTGGGCCGGGGCTCTGGGCAGAGGGTAAAACCAAAAAACCCCTTGCCACATAGTCGACTCCAACTCATGGCGACCCTACAGGACCGTGTAGAACTGCCCCACAGAGTTTCCAAGGAGCACCTAGTGGATTTGAACTGCTGACCTTTTGGTTAGCAGCTGTAGCACTTAACCACTACACCACCAGGGCAGAGGGTACAGGTATGAAAAGCCAAAGAGACAGGAGACTTGGTAGACATTCAGGGAAGTGCAGGTGGATAGTAGTGTCAGGATGTCACTGATAAATCCTACACAGTGCCATCACAAGTGCAAACACATGCATTCGAACTCACATACACACACACACACACACACACACACACACACACACACACACATCCTGCGAGCTTCCCCAGCTCAAGAGCCAGCATCAGTTTCCTCCCAGTTTGTACAAGTGAAGCAAGCTTGGACAAGAGGGCTTGCTTGGCAGGGAAGGCTGCTGAATCCTCTACCTTCCCTACAGAAGCTGGGTTCAGCCCACTCACCTGGTGTCTTAGTCATCTAGTGCTGCTATAACAGAAATTCCACAAGTAGATGGCTTTAACAAACAGAAATTTATTCTCTCACAGTTTAGGAGGCTAACCCACCCACTGCCGTCGAGTCGATTCCGACTCATAGCAACCCTATAGGACAGAGTAGAACTGCCCCATTGAGTTTCCAAGGAGCACCTGCTGGATTCGAACGGCCGACCTTTTGGTTAGCAGCCGTAGCACTTAACCACTACACCACCAGGGTTTCCTTTAGGAGGCTAGAAGTCCAAATTTAGGGTGCCAGCTCTAGGGGAAGGCTTTCTCTCTGTGTTGGCTCTGGGGGAAGGTCCTTGTCTCTTTCAACACCTGTCGGCATTCCCTGGAGATGTCCATGTGTCTCAGCATCAGTCTTCCCCTGGGTCTGGTAGGCTCTCGGTGCAAGGACTTAAGGTCCAAAGGATACACTCTGCTCCCGGGTCTTCTTTCTTGGTGGTATGAGGCCCCTCGATCTCTGCTTGCTCGTTCAATCTCTTATATCTCAAAAGAAATCGACCGAAACCTAATCCTGTAGATTGTATCCTGACTCATTAACATTATAGAGGTTAGGATTTACAACACATGGGATAATTATAACAGATCACAAAATGGAGAGTAATTACATAACAACAAGAATCATGGCCTAGCCAAGTTGACACAAATTTTGAGGGGACACAATTCAACCTGGCATCTCTCATACCCACACACAGGATAGAATCTGGAGTTCCAGCCTCAGTCCCTGGTCCCTGTCCATTCAGGTTTCTGGGAGCCATCAAAATAAGCTTTACTGACCAAATAACAGGAGGTGTGGAGCCTGCCCTGGGGCCCCGCCATGCCCTGGCTACCTGTAGGCCCTCCCTTCCCTTGGCCTGGGGCCTCCAAGCCAGCCAAGTGGACGGCTCCTCAGTAGAGGGCACTGGCTGGAGACTGCTCCAAAAGGCCTCCTGGAGCCTAGGGCTTTGGATCTGGTACTGGGGCCCCAGGTCAGAGTCTGGTCCAAGCGTCACCCCAGTCAGGGACAAGCTACAATAGCAGCCCTCCTGATGGCTGTGCTCTGGGGCTCCTCTCCCAGCTCTGATGGCTATCTCTTTGGTTTAGTTCTACAGAACCGTCCTCAGCAGTGCCAACATGTCCCGGCCCAGCAGCAGAGCCATTTACTGTAAGCTTCCTTCTCGAGCCCCTACCTCCATCCTTCTCCCCTCCCCTCCTATCTCCCTGAAGCCCTTGTCCTCCAGTCTCTCCCTCCCCACAACAACTCCCTCTCACTGGCTCAATTGCCCACTTCTCACTCTTTTGCCCTCCACTGCACACCCTTGCTTTACCTCTACAACCTCTCCTCCTCACCCCCGCACACACCAACCCCCACAGTGCACCGGAAGGAGTACTCGCAGAACCTTGCCTCAGAGACCAGCTTCCTGCAGCACAGGGTGGAGGTGAGTACTCCAGGGGGTCCCAGATGGTTTCCCAACTCAAGCTAAGTTGTCCCATATGCCCGTTGTCCTGCCAAAAAATAGACATCTAAGACAGGTCCCTGCCATAGAAGCCATAGCCTGTCCGAGAACAACAAGCCTAACGGAGCATCTGCTACTTGCCAGGAAGGGGAACGGGGACAGGTGGGGACTAGCAGAGCAGGGTGGGTTGAAGTTTGAGGCGGGCAGACGTCCTTTCTCCAGACAGGAAGAAGCAGCAGAGATATGTGCCAGGAGGCATCAGCTGTGGTACCTTCTTCTGAGCTGCCCCACCCCACCCACCTCCCTACCCACCCCCTACCACTCTAGTCCCAAGCCCAGGGAACTGCTCTTTGCCTAGGATCTGGCATGGCTGGAGGAAGGAATGTGTGAGATCAGCAGTACCTGTGAGGGAGAGAGAGGGCTCAAAAGGAGGCACTGCCAGAGAAGGGAGGTGGCTAGATCTGAGCTCCCAGGTGCATGTCAGCCACTTGGAGTCTGACTCTTCAGGAGGACGATGCTGGCGCTGGGAGATCTGGTTGCCTGAAGGGCTACCAATACCATGAGAAAAGCACAGGCTACAAGGGTGTGGCTAGGGCAGAGCACACACCTGGTCAGGCTGACACATCAGATAGAAACCACTCCAGGCAGCATCCAATGTTAGGGCTCTAATGGAGCAGAATCAGGGAGGGACGCTGGGAGGTGGCCTGGAGTTTCCACAGGCAGCAGGGGTAGGGCACCCCAGTCAGCTAGGGAGAGGCCAGGAGTACTCAGCTTCATGGCAGGGGTGGGGGGCTAGGCTGGGGTGGGGACCAGCTTAACTTAGGCTCAGCAGACAAGGGCAGAGAGAAGTCTTCAGGTTGACAGGGAGTTTGCTCATGATGTCAAGTTTCCCTGAACGTGCCGGAAGTATGAACAGCAGGAGTAGCTAGGAGGTATGCAGAGAACAGGGGTGGTGGGACCCAGGGGCAGGAGGCAGATTGCATATCCCCCAACAAGAAGCTGCAGGTAGAGGGTGGGGGGCAGGACCACCACTTGTGACATCAGCATTTGGCTGTGAGAAGGGAGGGATCTCTTAGGGGAGGTGAACCACGGCAAATACCCACAGGAAGAGGCAGCTTCACAGGGACTTGAGTGGAGAAAGCAGGGCTTGACCTTCTTCCTGAGCCCAAGAGAAGGGACTAGCACAAGTGGGAAAGGCATTCTAGGTATGGGGAACAGGGATAGGAATGCTAAATTCAGGTCAGTGAAGAGGAAGAGCAGGCTGACATGGTGCGTGCCCAAAGGGAGCAAAGGGAATCAGAATTTTAAGGGCCCTACATCTCACCCAGAGGAGTTCAGACTTTATTTGCTGAGTGGTTAGAGTCCACATCCTCTACCACCTAGACCCCTCACTGGCCTGGACTGTTCTGGGTCATGACTGTCCTTCCTTCCTCCAGGGTCCTAAAAGACCCCCCCACAGCCCCTCAGACCTAGCCTGGGGGGTACTCTCTCCAGCCTGTCTACTTCTACAGTAGCCCTGACATTAGCCTTTGAAGGTTAATTATCTAGATGGCCTGGAATCTGCCCCCACAAGGAGGCCACAGAAGGTTCTCCTCCTGTGCTGCCTCCCCACCCCCGCCACCACCCCTAGTCTCCCCCTTCCAAATCCCCTCCCAGTCCTGGGCCTTGTCCTCTCCCCTCAGCACCTGATGACCTGTAAGCTGGGCACTCAAAGAGTCCGGGAGCCCAAGGATGCCCTGCAGAAGCTGCAGGAGATGGACGCGCAGGGCCGCGTGTGGAGCCAGGACTTGCTCCTGCAGGTCAGAGATGGCTGGCTCCAGCTGCTGGACATTGAGACCAAGGTCAGCCCTCTCACCAAACCCAGCAACGGGTCACACCCACCCTGGGCGGTGCAAAAGCAAGCTCCAGGCACTTAAACTCTAACCTCCATACTTCAAATAGCAGTCATACCCCATCCATATACACATATGTACCCAGGCTTAGGTGGAGACTAGGGTAGAGGCACAGGGGTCAGGGTAGATGATACCTCAGTCCCAGGCCACCAAGAGGGCTGGGGTATCCCAGGTCAGGAGCTCCAGGAGCTAAGCCTGGCTCTCAGTGACCTCAATGCCAACCTCTCCGCCTGCCCCAGGAGGAGCTGGACTCTTACCACCTAGAAAGCATTCAGGCCATGGATGTTGCACTCAACACCTGCTCCTACGATGCCATCCTGTCCATCACAGTGCAGGAGTCAGGCCTGCCAGCCTCTAGCACTCTGCTCTTTCAGTGCCAGGAAGTGAAGGTAAGCAGCCATGGATGGGGTGGGAGACAGAGTAGGTGTAAGATCCAGAGAACACCTTCCCCCGCCCCACCCACACACAGCCTGCCTGACTGCTGCTTTCCCCAGGCAGAGAGACTAAAGGCCAGCCTGGAGAAGGCCCTGGAGGAAGAGCTAGAGCAAAGGTAGGCAGCCTCTGCCCCACCCCCACCTATAGAACCTCAGAGTTCAGACCTGGCTAGCCAGACCCTGGCCCCACATCTGAGGGATCCCAGGAGCCTGTGACAACCAACATGGACCTGGAACCGGGGAGCAGCCAGGCTGGGGCCAGGGCATAGATGGGCATGGGGAAGGGGCTAAGGCTGGGCGCAAGGGGCACTAGAGACTGTCCCTGGAGATTGACATGGGGCCAGGGAGGGCCCAGAGGGTATCTCAGCCTAATAGGGTAGCACTAGTAGGTGGGTGGTCCGCTGGGTGGTGGGTGTGGAGATGGAGACCAGGAAACAGTGCGGGGTTCCTGGAGAAAGGTGGGGCACTCCTGGGTCCTGGGCAGAAGTGGGGGGGATCTCTGTCCCAAGAACCTTGTCAAAGATGTGTCCCCCACCACGTTCTCAGTAGACCCCGATTTGGAGCACTTCGCCCAGGCCAGGACAGATGGCGGGGCCCTCCTCTGGAAAGGCCACTGCCTCTAGACCAGGGGCCCCCTTCGGAGTGGGTACCCTCTCTGGACCGAGGGCTCCTTCCAGAGCAGCCCCATAGGGTGACACCAGAGCACAGTAAGTTTTTTTTTTGGGGGGGGAGCAGGTAGGAGGAGAAGGTTTAAATCAAAGATCAAAGAGGTTCTGAGTCCACAGTCCCCTTACATTGCAGGTAGGCCACCATCCCCAAAGCCCCTGTCTCGCCATCCCAGTGCCCAAGAACCAAGTACCTTCACTCTACCTCCTTCAAGGCAGTCCCCATCCCTCAGGGACCCAGAGAGGGATGAGGTAACTCAGATTGGGGCTTGCTGAGGCTTTCTGAGCCTGGGGGTCATGGTGGCCAGGGCAAGCTCTGGGCCAAGGAGGACCAAGGAAGCTTGGTTTGGCCCTGGGCTAGGCCTGAGGATGGGGCTTGGGGTGGGGCGGGGTGGAGAGCAGGGTTGGGAGTTCCAGGACTGTGCCTAGCTGCACTCAAGGCCATGAGCTGTTTGGGGCCCAGGAGGTGTTGAACCACATCCTAAACGACATCGAGCTGTTCGTGGGAAAGCTAAAGGAGGCCCAGGCAAAGACCAGCAGTAAGAAGAAGAGACTGTTGAAGAAAAAGAACAAGAATCAGGAAGGTGAGTGCTAGGGCCAGGGGGGAAGAGTAGGGAGCAGAGGAGGAATCTTGGGGTGGCCTGTGACCTATAGTCCTCTCCCACAGGGATACCAAAGGAACAGTACCTCGACTGCTTCCAGAAGATCAAGCACAGCCTGAACCTCCTGGTATATGGCTCCCTGCCCCACTTCCTCCTCTTTTCTCCCCCTCTGCTTCCCTAGTCCCATAGGCCATCCCAAGCCATTTCTTTCTCCGGATTTTTCTCCCCTGGAAGCTCCCCTCTCCACTCTTAGAAATTTTGGGGAGTGCCAAGCTCCCAAACAAACCCCCAAACAATTACTGGGGCACTGATGAAGGTGGGGGGGTAGTGACGGGCATTGCCCTGTATCCCCAGGAGAAGCTGAGCAGCAGGTTGCAGGAACAGACTGCCCCTGAGCTCGTGCACATCGTCTTCCAAACTCTGGACTTTGTGAGTTGGGGAAGGACAGGGTAGTGGAAAGGGACAGACTGAAGTCAAGAAGAAACAGGGGGAGGAAGTGGGATGGGGTGAGAGCAGGGGCACGGGGGTATGGCAAGGGGCAGAGGGAGCCCTTGCTCACCCCAACACACCCTTCTCCTTGCCCCAAGACATCATCCCTGGTGTGTACAGCACGCCCTAGTAGACTAGATGGGCTGGGGTCAGAGCCAAGTATACAAGTCTCCAAGGGAGGCTGGAAGGGGCACCAGGCCTGAGCCAGAAGGGGTCACTTGCAGGAGGCAGTTTGGCATTTCCCACCTGGGAAGCCAGGCATTCTGGGCCATTTACCACCCCTGTTTGGCCATGTGAGAGCCTAGGCTTCTTCACACCTTCCATCCCCCTGCCAGATCATAGCCAGCTGCCCTGATCCTGACCTAGCAGCCCAAGTGAACTCGCCGCTCCTCAACCCCAAAACCATCGACCTGCTACAGTCCTGTCTGACCCCAGTGGAGAGTAACCTCTGGAAGGGGCTGGGTGTGGCCTGGACCACCACTTGGTGAGTGAAGACAAGGTCTGAACTGAATTGGGGGTGAGGGGCATGGGGTCAAAGAGCAGCATATCAGAGGTGGCCAGGCTCCACGTAGTCACAAACCAGTAATCTTTCAAAACAAATTGGGGGACTGTACATGGAGTTGCTGAATTTTTATTCTGCCAAGTGTGAAGAGTTAAAAAAAAAAAAAAGACAACCACTTACTTTCACTGCCAAAAAGAAGGCATTATCTCAGGGAAGAAAACAGTCCCTTCCGAGAAAGAATAGTTGGCAATCTTCTTTCTAAAATATTTTCTCCTTTTGTCAAGGAAAAATTGAAAATGTCTCAATCTAGCCCAGAATTTAAGAAGTAGTGACATAATAGAAACTGCAAATGTAACATCAATAAGACTTGGTAACTAACGGGCTAGTGAGTAAAGAGAGAGATAGATTCCAAGCCGGTGCAACTACGAGATGGGCAGTTGGACAAGGAGGCCAAACTGATGAGAGCCATGACGAGGGGGGTAAAACTAGCCTGGATACGCTGAGATGAGGTGCCAGCGGAACCCCACAGAGACCTGTGGCCTGGCCCTCAAAAGAGGTCTGATGTGGCAAAGTGGATTTGAGAACAGTTAATATAGAAATGATAGTTGGAACCGCAGCCAGAGGTAAGGGTTTCCAAGGATAGCTCCAGAATTCAATTCAGCAAGCACACTTTGCTGTATTCCATGAGAGAAGAGGGCAGGGCCTTCGGAAGCATCTTCATGTAGGTGGTTAAAAGAGAAAGAGTTAAGGAGGCAAAGAGAAATTTCAGAGAGTTAAAAGGAGAACCAAAAAAGCAGAGGCATGAAAGCTAAGAGAGAAGTTTTAAGAAAAACAGAGAAGACAACAGGGAAATAAGCCAGTTTATCTAATGAGCCTTTTGCTCAATGATCAGTTCTTTTCAATTCAGCCCCATTTACAGGATTTTTTCATTCAGTCCGTCTAAAGACATGAAATAATTTAATATAATTCATTTTTAATAAACTCTCTGGGTTCAATCATTAAAAGGAAATCAGTTATGGATTTTGGAGTTCCTATCTCTTTTTTTGTTTTTTTTATCTCATAAGTATTCAGTTGCCCAGAACACTGGGGAAGAACAGTAATTGTGTAAGCCCACCTTGGGGCACACCAACTGTCACAACTGTGCTGGCCTCACCAAGTCTGTGTGGCTAGCCCTGGCATCCATCTAGTGCTGGCAAGAAAAAAAAAAAAAAAACAGAGGTTCTGCAATGGACACAAACAAAAGGGTCTATGGTAGACCTTCAAATACTGTCATTCAGCCACTTAAACATTGAGTAACATGTTGGATATTTCTGTGTCTCAAAATCCAGCCTTACTTCAAGAATTCAAGAATTTAGAAAAATAGTTCAGCAGATAAAAATTTTTGGAAGATAGCCCACAAAGGTACAAAACAACTCCATCATTCATAAAATGGTATATATTTGATAAATTCTTATTTTAAATATAAAATTAAATCAGATGTGCCCTTAGAAAGATGTTTTCAAATTTCCTAAAATAATGAGAAATGAATGACATGAAAGACACAAATACAAAAGATAGAATAACTAAAGATAGGTTAAAAACCCTTAAAAGGATTGCATTTTAAGTAAATAACATTTAGATGACTTGATTGTAGGCAGACTAACCCAAAGCTAAAACAACATTAAATGCTATGGTCATCCAGAAGGATAAAGACCATACATATAAGGCCATTGGATTTGGCAATCAGGAGATTATCAGGACTTTAGACAAACTAGCTTCAGCAGAGTGATGACAGAGGATAAGTCAGGTTGCAAGGAATAATCAAAGAAGCAGTTGAGATATAAGCAGAGAATATAGACACATTCTCAAAGAACTTGGTAAACAGAAGGTATTAATTAATAGAATGACAGCTAAAGGCACTAGTGACAGGGTCAAAAGAAGACCTGGGCATGTCTGTAGGCCAAAGAGAAGGAACCAATTAAAAAGATGCAGAAGAAGGAATAATTCATTTGTTCCCATTGAACAAACATTTATCAGTGCCTCCGATATGCCAGTCATTATACTAGGAATACAGCCCTCGAGGAGTTCAATATCATGAGAAATAGACAAGTGAGATTCATGTGCAGTATAGTTATAGAGTGAGGGAGCAATAATCCAAGTGAGTACCAAGTTCAGCAGCAGTATAGTAGAGGAAATATTCACCTCTGTCCCAGTGAGTCAGGGAAGGGTACTTCCTCAAGGAGGAGAATGGGCACTTCCCCAGCCGGCAAGACTGAGAATATTCCAAGCAGGGCAAGCCTGGAGGCCAGAAAGAACACAGCTTCCCAGGTCCTGTGCAATGGGGGAGGCTGAGTAGACAAGTAGCAGCACCCATCCTAGAGTCAACCAGAGCAGCTCTGCTTTGACCAGTCTCACCAGTTAGAGTTCCATCAACTATTCAGTCAGAAGAAAAGGTTCTGCAGCTGGGGGACTGAAAAAAGGTTAGAAAAAACACTGGACAAGATGATCCCCAAAGGGTAATCCAGCCGTAACCCTCTAATCCAAACCCTCCGTCAGTGATAAGTGCCCAGTGTATTCTTATGGAGTTGATAATATCTCCCTGCCATGGGATGTGTTCATGCTTAACTGTTTGTCTCCTTTGTGGGTGTTCTGGGGCCTCTTATCTGTGCACATGGACCGTGTTTCCCATTAGACAGGAGATCCCTAAGGCTAGGCCCGGGCATCTCTTCCCTCTCCACATCCCATAGCCTGGCACAGACTGGATATGGACTCAGCTTTGCTCTCCCCACAGGGCAGACTGGACAGGCCCAAAGCCCCTGCCCTATACACCCACCTTCTATGATGGCTGGCAGCCTCCAGAGCCCTCCTCCAATGAGGTAAGGGGAGCTTAACACAGAACTTTACCCAAAGCCCTGGTCTCCAGCTACCTTCTGCCTTCCCAGTCCAAACTGTGGTTGCATGACTACCAAGTGGGTGGGTAGAATCCCGTGGGTACCCATATCCGTATGGTGGAGTGGCAGGGAAGGGGATACAAGGCAGCTGTGTGTGAGCAGGTCTGTGGTTCAATACCCCAGCTTCCTACCACCATGCTGACTGACTCCTGCTCTTGCTTACTCTCTGTTCTACCCCTTACAGGCACCCCTAGGATACCAGGACTCCCTCAGGTATGCCCGAGGCTTAACAGGGACCACATGGTCCTGGGAGGAAGGCATGGGGCCAATCTTTTGAATCTCTGGATCTCTACATCTCAGAGACCCTCTGGGCTCTCTTTTAGCCAGACATGTACATGTACAAATACACCCCTCCCCTACATTGGGTGCAAAAGGCAGGGTTTTTTTACCCTCATAGGCTGCAAAACCTTCCTTTTGACACTACCCACACACACCTCTGACTTCCCAAAGATCAGGTATAAAGTACTCAGCAGTGATCACGGCACAGATCAGATATGGAAAATTCTACTGCTTGAAGAGTCTTCATAAATCAGCAACACTTCAGACCCATCCTAACTGCTGGAATTCCCACCCCAAGCCCCACCTACCACTTCCACATTAAACTTTGTGGAAGCCCAAAAGTCATTACCAGACTCCAGGCGGGAGATAGCTGAGGCTCTCTGGGCTGGGATAGGGGCCTAATTTCTGAGGCTGTACTCTCCAGCCATGCTGGCTCTCTCTCTCTGGCGGGTGTGGGTGTCCTAGGTTAGGGAGTGTTTCACACTTTGCACAGGAGGAGACACAGAACCATGGCCTTCAGCCCACAGACCCCAACCTCCTACCCTCCAGCTCCAGACCTGCCAAGCAAGCCCTGCAAATGCAAGTCCTATATGAGTTTGAAGCTAGAAACCCACAGGAACTGACTGTGGTCCCTGGGGATGTGCTGGAGGTGAGCAATGGGTTGGAGGCTGGGAAAGGAAGTGGTGGTTGGTGGGAGCCACAGGCAGCCCGAGTGGGTGGCCTAGGTACAGGGCTGCCAGGGTAGGTGGCCTGGAGAAGCAGAAAGAAAGCGGAAAAGGCCTGGAGGGAGAAAGGCTTGCGAGGGAGGGAGTGACCTGGCTGGACAGAGACCCAGGAATGACAGAGGAAGTGGTTCTTTGCAGGTTCTGGACAAGAGCAAGCGGTGGTGGCTGGTGAAGAACGGGATGGGACAGAGTGGCTACATTCCCAGCAACATCCTGGAGCCCCTACAATCAGGGGCCCATGGGAGCCAGGGCCAGTCACCCCCTCCGGTACTACCCAGCCCAGATTATAAAGCGAAGCTATAAATCCTGAGTCAGAGGTGGGCGGGTGGGCTTCAATAACAAGGGGAGGAGAGACCCCTGGCTTGGTTTAATCAACATTACTGCATGCTTAGTGTGCTAAGCTTTATCATGCTGGACTCTCGGGCCAGCACAGAGAACAAGACAGGGCCCCTGTCAGACAAGTAAACCATGCAGTGAGGAAGGGAGTTCAAAGAAGGGACCATGGTGATGGTGAGATGGGTGGCTGTGAGATTTGTTGGCCTCTGATCCCTGTTTTCCCCTGACTCTAGGCTCCAATGCTCCGACTTAGCTCAAAGCCTGAGGAGGTCACAGCCTGGCTGCAGGCAGAAAACTTCTCCCCTGTGTGAGTGCCCAGCCCCATGGGGTGTGGAGGATAATTCCTGTAAGGGGCTCAGATAATCACTAAGGAAACCTCAGAACATACTACCTGACCTACAGTGTGCGTGACAGACCCACAGGTGATACCCAGCCCCAGAGCTGTCCCCGTTGAGTTAAAGAGATCAGAAAGGGGCAGGGGCTTGCCTATGCCTAGGTTAAGAGTGTTAAATGGGGAGTCCCTGGCATGGTGAAGGAAGCAAGGATCCAGGCAGTGAACTCAGGAAGGATGTAGGCTGCCAGGTCAGCCATCCCTCCCTCACCAGAAGGTTCTCTTTCAGGACATTTTTCCCTTCAAACCTGGGAATCCTGAAATTGGTTTAAGCCAAAGTGCTTGTCTTACTCCTTCACTTCCAGAAACCATATTTCATGAATTCTCCTATAATTTCAACCTGCAAACCCAAACTATGCCTTCTCTACCCAAATAGGCCCAGCGTCCTTCCACCCCACTGACCACTTCTACTGTTTTTGTTCACAGTACGGTGAGGACCCTTGGGTCCCTAATGGGGAACCAGCTCCTTCGTATGAGACCTGGGGAGCTACAGATGCTATGTCCACAGGACGCCCCCCGGGTCCAGGCACGGCTGGAGGCTGTCAGAAGGAAGTTAGGGGTGAGGACACCCTGGAGTTCTGACTCCCATTGGGAATATCTTATTATACTCCCTGGGTGAGAGTAAGGGTGCTGGGTGGACAAGCCAACAGGGCCCAACCCTGGGGTGGACCCGAGTGTGGCAGGTACAGGGCACAGGATGATCCCCAGGGACTTGACTTCATACGCTAAGTCTCAAGTGGCTTGAGTCTCCAAGCTTACCGTTGTCATGGGCTCTGGGGTGCTCACCTGGCATCAGCCTCATCCAAATCCTTTTATTTTCCCAGATGACTCCCTAGGCACCAGCTTAGCCACCTCCAAGACCAGGGCCCTCTCACAGGCAAGATGGCAGATCTGATATCCTTTACAGCCCCAAGAATTCCTCTTTCAAGTCGCCAGTTTTCAGCAAACCCCACACCCCTGCTCAGACAGAGGATGAGCAGGCCAAGAGGTCGAGCCAAATGATGCTCTTTCTTGCTGTGTTGGGAGCCCTCCCCAGTTGCTACCTATTTATTGCATCTCTCTCCTAAGCCTGAAGCACTTGCCCCTAGGCTTGTCAGGAGCCTGCTCAGTCTTTCTCCTCAATAAAAGCACATGGAAGTTTAGCACATGCCTCCCTTGCAGCTTCCTCTGGGCTTGATGGGGACAGGGCAGGGGGTGTCAAAGGCAGAGACGCAAGAAGGGCTGGAACACTGGGCATGAAACGGCAGCAGCCCTATAGCCACCCCTGGGCCAGATTGTATGAATGTGAGTGGGAATTCCCACTGTCACCCGGAGCTGAGAGTCCGAATTTGAAATTATGGTCCAAGTTCTCCTCACTCTCTTTCTAAACAAGTTTCAAAATAAGGCTAGCTCACCGCCTGTATCCTTCTGGAGGCACAGCACTTCACAGGAGCCAAGAGCACCAGGGATGCCAGCTGCAGGTTCTGATCAGTCACACTGGTTTATGATTTGAAGCAGCAATAACACACCTCAAGAGCACCAGGCTCTACTTCGTAACTCCTCTTTTAATGTAACTTTTGTCCCCTCCCCCCCCGCCCCCCCCCCCCCAGCCCCAGCTTGTCTCTTTAGTGACAGAGCATAAAGAACACGGGATTGGAAGTCAAAAGACCACCAGCTGGCTATATAAATTCTGACACAAATCAGTTTGCCTCTCTGGGTCTCTGTTTGCTCATCTGTTAGAGTTTGGACTCTCTGTGGCTTCTAATATTTTTTAGTCTAAGTGGCCTTTAAGTTTTAAATCTCAAAACTGTCATGGACCCCCTCACACACATAATAGTAGTTGTATTTTTATTTGGTCTACAGATGTGGCTTGATGTACTTATCAAGTGGAGTAACTTGACTGGACAAGATGCCCCCTTAAGTCTTTCTTAGCTGAATTTGTTTGTGACCCTAACCTTGTCTGAGCCACAGATCGCCCTATTTTTAGACTGCCTATGTCATTCCTTCAAGTTCCTGGCCCCCAAAAAAATCGCTTTTCTTAGCTGGTAACACGAACTAAGAAAGCAAAAATTTTCCCTCACAAAAGAAAAAAAAGGTGAGGCCCTTAGGGTCTGGCTTGCCAGGGGCAAAAGTTAACCAGCAAAGTTAATTTCTTGGGATAGAGGAAGGAGATATTAATTCATGGCTTTCTGGGGCTTCACAGAGCTGAAGGAACACTAGGAAGAGGGGGAAATCCTCCAGAACTAGGGCAGGGTGGGGGTGGGGAGGCTTTAGTCCAGGGTTCCCTGTATTTCCCAGAAAACACAGAGGTGAGGTGAGGGGCTGTCTGGATATCTAAGTGCAGTGGAACTAGCACAAGTTATTAGACAGAGAGAGATTTGAACCCCAGACCATCTAAAGGAACTTGAGCTAAGAAAGATAACTCATCCAACCTCTCCAGGCCTCAGTTTCTTCTTCTATAAAATGGGCATAGTACTTACTTCAAAGAGTTGTTGTGAAGCTTAAATTAAAATAAATCTGCTAGCATATATGAAGCACCTAGACTTCCTGTTGTTGTTGTTGTTAGGTGCCATTGAGTCGGTTCCAACTCATAGTGACTCTACGTACAACAGAACAAAACACTGCCTGGACCTGCACCATCCTCACAATCATTGCTATATTTGAGCCCATCTTTGCAGCCACTGTGCCAATCCATCTCATTGAGGGTCTTCCCTTTTTTTGCTGACCCTCTACTTGACCAAGTATGATGTCCTTCTTCAGGGATTGGTCCCTCCCAATAACATGTCCAAAGTACATAGGACAAAGTCTTGCCATCCTCGCTTCTAATGAGCATTCTGGTTGTACTTCTTCCAAGACAGATTTGTTCGTTCTTCTGGCAGTCCATGGTATATGCAATACTCTTCACCAACACCATAATTCAAAGGCATAAATTCTTCTTCGGTCTTCCTTATTTAAAGTCCAGCTTTCTGTCCCTACCCACTTCCCCTCACACCCTTTTAACTCAGTACTCAAGTCACTCCTGAGCTTCACCCTTCAGCCAAAGGTTAGACAGGCCCCTAAAACAAGACTAAATGGGCATACCAGCCCAGGGGCAAGGACAAAGCAGGAGGGGACAGGAAAGCTAGTAATGGGGAGCCCAAGGTCGAGAAAAGGAGAGTGTTATGTCGCAGGGTTGGCAACCGATGTCAGAAAACATTATGTGTATCAATTGTTTAATGAGAAACTAATTTGCTCTGCAAACCTTCATCTAAAACACAATCAAAATAAATAAAGTCCAGCTTTTCCCATGCATGTGAGGTGACTGAAAATACCATGGCTTGGGTCAGGCACGCCTTAGTCCTCAAAGTGACATCTTTGCTAGTCTAGTACCTAGACTAGTGCCTGGCATATGACAGGTGCTCAATAAATGTTGGCCTTATACCTCAAGTTAATTTGTGACTGGCCTTTTGTTACCTTAGGAGGAGAAACCCGGACATTATGCCTTTATGCTTTCTAGTGAAATTCCTTTTAAAAAGTCCCAATTTTTTTTTAAGCTGGACTAATGGGGAAATACAATTCCCCACACCCAAACCAGGGAACTGAAGACTCAGACTCTGGGTGCCCCACACCCAAACCAGGTAACTAAAGACTCAGCCTCTGGGTACCCTAAATAGCCATGCTGTGAAGGCCAGAAACTCTTGAGTAGCTTCTGGATTCCTTCCTCCCCCACACCTCCACAGCCAACTGACAAATCCTGTCTCACAATGAAACTGTTGCAAATTTGTGCTCCTTTTCCGCCCTCGGGGGGCCCCGCTTAAATTCCAAAGCTAAATTCTTCCCAGGACTGCAGAGGTCTCCTAACAGATGTCTTGCTCTTATCAAGGTCACCACGACCCTGAGTTGCTAAATTCAGCTGTTAATTCTCTGTCTTCATCTTACTTGAAGGATCAGCTACATTTAACACACTCATTCATTCTCTCATTCAAACAACTTCATCTAGTTTCTAGAACACCACGCTCTCCTGTTTCTCCTCCTACCTCACTGGCCATTCCTTTTCAGACTCCTTTGCTTATTCTTTCTCATATCCCCAATCTCCAAATGTTGAGGTGCCACAAGACCCAAAACCCTCAGATCTCATCTTTTCTGACTATGTATTCTCACTCCCACAGAGACCTCATCTAGTCTCATGGTTTTAAATGCTGTGTATTCAGCAATGACTTACTGTTTCCCTCTGCCTAGAGTTTTCTACCTCCCCAGCCCCAGTCTTGCACCCAAGCAGCCCCCAGGGCAATGGCTTGATCCCTTACTTCCTTCAGGTCTTAGCTTAAAGGCTAACTTCTCAGGGAAGCTTTTCATGAACACACTACATAAAAACACAAATCCTCTTCCTGGTGGGAACCCCCAACTCCCAGCCCAGCACTCTATCCCTTTCTCCTATTTTACTTTTCTCCATTGCATATGAATGCCTATCAGCACCTAACCGACTATATGTTTACTTATTCACTTGTTTATTTCTGCCTCTCCCCATTAGAATTTAAGTATCCTGAGGACAGGGATTTTGTCTTCTGTTGAGGTTCAGTTCATATCCCTAGCACCTAAAACAGTGCCTGCCCGCAATAGGTACGTTAATAAACATTTGCTGAATGAATGAAATAAAAATGGCAGTGTCTTCCCTCTTCCATTCCGCTCTACCCAAAGAGGCTAGATTAATTTCCCTGAAGCAGAGTCTGACAGTACATTCTCCTCAGCAAAGCATCCAATATGCACTGTCCAATACAGTGGCCACTAGCCACCTATGGCTACTGAGAACATGAAACATAGGTCCTCTGCACTGTGTTGTAAGTGTAAAATACGCTGCATTTTGAAGACTTACCACAAAACAAAGAATGTAATAATTTCATATTGATTACATGTTGAAATTATAATATTTTGAATAACTGTAAACCCATTGCCGTCAAGTTGATTCCAACTCTAGCGACCCTATAGGACAGAGTAGAACTGCTCCATAGAATTTCCAAGGAGCACCTGGTGGATTCGAACTGCTGGCCTTTTGGTTCGCAGCTGTAGTACTTCACCACTACACCACCAGGGTTTCCACTAATTTGGATATGCTATATAAAATACATTATTAAAATTTATTCACCTAATTGGTTTAAAAAAATTTTTTTTTTGAATGACATATGGGATCTGTATTGTATTTCTATTGGGCAGCAGTGATCTAGAGATTTCCCAGTGACCAAAAACATCCAAACTCCACTCACTGGCATGCAAGGCCCTTCGCCGCAATCTGACCCCAATATGCTTCTCCAACTTTCTCTCGCCCTCCACCCCATCACAAACTCAGAAAGCAGTCCAAATCCACAACACTTGCTGTTCTTTCTACATGCACTTGTATTTCCCGCCTTCCAGCTTTTGCTCTGAGGTTCCTCTGGCCTGGAGCGCCTGTTCGTGTATTCCCAATAAGGCCTATCTTTGTTCAAACGCCCGCCTCCTCCCTGACGTCGTCTCAGAACCAGCCTCTTTTCCAGCCACAAGAGAGCTTTCCCTCCACAGGACTTCGGTGAATCAAGTGTACCTGACAGTTTTATGGGTTTTGTAATTTATGGGTGTCCTATCACTCTCCCCGCCCCCCCCCCACATCCCTAAGCGCGCGCCACAAACAGCGACTCCTTGGCAGTCACCCCGTCCCCACTGAGGACTCGGTAAATATGTGTGCCACGAAGCTCACGCTCCTCGGGATAACCGGGTTCACACTGCCTGCGCCACCGGCGCTCTTTTCCCGCCTGACTGACACCACTGATGTGAATGATGTGCGGCTCCCACCAGGGGCAAAAGCGACAGGCCGCAACCTCCGGCCTCCTCGGGCGCCCGGCTCGCTCCCCTCAGGACGTTGCGGGTGGGTCGCCCAACCCCGAGCCCCACCGCGGCACAAACCGCGCAGGCGCGTGGGCCTCGGGGACGTCAACGGAGAGCGGAGTCGGGGCGGAGTCAGGACGCCCGCGTGGGTCCTGCCTGTTGCGTCGGGTATAAACCTCGCTTGCTAGCTGTTTACCTTCAGTTCTCCAAGGCGCAGCATCAAGATGAGCTCTTTGTCTAGCTCGGCTGTGGTCTTGGGTTACTGGGATATTCGCGGGGTGAGTGCCCGCGCAACTGCTGACCCGCTCGGTCAGGGAGACGGACTTGGAGGTGGCCGGCTCTCCGCGTCAGCGGTCTCCGAGAGAAACGGCTTCTGGACGCCAGGGCATCCTTCTCGCCGCCAGGCTCGGCCAGCCCCAGCCGAACTCCCAGGCCATGGAGACAGATTTCTGCCCCAGCTAGGGGATCGCGGGAGCCCGTGGGAAGGAGCCGAGGGCCGCAAGCCGCGGGCCGGGCTTTGGCGGCCGCTTAACGACCCGCGGCCCCGGCAGATGCGGGGTCTGGGCGGCCCGGGGTCGGGGACGTCGGCGGGAGCGGGCGGGGGCCGGTGGGAGCGGCGAGGTGCCGACCCCGGGCTGTCTCCCGCAGCTGGCGCACGCCATCCGCATGCTGCTGGAGTTCACGGATACGTCGTATGAGGAGAAGCGGTACACGTGTGGGGAAGGTAATGCCGCTCCGCGTGCCGGTGCGGAGCGCCGCGGCGGCGCCGATTTCTCGTTGCCGCGCGTAAAGCCACGTAGGCCGCCCAACTGTTCTTTATTCTGGTGCCACCTGGGAGCAGAAAGGTCCTGTGTGAGGAGGGGCACAACCTTTACTTGGAATTAGGGATTCTTCCTCTGTGACGGTCCAACCCTGTGTTAACGCTTAACCCCAGAGACTAAATGGTTAAACTTCCTGGGCCTGGGAATCGTGAGGTGTGGGGGCTGGTTCATTTCTTTGGGTCTTTCCACGTACTCCTTAGGTGAGATATTAAGGAGGCTGAATGCTTCGTTCTCTCTTTTATAGCTCCTGACTATGATCGAAGCCAGTGGCTGGATGTGAAATTCAAGCTCGACCTGGACTTTCCTAATGTGAGTGACCTTCGAGGAAAGGGGGCAAAAGGAAAGGCGTTCAAGTATATCCTTGCTTCCTCCCTCTCTGGTCTGGAAGGATCTAGAATAAAATTCTTAATCTGGATAGAATGGGGTAGTGGTTGTTCAGTGGTAGAATTCTTGCTCTCCATGCAGGACACTAAGGAGCCCTGGTGGTGCAGTGGTTAAGTGCTCACCTGCTAACCAAAAGGTCAGTGGTTCCAACCCACCAGCTGCTCCGAAGGAGAAAGATAGACAGTGTGCTTAAATAAAAATTAACAATCTCGGAAGCTCTATGGGGTATTTTTATTCTTCTAGGGTCGCTATGAGTTAGAATCAACTCAACAGCGAGGCGTTTACGGGTTTGGTTTAGTTATGCGTGTGTGTGTGCAGGACACCTGGGTTCAATTCCGGCCAGTGCACCTTATGTGCAGGCACCACCTGTCTGTCATTGGAGGCTTGCTTGCTGCTCTGATACAGAACAGATTTCAGCAGAGCGTCCAGTCTAAGACAGACTAAGAAGAAAGGCTTGGTGATCTACTTGCAAAAATCAGCCCATGAAAATTCTATGAGTCACCACGGTCCAATCCGCAACTGGACAGTGTTTTGTTCTGTTGTGCATAGGATCACCATGAGTCGGGCCAGCTAGATGGCAGCTAACAACAACAACCTGGATAGAATAAATAGAATTTAGGGGTCCATGAACTTGAACGAAGAATAAAAATTACATTTCCATTTTTACTAACCGCTAACTAAAATTTAGCATTTTCTTTTAACGTGACTATGGGTGATAAGCCCCGTTGGTTATTAGCTATGTATGCGACTTTGACTTCAGTAGAGATCAGGTATTTTTGTATCATACTACATTTATCACAGATATCTTAAATGTTACTTACGCTGATCATTATTTTGGAATTATTGTAGTTATTAGATCTTGTTGTTTAATTCATTAATAAGCACATATTAATTTATTAAAATTTGAGGTTTTGTAATATTTTGATAATTCTGTAAATGTGTGTAACTTGCCTTAAGTATTTGAAAACATTATTCTGAGAAAGGGTTGCTGGTACATGTGTACACACGCGCGCACACAGATTAAGAACTCCTGTGTAGAATCAGGTGGAGACCCAATTGCTAACTTCTTCTGAGCTTCTTTCTCCTAACACAGCGTGTTATTTCTACTGTTCACTTCCCTGAAGCCTAATCTTTTCCAGTGGAAAGAGGTGAGGGGAGCAAAAGAGAGCCATGTCACTCACTTGATTTTCTTTCTTCCCAGCTGCCCTACCTCCTGGATGGGAAGAACAAGATCACCCAGAGCAATGCCATCTTGCGCTACATCGCTCGCAAGCACAACATGTGTGAGTATTGAAGGCTGGTGAGGGAGACCACGTCGTTTGTTCACTAGGGGTGGGTACAGCCGAGGTGAGTTCTTGTCGTTTGGCCCACAGGTGGTGAGACAGAAGAAGAGAAGATTCGAGTGGACATTATAGAGAACCAAGTAATGGATTTCCGCATGCAGCTTGCACGGATCTGCTACAGCCCTGAGCATGTGAGTTTCCTTAACAGGTATCAACTGAATGCTGTATCAGGAAAAAAAAAGAGCATTCATTTCTGCCCCTGCCACCTTCTCAACAACCCAGGTTGGCAGTGAGAACAGGAAACAAAACCCTTGTTTTTGATTTGTTCTGTGTTGTATCTCTAGTGTTAGCCCCTTATCCTTTTCAAACTCTGGCTTCCCATCCTGCTACCCCCACCTGAAGGCAGTGAGAGGAAGGCACCTGGAGAAGGGGCTGCTAAGTGTCCACCACTGGACCCTTTCCTTGTCAGCTATGAAGAGATGACAGCTGTTGTTCTCCTTGTCTGTCTTCACTCTCTCCCAGGAAAAGTTGAAGCCTCAGTACTTAGAACAGCTACCTGGACAACTGAAACAATTCTCCTTGTTCTTGGGGAAATTCTCCTGGTTTGCAGGGGAGAAGGTAGGAAGAAGGGAAAGGAAAGGACATCTCTATCTCTGCAGCTGTTCATGAACTTTCCAGACCTCATCATCCTGTTGTTCTCCTTCTAGCTCACCTTTGTGGACTTTCTCACCTATGATGTCTTAGATCAGAACCGCATGTTTGAGCCCAAGTGCCTGGATGAGTTCCCAAATCTGAAGGCTTTCATGTGCCGTTTTGAGGTGAGGCTCCCTGCCCCTTTCTCTTACAAAAAAATTCCCAAGCTCTCCTGGGCCCTGAGGGACCTCAGCGTGGTAAATTGTTGCCCAACACCAGCTTTTGCCTGAAGGGACCAACGGTGGGTCGCCTCTGAGCCTTTCAGTCTTGGTAAAGGCCTGATTGCTTCCACCACAAAGGCTCTGTCTACCAGAAATGGGAGTAAGTGGAGGCAGGCAGCATGTGAATGTTGTAGTTTTGGTCTGGTTCTGTTGGACGGGGTTCGGGTCTTTATCAAGTTTGGCGTGCATTCCTTTCAGGCTTTGGAGAAAATAGCTGCATACATGCAGTCTGACCGCTTCTTCAAGATGCCCATCAACAACAAGATGGCGCAGTGGGGCAACAAGAGGATATGCTGAGCGGGAGGCAGAGTCACACTGCTTGTCTTGTTCCATCTTGTCCCTAGGGGGCCTTGTTCTGTCTTCTCTATGCTTTTCAATAAATAGCACTTTGGCTGTTGGTGGTCCAGCTGGATTATTCTTGGGAGTAGAGGCACAAGGAGATTAAGGACATGTGGAGGGTTACCAGGATGTGAATGCGATCTTGGCCACCACTGCCATCCCCGTGCTCCCCAGCTGTGTTCAGGATTAGAGAGGCTCATGCCCAGTCTGGAGAGTGGGGACTAGAAATAAAGGTGGGGTTGAACAGCTGTAGAGAAGGAAGTATGTTAAATGGGACTGGAGGCCCTAGGGAAGGTCTGGTGAAGGTGTGTCAACTAAAACTCTGTGGTACTGGTGGTGGTGATGAATTGGAGTTCAGAAACAGACCCCTGTATATCTGAAAACATAGTATGACAAAGGTGGTGTTTCCAACTGGTAGACTAGCTAGTAAGAAGAGCCTGGACAATTGCTTTCCAGTTAAAAATAATGGAGCTCTACCTTACACCATTCACTGAAATTAATTCAGGTGGAATTAAACACAAAGCTGTAGGAGCATTAACAAAACCATAAGAATGTGATCACAAGGTAGGGGAACTTTCTCTAAATAGGACATCAAAAGAAGGTATAAATTGAACAGTATCAAAATCTAAAACGTCCCTATGGGAAAGCACAAATAAGCAAAGTTAAAAGACAGGTGACAGAGACAAAGGAGTAGTATAAAAATTAACAAAAATTCTTATCATTAAGGCAATTAAGTAGAATAATGGGAAAAAAATCTACAAACAAATTATAGAACTAGAAATACGGGCCCACACTCCCCCCCCTACAAAAAATGTGGAAAAAAAAGATGTTTAAATATAATCCAAGGACCTGCAGATTCCAACAGTGAGAACCCATTCTGTTAGACGAACCAAAAGCCAAACCTGTTGCCGTCGAGTCAATTTTGACTCAGATGAAGAAAAATCAGTATTACTTATAAAGTATTGGACAAGGTTTGGGAAAGCAATGCATTTCCTGCAGGGGAGCTTTTAAATTGTTACAGCCTTTGGATGACAGCTTGTCAATGTCTTATAAAATTTAAATCACATCCTGTGACCTACCAACTGCATCCTGTAAATACCCATGTACCCAAAGGGGTATACTAAGGTGTTTATTGGGGTGTTGCTTTTCATAGCCAGTAAGTAAATGCTCAGTTGTGCTGTGGAATAGCACATGGCAGTTAGAGATTGGAGTGTAGGCACTAACATGGGAAGATCTCCAAGACAGGGTTAAAATTTTAGAATTAGATTGGTATATACAATGTGATACCTTTTATGTTTTGAAAATGGCAGCCACACTGGTATTTTCTACAGTTTGATGTGTGTACATGAATGAATAGAGAAAGTTCTGAAAGATACCAAACTAAAAACAAGTGTGAGAGAGTGGAATTTAAAGGGGACATTGCAGATAAGGCTTGTGTGGTTTTTTTTTCCCCCTTTTCAACAAGGAGATGTATTTATGCGCTACTTGCGCAATAGACACTAATTTTAAGAAATGAAAGCAACATAAATTGACCCTGTAGAGATTGAGTTGACACCACTCTTCATTCATAGAGCAGACCTTTGAGTCTTTTGCCTTAGTGCCTTGGGGATGTGATTGCTGTCCCCTGTGAACCAGGAGCCAAGGATCTACCTAGTGAGAGACCAAAGCCAAACCCATTGCCATCAAGTCAATTCCAGCTCACAGCAATCCTATACGACAGAGTAGAACTGCCCCACAGAGTTTCCAAGGAGTGCCTGGTGGATTCAAACTGCTTTTAGTTAGCAGCCGCAGCACTTAACCACTACACCATCAGAAGAGACAGCGGGCAGGAACTGCCCGAAGGCCTGGTAAAGTCAGGGGAATTAGTACAGACACGAGATACTAAGTATGTAGTTCAACTGCCACCTTTAGCCACCCCTGCAAGTAGTACTTAGGTGTCCAGGCCAATATCTTAGGTATGGGAAGCCTAGGGCCTGGAGAGGTAGAGAGCTGAGAAGATTCTTTTCAACCTGATCGCTAGTAAATTTGGATTTGTGGGGCCTCACACCCTAGAATTTCTATGCACATATATGCCCTAAGGGAAGGCATTGTGGATTTAAGAGAGGCCAGAGACACTACAGATGCCTCTGGGGACTAGATAGAGGATATGACCAGAAATCAGAATGTATTAGTTATTGCTGCTAGTATTATCACAAACTTAACAGCTTACAGCTTAAAGCAATTCACATTTATTATCTCACAGTGTGTGGGTCAGGTGTCTGGGTACAGCTTTGCTGGGTCCCCTACTTCAGGGTGTCATCTGAAAGCTGCAATCAATGTGCTAGCCAGGGCTGCAGTCTCATATCGAGGCTTTACTAGAGAAGGTTCCACTTCTGTGTTCATGTGATTGTGGGCATAATTCAGTTCCTTGTGGCCTGTTGGACAGAGGGCCTAAGTTTTTTGTTGGTTATCAGCTGGAGGCCACTCCTAGTTCCTTGCAATGTGAGTCTCCCCAACAGGGCCATTTGCTTCATCAAAGTCAGTAAGGGAGAGGGTCACCCTGAAAGGGGAACACTACAGTTCTGCGTAGGAGCCCTGGTGGTACAACAGTTAAGCGCTAGGCTGCTAACCAAAAGGTCAGTGGGTCAAACCCACCCAGCAGCTCCATGAGGGAAAGACTTGGTGATCTGCTTCCATAAAAGTTACGGCCAAGAAAACCCTTTCAGTTTTACTCTGTCACATGGGGTTGCTATGAGTTGGAATCGACTCAGTAGCATGCAAAAACAACAACACTGTCCTGTGTAATGTAATCACAGAGTTGATACTCTGAAATCTTAGCTGTATTCTACCAGTTAGAAAATCATAGGTCCTGCCTGCGCTCAAGGGGAAGGGAGTCCACAGCGTGTGAATACCAGGAGGCAGGACCATGGGGGACAACCTTAGAGTCTGGTCACCGCAGGGAAGCATGAGAGGAAAGAGAAACTGGCTCTAGTCTTCTGAGAAGTGAAATGAGAACAGAAACCTGGGAGAGAGAGATGACAGAAGAGAACAACGTGGTAGAGGATGAGCAAAGAAGCACAGGCTGTGGGTGGGATGTATGTCACATGAAATTCAGCTAGACTATAGACAAATCACATGTTCTAATTTTTTCCATTCATTACTTTTGTTAGTGAAATTCCACTTTGAGTTACCCAAGATGAATGACGTGACTGGAAGCAATGCAACCACTCGGGTCAGGCCCAGGAAGCAGGGGAGGCCTCTGGGATGGGACAGATTCTTTTCAGAGGTGATATGGGCCCCCCAGGCCCCAACCAGCCCCTAACTCTAATTTTAACATGGGACAAAAAGGGCATACTATCACAATGGCTGCCTGCAGGCAAGGGGGATGGTGGACACACAAATATTGACAGAGAAGTAAAATCAGTGGTGGGTTTATGTAGGTAGCATCAATAAGCTTTTTTAAAAACTTTGTGATGGATGCACAGGCATGGATTAATTTAAATCTGGTGGAGCAGCACCCCAAAAAGTATTAGGAAGACTCAGTTTTATTCATTGCTGAAGGTAGAGCAATTGGGCTAAGGCATTTCCAGTTTAGAAGTATATAGTTTATGGGATTAAAGAAAAGTTAGTTGTATTTGCGGTTCCCTGAATGGGTTGAGTAGAGTAGGGGAGGCTGATACGTGTGGACCTGAGTCTGCCCTTAAAGCCAGTTGAGGGCTTATGAGAACACCTGACTCTGTAAAAATTTGCACCTGCCTTACCCTTCTTTTTTTTTTTTATGCAGGACCAGGTGGAGCAAGTGAACCACGTAGATAAAGAGGGACTTAAGGAGCCTAGGTGCAAGGTGGCCAGAGGAGAGGAATTGAAATTTAGCAAAGATTTTTTTTTTTTTAATAACTTTTATTAAGCTTCAAGTGAACGTTTACAAATCCAATCAGTCTGTCACATATAAGTTTACATACATCTCACTCCCTACTCCCACTTGCTCTCCCCCTCTTGAGTCAGCCCTTTCAGTCTCTCCTTTCTTGACAATTTTGCCGGCTTCCCTCTCTCTCTATCCTCCCATCCCCCCTCCAGACAAGAGTTGCCAACACAATTTCAAGTGTCCACCCGATATAATTAGCTCACTCTTCATCAGCGTCTCTCTCCCACCCGCTGACCAGTCCCTTTCATTTCTGATGAGTTGTCTTCGGGGATGGTTCCTGTCCTGTGTCAACTGAAGGTCTGGGGAGCATGGCTGCCGGGATTCCTCCCGTCTCAGTCAGACCATCAAGTTTGGTCTCTCCATGAGAATTTGGGGTCTGCATCCCACTGATCTCCCGCTCCCTCAGGGGTCCTCTGCTGTGCTCCCTGTCAGGGCAGTCATCGGTTGTGGCCGGGCACCAACTAGTTCTTCTGGTCTCAGGATGATGCAGGTCTCTGGTTCATGTGGCCCCTTCTGTCTCTTGGGCTCTTAGTTGTCGTGTGGCCTTGGTGTTCTTCATTTTCCCTTGCTCCAGGTGGGTTGAGACTAACTGCTGCATCTTAGATGGCCGCTTGTCAGCATTTAAGACCCCAGATGCCACATTTCAAAGTGGGATGCAGAATGATTTCATAATAGAATTATTTTGCCAATTGACTTAGAAGTTCCCGCAAACCATGTTCCCCAGACCCCCGCACTTGCTCCGCTGACCTTTGAAGCATTAATTTTATCCCGGAAACTTCTTTGCTTTTGGTCCAGTCCAATTGAGCTGACCTTCCATGTATTGAGTGTTGTCTTTCCCTTCACCTAAAGCAGTTCTTATCTACTGATTAATCAATAAAAAACCCTCTCCCACCCTCCCTCCCTCCCCCCCTCGTAACCACAAAAGTGTGTGTTCTTCTCAGGTTTACTATTTCTCAAGATCTTACAATAGTGGTCTTATACAATATTTGTCCTTTTGCCTCTGACTCATTTCGCTCAGCATAATGCCTTCCAGGTTCCTCCATGTTATGAAATGTTTCAGAGATTCGTCACTGTTCTTTATCGATGCGTAGTATTCCATTGTGTGAATATACCACAATTTATTTACCCATTCATCCGTTGATGGACACCTTGGTTGCTTCCAACTTTTTGCTATTGTAAACAGAGCTGCAATAAACATGGGTGTGCATATATCTGTTTGTATGAAGGCTCTTGTATCTCTAGGGTATATTCCGAGGAGTGGGATTTCTGGGTTGTATGGTAGTTCTATTTCTAACTGTTTAAGATAACGCCAGATAGATTTCCAAAGTGGTTGTACCATTTTACATTCCCACCAGCAGTGTATGAGAGTTCCAATCTCTCCGCAGCCTCTCCAACATTTATTATTTTGTGTTTTTTGGATTAATGCCAGCCTTGCTGGTGTGAGATGGAATCTCATCGTAGTTTTAATTTGCATTTCTCTAATGGCTAATGATCGACAGCATTTTCTCATGTATCTTTTGGCTGCCTGAATATCTTCTTTAGTGAAATGTGTGTTCATATCCTTTGCCCATTTCTTGATTGGGTTGTTTGTCTTTTTGTGGTTGAGTTTTGACAGAATCATGTAGATTTTAGAGATCAGGCGCTGGTCTGAGATGTCATAGCTGAAAATTCTTTCCCAGTCTGTAGGTGGTCTTTTTACTCTTTTGGAGAACTCTTTAGATGAGCATAGGTGTTTGATTTTTAGGAGCTCCCAGTTATCGGGTTTCTCTTCATCATTTTTGGTAATGTTTTGTATTCTGTTTATACCTTGTATTAGGGCTCCTAGGGTTGTCCCAATTTTTTCTTCCATGATCTTTATCGTTTTAGTCTTTATGTTTAGGTCTTTGATCCACTTGGAGTTAGTTTTTGTGCATGGTGGGAGGTATGGGTCCTGTTTCATTTTTTTGCAAATGGATATCCAGTTATGCCAGCACCATTTGTTCAAAAGGCTATCTTTTCCCCAGTTAATTGACACTGGTCCTTTGTCAAATATCAGCTGCTCATACGTGGATGGATCTATGTCTGGGTTCTCAATTCTGTTCCATTGGTCTATGTGTCTGTTGTTGTACCAATACCAGGCTGTTTTGACTACTGTGGCTGTATAGTAGGTTCTGAAGTCAGGTAAGGTGAGGCCTCCCACTTTCTTCTTCTTTTTCAGTAGTGCTTTGCTTATCCGGGGCTTCTTTCCCTTCCATATGAAATTGGTGATTTGTTTCTCTATCCCCTTAAAATATGACATTGGAATTTGGATCGAAAGTGCGTTAAATGTATAGATGGCTTTTGGTAGAATAGACATTTTTACTATGTTAAGTCTTCCTATCCATGAGCAGGGTATGTTTTTCCACTTAAGTATGTCCTTTTGAATTTCTTGTAGTAGAGCTTTGTAGTTTTCTTTGTATAGGTCTTTTACATCCTTGGTAAGATTTATTCCTAAGTATCTTATCTTCTTGGGGGCTACTGTGAATGGTATTGATTTGGTTATTTCCTCTTCGATGTTCTTTTTGTTGATGTAGAGGAATCCAAGTGATTTTTGTATGTTTATTTTATAACCTGAGACTCTGCCAAACTCTTCTATTAGTTTCAGTAGTTTTCTGGAGGATTCCTTAGGGTTTTCTGTGTATATAATCATGTCATCTGCAAATAGTGATAACTTTACTTCTTCCTTGCCAATCCGGATACCTTTTATTTCTTTGTCTAGCCTAATTGCCCTGGCTAGGACTTCTAGCACAATGTTGAATAAGAGCGGTGATAAAGGGCATCCTTGTCTGGTTCCCGTTCTCAAGGGAAATGCTTTCAGGTTCTCTCCATTTAGAGTGATATTGGCTGTTGGCTTTGCATAGATGCCCTTTATTATGTTGAGGAATTTTCCTTCAATTCCTATTTTGGTAAGAGTTTTTATCATGAATGGGTGTTGGACTTTGTCAAATGCCTTTTCTGCATCAATTGATAAGATCATGTGGTTTTTGTCTTTTGTTTTATTTATGTGATGGATTACATTAATGGTTTTTCTGATATTAAACCAGCCTTGCATACCTGGTATAAATCCCACTTGATCAGGGTGAATTATTTTTTTGATGTGTTGTTGGATTCTATTGGCTAGAATTTTGTTGAGGATTTTTGCATCAATGTTCATGAGGGATATAGGTCTATAATTTTCTTTTTTTGTAATGTCTTTACCTGGTTTTGGTATCAGGGAGATGGTGGCTTCATAGAATGAGTTGGGTAGTATTCCATCATTTTCTATGCTTTGGAATACCTTTAGTAGTAGTGGTGTTAACTCTTCTCTGAAAGTTTGGTAGAACTCTGCAGTGAAGCCGTCCGGGCCAGGGCTTTTTTTTGTTGCGAGTTTTTTGATTACCGTTTCAATCTCTTTTTTTGTTATGGGTCTATTTAGTTGTTCTACTTCTGAATGTGTTAGTTTAGGTAGGTAGTGTTTTTCCAGGAATTCATCCATTTCTTCTAGGTTTTCAAATTTGTTAGAGTACAATTTTTCATAATAATCTGAAATGATTCTTTTAATTTCAGTTGGTTCTGTTGTGATGTGGTCCTTCTCATTTCTTATTCGGGTTATTTGTTTCCTTTCCTGTATTTCTTTAGTCAGTCTAGCCAATGGTTTATCAATTTTGTTAATTTTTTCAAAGAACCAGCTTTTGGCTTTGTTAATTCTTTCAATTGTTTTTCTGTTCTCTAATTCATTTAGTTCAGCTCTAATTTTTATTATTTGTTTTCTTCTGGTGCCTGATGGATTCTTTTGTTGCTCACTTTCTATTTGTTCAAGTTGTAGGGACAGTTCTCTGATTTTGGCTCTTTCTTCTTTTTGTATGTGTGCATTTATTGATATAAATTGGCCTCTGAGCACTGCTTTTGCTGTGTCCCAGAGGTTTTGATAGGAAGTATTTTCATTCTCGTTGCTTTCTATGAATTTCCTTATTCCCTCCTTGATGTCTTCTATAACCCAGTCTTTTTTCAGGAGGGTATTGTTCATTTTCCAAGTATTTGATTTCTTTTCCCTAGTTTTTCTGTTATTGATCTCTAGTTTTATTGCCTTGTGGTCTGAGAAGATGCTTTGTAATATTTCGATGTTTTGGACTCTGCAAAGGTTTGTTTTATGGCCTAATATGTGGTCTATTCTAGAGAATGTTCCATGTGCGCTAGAAAAAAAAGTATATTTTGCAGCAGTTGGGTGGAGAGTTCTGTATAAGTCAATGAGGTCAAGTTGGTTGATTGTTGTAATTAGATCTTCCGTGTCTCTGTTGAGCTTCTTACTGGATGTCCTGTCCTTCTCCGAAAGTGGTGTGTTGAAGTCTCCTACTATAATTGTGGAGGTATCTATCTCGCTTTTCAATTCTGTTAAAATTTGATTTATGTATCTTGCAGCCCTGTCATTGGCTGCATAAATATTTAATATGGTTATGTCTTCCTGATCAATTGTCCCTTTTATCATTATATAGTGTCCTTCTTTATCCTTTGTGGTGGATTTAAGTCTGAAGTCTATTTTGTCAGAAATTAATATTGCTACTCCTCTTCTTTTTGCTTATTGTTTGCTTGATATACTTTTTTCCATCCTTTGAGTTTTAGTTTGTTTGTGTCTCTAAGTCTAAGGTGTGTCTCTTGTAGGCAGCATATAGATGGATCGTGTTTCTTTATCCAGTCTGTGACTCTCTGTCTCTTTATTGGTGCATTTAGTCCATTTACATTCAGGGTAATTATAGATAAATAAGTTTTTAGTGCTGTCATTTTGATGCCTTTTTATGTGTGTTGTTGACAATTTCATTTTTCCACATACTTTTTTGTGCTGAGGCGCTTTTCTTAGTAAATTGTGAGATCCTCATTTTCATAGTGCTTGACTTTACGTTAGTTGAGTCGTTACGTTTTTCTTGGTTTTTATCTTGAGTTATAGAGTTGTTATACCTTTTTGTGGTTACCTTATTATTTACCCCTATTTTTCTAAGTAAAAACCTAACTTGTATTGTTCTATATCGCCTTGTATCACTCTCCACGTGGCAGTTCAATGCCTCCTGTATTTAGTCCCTCTTTTTGATTATTGTGATCTTTTACCTATTGACTTCCATGATTTCCCGTTATGTGTATTTTTTTTTTAAATTAATCTTAATTTGTTTGTTTTTGTGATTTCCCTATTTGAATTGATATCAGGACGTTCTGTTTTGTGACCTTGTGTTGTGCTGATATCTGATATTATTGGTTCTCTGACCAAACAATATCCTTTAGTATTTCTTGTAGCTTTGGTTTGGTTTTTGCAAATTCTCTAAACTTGTGTTTGTCTGTAAATATCTTAATTTCACCTTCATATTTCAGAGAGAGTTTTGCTGGATATATGATCCTTGGCTGGCAGTTTTTCTCCTTCAGTGTTCTGTATATGTCGTCCCATTCCCTTCTTGCCTGCATGGTTTCTGCTGAGTAGTCAGAACTTATTCTTATTGATTCTCCCTTGAAGGAAACCTTTCTTTTCTCCCTGGCTGCTTTTAAAATTTTCTGTTTATCTTTGGTTTTGGCGAGTTTGATGATAATATGTCTTGGTGTTTTTCTTTTTGGATCAATCTTAAATGGGGTTCGATGAGCATCTTGGATAGATATCCTTTCGTCTTTCATGATGTCAGGGAAGTTTTGTGTCAGGAGTTCTTCAACTATTTTCTCTGTGTTTTCTGTCCCCCCTCCCCGTTCTGGGACTCCAATCACCCGCAGGTTATCCTTCTTGATAGAGTCCCACATAATTCTTAGGGTTTCTTCATTTTTTTTAATTCTTTTATCTGATTTTTTTTCAGCTATGTTGGTGTTAATTCCCTGGTCCTCCAGATGTCCCAGTCTGCATTCTAATTGCTCGAGTCTGCTCCTCTGACTTCCTATTGCATTGTCTAATTCTGTTATTTTATTGTTAATCTTTTGGATTTCTACATGTTGTCTCTGTATGGATTCTTGCAACTTATTAATTTTTCCAGTATGTTCTTGAATAACCTTTTTGAGTTCTTCAACAGTTTTATCCGTGTGTTCCTTGGCTTTTTCTGCAGTTATCCTAATTTCATTTGTGATATCATTAAGCATTCTGTAAATTAGTTTTTTATATTCTGTATCTGATAATTCCAAGATTGTATCTTCATTTGGGAAAGATTTTGATTCTTTTGTTTGGGGGGTTGGAGAAGCTGTCATGGTCTGCTTCTTTAAGTGGTTTGATATGGATTGTTGTCTCGGAGCCATCACTGGGAAACTAGTTTTTCCAGAAAATCCGCTAAAAAAAAACTGCAGTCAGATCCCTATCAGAGTTCTCCCTCTGGCTCAGGCTATTCAGATGTTAATGAAGCCGCCTGGGGAGGGTGGGGGAGGGAACAGAGAGATAGGAGAGTAGCACCTCAGAATATAGCCAGAGTTGCTTGTCTTGCTTGTAATGACTATTATATCTGAGATTCCCGCGGGCGCGTCACCTATGTGTGCTAGCTGTGTGGAGATTGCCCCCAGGGGGTCTGGCCCGCTGGAGTCACGGTCAGATCCTCCGCTTCTAGCCCCACGCCCAGCGTCAAGGCTCCCCTACTGGGACGGTGCACTCTCGACTCCAAAATCAGTCGCTGCCTCCCTGGGACTTCTCATCCCTCCAGCCACGTGGCCGTGCCGCCCCCGAGAACCAGTTGGGCCTCCTCCCGGGGTTAGTTCAGATGGGTGGAGCAGCTCCCCGTGCTTGTGCCGTGACCGAGTGTCCCGGCTGGGACGATGTTCTCCCCGCTCCAATACCAGTCGCTGCCTCCCGGGGACTTCTCCTACTGGCTGCATCCCACGCCGCCCGCGCGACCTGGCTGGGCCCCTTCCCGGGGTTAGTTCAGGGGGGTGGAGCAACTCTCCGTGTTTATGCCGTACCTGCGTCCAGTCTAAATCCCTGCGGGACGGTTCCCCAGCTCAGACGCTGCTCTTTCTGCTCCAAGACCAGTCACTGCCTCCCGGGGATTTCTCCTACCGGCTGCGTCCCACGCCGCCCGTGGAACCGGCTGGTCCCCCTCCCGGGGTTAGTTCAGGGGGGTGGAGCAGCTCTCTGTGCTTGTGCCGTACCTGACTGGTACGCTGGCTCCAGGCTCTGGAAACAATCGCTGCTTCCCCATATTAGTTCGTTCTCCGTCTCTAAATCTGTGTTTGTTGTTCAGGGTTCGTAGATTGTTATGTATGTGATCGATTCACTTGTTTTCCCGAGTCTTTGTTGTAAGAGGGATCCGAGGTAGCGTCTGCCTAGTCCGCCATCTTGGCTCCGCCTAGCAAAGATTTTTATAACGTGCAAATTTCATCACGTCATTCCTCCACTTAAGTGTGTTGAAAGGCTTCTGAAGTCTCAGAAAAAAGATTTTCTCCCTCTGCCTTACAATATCCTTTGGAATCTGACCTCTGTTTCCTTTCCAGCTACGTCTTTTGCCATGTGCCCCTATCCCTGCCCTGGAGCACTGGGTCCCAGCCTTTCTGACTCCATAGCGGTTGCAGCATAGTGGAGTGTTCAGGACCGTGGTCTCTGGAGTCAGGCTGCCTGAGTTCAAATCCTGGCTCTGCCGCTAGTGAACTGTGGCCTCCTGTGCAGCAGTGTCTTCTCTGATAAAATGAACCCATTTTCATGGGGTTGTTAGGAGAATTAAGTCAACGTTTCTAGAGTGCTTAGAATACACCCAAAGCCAAAAAGTCAAACCTATTGCTGTTGAGTCGATTCTGACTCGTAGCAACACTACAGGACAGAGTAGAACTGCCTCATAGGGCTTCCAAGGAGCATCTGGGGGGTTCAAACTGCTGACCTTTTGGTTAGCAGCCGAATTCTTAGCCACTATGCCACCAGTGTTACATAAATTACCCAAAAGCACCACGTTTTCTTTTCACCCTCTTGTACTCACTCTTCCCTCTGCCTGGCGTGCTTTTCCCTTGGCCCCCTCAGTATGGCTAATGGCTACACGTCTTCTAGGCTTCAAAGGCACTTCATCTGGAGGCTACATCTGGTAACCCTGGTAGAGATCATTAGGGCTAGTCACCAGAGATTTCTAATTGTTTTCCCTTTGGGGAAGCTTCACTGTCCTCATGAAGTTAAAGCGTAGCCTGGTGACTTGCTTTGGTCAATTCTATGTAAGTAGAATGTACACCCATTTTCCAGCAGAAGCTGTGAAAGCCAGTGCCTGAGCCGCCACGACATTTCCACCGCTGGGGTGACTATGAAAAAAGACATCACATCAAAGCCTCCATCAGTCTCGGTCTCTGACAGACCAGAACAGGGCCCAGCTGACCACACTGGACATGAAGTGTAAGCCAGAAAGTGTGTTCACACACTGAGATTTGGCTTCCCCTGACTGACATCCTTCCTCTTCCCACAGGCTAATTTAAATGCACTTATTTTAAATCTCAATATTTTCCAGGATCAGCACGTAGCATACTGAACTATACTTGCTTCCTTAAATATTTGCCTCTGCCACTAAACTATAAGTTTTCTGAGAGCAGAGACTATGTCTTATTCAAATTTTTATATTTAGTGCTTGCATAGAGCCTGACACAAAGTGGGCACTTAACAAAAGAATGCATTGATCCCCTTCTAATGAGAACTGGAGGGAGAAAAGAAGAGTTTGCTTCATACCCGTGCTGAATGTCCTCAAGAAACTTTTTTTTTTTTTTTTAATTATTGCTTATTCTGGGTAGGAGACACATTAAAAAAAAACAAAAAAAACCTAAAAAACGAAATGCGCTTTTCTTAGTGATACAGATGGTTCAGGTAGAAACGTTTGGAGTCAGGACCTAGTTCAGGTATAGAGAGGTTCTGGAGGACCAGCTAAGAACTCTGAGGCTAGAGTCGGTTTTAGGATTCAGTGGTCTTGCTTGCACCTTGTTGTTGTTGTTAGGTGCCGTCAAATCGGTTTTGAACCATAGCAACCCTCCATAAGACAGAACGAAACACTGCCCACTCCCATGCCATCCTCACAATCTTTGTTACGCTTAAGCCCACTGTTCCAGTCCATCTCATTGAGGGTCTTCCTCTTTTTCACTGACCCTCTACCAAGCATGATGTCCTTCTCCGGGGACTTATCCCTCCTGATAACATGTCCAAAGTATGTGAGACAAAGTCTTGCCATCCTTGCTTCTAAGGAGCATTCTGGCTATACTTCTTCCAAGACAGATTTCAAGTCGATTCCAACTCATAGCGACCCTATAGGACAGAGTGGAACTGCCCCATTGAGTTTCCAAGGAGCGCCTGGTAGATTTGAACTGCCGACCTTTTGGTTAGCAGCTATAGCACTTAACCGCTACGCCACCAGGGTTTCTCGTTCTTCTGGCAGTCCATGGTATATTTAATATTCTTTGCCAACACCACAATTCAAAGCCATCAATTCTTCTTTGGTGTTTCTTATTCATTGCCCAGCTTTGGCATGCATGTGAGGCGACTGAAAACAACCATAGCTTGGGTCAGGTGCACCTTAGTCCTCAAGGTGACATCTTTGCTTTTTAACGCTTTACAGAGACCTTTTGCAGCAGATTTGCCCAATGCAATGCATTGTTTGATTCCTTGACTGCCGCTTCCATGGGTGTTGGTTGTAGATCCAAGTACAATGAAATCCTTTCTAACTTCAGTATTTTCTCCATTTATCATGATGTTGCTTATTGGTCCAATTGTAAGGATTTTTGTTTTCTTTATGTTAAGATGTAATCCATACTGAAGGCTGTGGTCTTTGATCTTCATCAGTACATGCTTCAAGTCTTCTTCAACATCATCAAGCAAGGTGGTGTCATCTGCATATCGAGGTTGTTGATGAGTCTTCCTCCAATCCTGATGCTGCATTCTCCTTCATATAGTCCAACTTCTTGGATTATTTGCTCAGCATACAGATTGAATAAATATGGAGAAAGGATACAACCCTGACACACACCTTTCTTGACTTTAAACCATGCAGTATCCTCTCATTCTGTTCAAACCATTGCTTTTTTGGTCTAAGTACAAGTTCCTTATGAGCACAATTAAGCGTGCTCCTTGCTTAGGGCAAATTGAAACAAAACATATCTGAAACTAACAGGGATGTGCTCTAACTGTTCTTATGAGGCTTCACAGAAATAATTACAAGTGACTCACATGTGGGACTTCAGTTCAGAAGAAAGAGTTAAATGGATGTGGATTGTCTTAGTTACCTAGTACTGCTATAACAGAAATACCACAAGTGGATGGCTTTAAAAAAGAGAAATTTATTTCCTCACAGTAAAGTCAGTTAAAAGTCCAAATTCAGGGTGTCAGCTCCAGGGAAAGGCTTTCTCTGTCAGCTCTGGAGTAAGGTCCTTGTCATCAATCTTCCCCTGGACTAGGCGCCTCTTCATGCAGGAACCCCGGTTGAAAGGACGCTTTCTGCTCCCAGCACTGCTTTCTTGGTGATATGAAGTCCCCCTATCTCTCTGCTCACTTCTCTCTTTTATATCCCAAAGGAAACCTGCTCAAGACACAGTCCAATCCCTTAGATTGAGTCCTGGTGCATCAACACAACTGCTGCCCATCCCCCCTTATTAACATCACAGAGGCAGGATTTACAACACCTAGGAAAATCACATCAGATGACAAACTGGTAGACAATCACACAATAGCAGGAATCATGGCTCAGCCAAACTGATACACACATTTTTGGAGGGACACAATTCAATCCATGACATGGATATATTTGAATTCTAAATGAATAGATGCTGCTGTGTGACCAGATGTGGAGATAAAGGGCCTACCTGAGGTTAATAGAAGGGGGTGTTTTCAAGGGTACAGAGGGTGGCACTAAAACAAGCAAGATAAGGTTCATGTTGTGTTAGAAGTTTGAAGGAAAATTAAATTAGATAGATCTATATTTTATCTTCTATGATGAAATGTTTCTAATTGTATTCATGGATGTTCTTTCTGAACTGTGACCTAAACTCTATCTGCTTCCTTCCAAAATTGTTTCAAATGGGAAGAGAATTGGAGGTATGGAGGAAGTGTAGGTGGCCATTGGGCGTTTTAGACAGGACCATACTTTAATGGGGGGCTGATGGAGTCCATTAAAGACAGATCTGATGAATTAGTGCTTATGGGAAGAGCTGTTCCAGGATCTATTAGGATCAGATCCTCAGCTCTCTGCTTCCAAATCTACAGTGGTCACATGGTGGTGGACTGGTCTCTACGTGTCTGCCATCCATGAAGGTTTCACTCAGGCTGCCACACAGCCACATGAGTGAGGAAAATGTAGGCTATTGGAGTGGGACAACAGCATACCTCAGGGATGGAGACAGGCGCCAATCCAGGGAGTGACTTCAGGGTGCTGACATCAGTGTTTATTATAAAAGGTTTATTATGCCATTGAATTGTAAGCTTTGAAATGGTTACAATGGGAAATTTTATGTTTATTTTACCATAATAAAAAAAAAAAGAGGTTCTTTACCCATGGATTCTGTACTTGGAACTGGGTGCAATAGCGGATGACACATTGGGTTGTTCCTGTTTTGTGGGGAAAGGGGTTGAGTTTGTTTTCATTTGTATGAGGGATGGTTGCATTATATTTGGCAGGATCATTGGTGCTAGCTACTGTTTGGAAGTGTATATATGGAAAAAAATAAGTTTATGTTAAGCATCTTCTGCATCTTTTAAACATTGTTCTTATGGGGGGAGGATTTCTCACATTTTAAGTCTCATCTCCCCAAGGTGGAAAACGGCTGCTTGACTCCCATATCCCCATCTTCTCCCCCGTCTTCTTTACTGATGAAATTTCCGTTTCTGCTGGGTACATTGTTTCCCAGTAAAAAGACATCATTTCCAATACGATCAAGTTCTAGCCAACAAGATGTAATCAGAGGTGTTATATGTTACCCCCAGGAATTCTCCTTAAAAGGAAGGGAAAAAAAACCCTTCTTCCTTCTCTTTCCCAATGTTTGGAACAAATATGTGATAGCAAGGGCTCTAGCAGCCACTTTGAACCATGCGGTGACCTAGAGAATAGAAATCATATGCTGAGGATGGTGGATTTAGCAAGCTGACTCATTAAAGACACTGTGAAGTTAGCACTGCCAGGCCTTGACTATCTACTCCAGACCTAGCCTATTTAAGCCACGTTTCCTATTTGGTTGTATCCAACAGAATTTAATTCACTTGCTCTTCCAGCCTCCCTTGTGGCTGAAGCACACACAGGTCTTGTCTCAGGCTCTGCTAACTTCACACAGTGGTATAGAAAGGCAGTTCCAAAGAAGCAGGCCTGGAGAGCAGAATTTGTGTTCTGTGTTCTGGGAAGGGTAGTGGTGGAGGGATTAGGTTTTTGGAGGCTGCTGTGCTGAAAGACTGCAACCAGTGCCATGGGTCAAGGGTAGGGGCTCTGGTGTCTGTGCCCAGAATTGGCTGTGGAGCCTTCTCTAGAATAATCCCATGTGTGCTCAGGCACACTAACTGGATTCTCAGGTTGCACAGCTAACAACGTGACCAGGGATTGAATGTACCTCTAATAAATTCCTTGTTTTGGCACAAGGAATCTTAAGTGATTCCACCTACTTTAAACCACTGCATGAAACCCAAGATTTCTCCTGGACTTGGGCTTAGTTGACCTTTATGCCCACTTCTTTGGATTTAGCACAGATGGCAGTTGTTCACCAAAATCCATTCTTCCATTTTTCTGTAGAAATAGGGGTCTACCCTGTGACTAGGTATAGCCACACAACTGAGTCTCACCAACGTGAATGATTGTAACATAAGCAACTTCTGCCTTACTTGTGGAATGGGGAAGTCCTTTCTAAGCCATTTTTCTCTCTTTAAATCTTGATATTCATAATCACTTGAACGAACTTCATAAGGAAGCACCAAAAGACATGGCAGGGCCACAGATGGAAGGAGGCAGAGTCCCCGAACACCTTTGTGGAGCAGGGCTGCCCCACCAGCCTGGACTATTCCCCACAGATCTGTGACATGAAAGAAGCAACAACTTTTCTATAAGCTGCTGTCTTGAGGTCTCTTTCAGCTGAATCATTTCTCTAATACAATAAAGGAGGGGGAATATTCAGCATGGGGAACTGGTAATTAACAACGGTGACGACAGACCAGTGCAGGAGACACCACCAGGCAGCCATGCTCACAAAGAATGAGTCCCCCTCTCCCATTCCAGAAGGAGAGACTCGCTGTTGGGGTATGAGCACTGGAGGAGCCCCAGGGAGCCCCAGGTCTAGGGACCTCTGCTAGATCCTGGCCACAATACACTCATCTTTTTTGGTTGCCTCGATTTGAAGCACATAGATAATGCTACTCTACCCCTGACTTTGAAATATATGTTTTCATCTTTTACATTATAATTTGACCACAATGTTTTAGAAACTGTCTCCATTTATTAGATCTTCAATCTTTTTTAAGCATTGAGTTATTTTTTGTTCTTTTTTCTATATATAGTTAATCATCTTTTAAATTTCAAATCTAATATTTTAGTTTATTATAGTAATGTCCTTTAAATTCGAGCTTCTAGGTCAGAAGTCAGCCAACTACAGCCACTTGTTTTTGAAAATAAAGTTCTATTGGCACGTAGCCCTGCCATTCGCTTTTGGATTGTCTGTGGCTAGGCTTGAGTGGCTGTCAGAGACCATGTGGTCTGCAAAGCCTAGAATCCTTACTACTTGGCCCTTTAGAGAAAATATTTGCTGAACCCTGCTCTAGGTATATACCCGTTTTCATTTTATTTAATATTTTTATTCTAATTATGTTTTATTATAGTGTCACCCTGACTTCTATTACTTTTTTCCCTTTTATCATTTCTGTCTTTAAGTTCTTAAATTTTAAAGTTTAATAAACTTTTAGCTTAACTAACTTATATGTTACCAGGTTCATAAACTTCTGGCTTGCTTACTTTTATCTTACCGGTTTTATCTTTTTTTTTTTTAATTAAACCTTTTATTTCTTAACCACTTTTAACATTACTCTTCTTGCTCCCTTTCTGTTTAATAACAGCAGGAAGTACATTGCAGGCAGTGACCATCTGGACAAACCCCAATAAGACTATTCCCCAAATTGTCTCTCTGCTATGGGCCAGGTCTCAAGGGTGTGCCTAATAATTCCCAGATCCACAATTCAGCCATGACATGAGGACTGTACTCAGCCAGATGATTCTCAATAAGTCCTGCTCCTTTGTGGAGAACCTGATAGGAATGCCCATACCACCTCCTGACCACCCAGATCTGCTATACTTTGGCCCAGCAAACAGGGCCTGCCCATCTCAGGTCAAGCTTTCCAACTGGCAGCTAGGCCCTATTACCACTTAAGCTAGAAAGAGCTAGTGGCTCCTTCCCCCAGGTGTGTTAATTTACAATCTTGTGAACTTTATTGTATATCACCAATGACAGAGACAGCTACCTCCAGAGCTCTAAATCTCAATCATGACTGCAGAATTCTCCAGGGCTTTGCCTACAGGTAATTCTTTCAAGTTTCCAACTTTCATTGAATATGTACTGTGTGCCAGGAACTGTGATAGATATCAGAAATAAAAAGTCCAATAAGACATGGATTCAATCCTCAATGAATTATGATCAATTTGGGCAGTAAGACAACAGTTACGATACAGTGGGCTATGTGCTGTTGAGATTTATTGAGAGAACAGAGAGGACGTGCATCTGAATCAGCAAAAGCCTCCTGGAGAGGGTGAAGGGGGTAGTCCCTCAGAAACACACATCCCTGTGGACTGCTCAGCCCCTTCCCACTGTCCTGGTGCCGACAGAACCACACACAGGTCCTCGTGGACTCAATGAAAGCTGAGTGAATGAAGGCCCCAGGCATAGAGGAGCCCTTCTTTCTGTAGAGATCCCCATGGTGAGGAACAGAAGGACATAGAGAGGAGAGGAGAATGAGAAATGACCTTTATAACCCTGTCCTCCCACTCCCTCCACACACCCCCCAGTCCATCCAGGCACTGCCCCCAATCACTACCACCACTTCCAGAGTTAGTCTTGTATCCAGGTAGCCAGGAGGACATGACATACCAGGTGTAGCTCAGCCCTTCCTGGGGATCAGACAGGGCTGGGGTAGGGACCATGCTGGAGCAGGGCCCACATACCAGCCACACTGTTCTCTCAGGGCTGAACAGAGAGCTCAGGACTGAGCCCTACAGGCCAGGAGTCCAGGCAGCTCCTCCAAGCAATGGCACTACTGAGGGGAAAGGCGGTCTGGTTGGCTTCAGTGCAGGGACAAGAGAGTTCAGGAGGGGGACTTGGCTGAAGGGAAGTAGAAATTGAGGCTTTAAAGGGCCTGAACAGGGTGGGGTTGGGGTGGAGAAAAGAGGGCAAATAAGGCCTTGGGGAGGGGAGTGGAGTGGAGTAAAAAGGAGGGAAAGAGAGGTGAGGGCTGGTGCTGGGGGGAGGGTGGAGGGTAGAGGGGTTCTCCAGGCAGCAGGCACAGGACTGGCTCCTCCTTCCACCTCCTTCCACCTCCTTCCACCTCCTTCCACCTCCTTCCACCTCCTTCCACCTCCTTCCACCTCCTTCCACCTCCTTCCACCTCCTTCCACCTCCTTCCACCTCCTTCCACCTCCTACATTTTTTTACTTGTTGCCCCACAGGGCTTGCTTCCCACAGATAGGGCGTGGGAGGAAGCGGCTGGACTTCATGTAGGCAGAAATCCTCTTCAGGCCCTGACGGTGGGAGAGAGAAGGTTTGCTGCCCTGTTGAAGAATCTAGTTAGACAACTCTCTCATTTAATAATAATAATAATAATAATAATCTAATCCTAATTAGGGAGCCCTGGTGGTGCAGTGGTTAAGAGCTCAGCTGCTAACCAAAGGGTCAGCAGTTTGAATCCACCAGCAGCTTCTTGGAAACCCTATGCGGCAGTTCTACTCTCTCCTACAGGGTGGCTATGAGTCAGAATCGACTCAGTGGCAACGGGTTTGGTTTTTTTGGTGTCCTAAGAGCTCCCACATATGGAGATCCTACACTAGTAGATGCTTTATATCCACCAGAGATTATAATACAGGATTACAAAATTCTCTAGGGTGTACTGAAAGATACATTCTACTATTGCCATTTATCAGAAGGGAAACTGAGGTACACAGAGATTAAATACCTTCCAACTGCTCACCAAGCTAGTCAGTGGACAGGGCTAGAATTCAATCTGGCTCTCTCTACCCCCAGTCCTGGGCTCCTTCGGCTGCATCCCACCCCTTCCCCCACAGGAGGACATCTCACTTCCAGCAGAACAAACTTTCTCCTTTTGCAGAGGAAGGTTCCTGGCTCATGTCCACCTTCCCAGTGTTTGCTCACAGAATCAGGCCTGAGCAGGACAAAGGAACTCAGAACATGCCTGTGCAGCCTACAAGAAAGGTCAGGATCTCACGGAATGACTCAGCAATCTGCATTAAGTTTGACTGGGGAAGCTGGACTAGCAATGCCCTGCAGGGCCAGGCCCTAATTATTCCACTTGCAGGAGGAAGTCCAAGCTTCTCAGCCTAATAACTGAGCACCATCTCATTCTGCCCCAACTTACTTCACCTCAAGCTAAGGGGACCATGATGTATGACACTAACTTTTTAAAGAATTCTAAGACATCTGGACCTTCCTAAACCCAGTGAGACAGAGCCCTAGCACACTGCAGGCTCCAGTCCCTAGCCGACATTCATAGTCATCTTAACTCTTGTATCGTCCCCAAGGTGCTCAGCTTGGCCCCAAACCATAAGTTGTTGAGAACTAGCCAAGAAAGCAGATCTTATGATGGGAAGGGGTAAAGGAACAAGATCTCTAGACTAAAACCACAGTTGGGTGACTGCCTCAAATTCTCAACTCTGTAATCAAATAGATTGGGTTGCTTTCAAAGCAACACATGGAGGATGATTGGTGGTGAGGTGTGGTCTAGGCTGTGTTCCCCTAGGGCCCAGTATGCACCACATGCCCCACATACCTGCTGCAGCCATAGTTATCCAACCACACTAAGCTCAGAGGGTGGGCTCCAGGGCAGGGCCATCTTTGCAGGCCCCACTGTGCCTGACCCACTGCCTCATCCACAGGAGATCATCAGTGAACATGAGTTGAATGTACTGACCCATCTCAGAGATGGAAACCTTAGACAACGGGGAAGCAGAAAGGGCAGAAGAGTGAAGGGAAGGACACTGTCACACCATAGAACATTTCAAGATAAAATCTTTCACAGGGGCACCCACATAAATACTCAACCACAGCACCTCTGCAGACCTGGGAACTTCAGAATTTGCCCACAATGTGGACTGGATTGGTGCAAAGCCTTCTGGAGGTGAAGTATAAATACTGTCTGTATCTATGGAACTTACTAACAATCCTACCTTGTCCCAGTCCTACTGCTGCCAGCTACATACACACTCCTCAAGTTCTGCTTCATCCATACTTTGTTGGGCTGTGAAACTCAGAAAGGAAAAGGGCCTGAGCTTTCCTTTTCAGCACAGAAGAAGGAGAGCCACGGGCTACTGCCCATAGAAGCTGACAGGCAGCCCAACACAGCCTCTACTGGTTCTGTGACCTTCAGCCAACTCCTTACGTGCTTCAACCTCAGTTTCCTCATCTGTAAAATGGGGGTAATAAGTCTATCTACCTTGTAGTAATGTTGTGAAGATGAAATCTGGCACAGTATATGTAAAATGCTTAGCACAGGTCCTGGCATAAAGCCAATGCCCCATAAATGCTAGTTATTTTTAATTTTAGCTCCAAAACTAGGAAGGTATCATGGAAAAGGGAGAAGGAAAAAAAACATCAAAGAGGAAGGGGTATCATGAGCATCACCTCAAAGCGGGTCATGAAGTCCTTCAGGTTTGGGAATGCATCCAGGCACTTAGGCTCAAAGATACAGTTCTGGTCGAGGACATCATAAGCAAGGAAGTCCACAAAGGTGATCTGCAGAAAGCCAAGGATGAGTGGGTGAGAACTCCATCATCTGGGAGGAATGACAACCGTGTGTCTCCATCTCTTCCCCCCTTTACCTTGTCCCCTGCAAACCATGGCTGCTGCCCAAGGAACTGTGAGAAGAGCCTCATCTTGTCAGGGAGCCCTTCCAAGTACTGAGGCTTCAGCTTCTCCTGGGGCAGAAAACAGCTGTCACCACCCTCAGACCCTGCTCCCTGAGCAGAGAGCCAGCTTCCCACTGCTGCCATGACCCAGTTGGCCACGGGAGAGCCACCACCCTCCCTGGACTGCCCCTGGGCCGTGCCCAGGCTTCCATTTAATCAACCAGCATTTATTAGACTTCTGCTATGTATCAGGAAACCTGGTGGCGCAGTGGTTAAGAGCTCAGCTGTTAACCAACAGGTTGGCTGTTCAAATCCACCAGCTGCTCCTCAGAAGCCCTATTGGGCAGTTCTATGCTGTCCTATAGTGTCACTGTGAGTCAAAATCGACTCGACAGCAACAGGTTTGGCTTTGGGTTTTTACTATGTATCAACCCCATCTGTCAGAGGCATGGGAAAGTCCAGAGGAAAATGACACTGACTGGAATCTATCACCACTGAGCACCATCAACCGGCCTGTTGGTCAGACCCAGGAGCGCTGTGAGCCTCTGGCCAAGCACCCAACTCAGAGGTAAAGGAACAGGAACTACAAGAGCTCAGGGAAAGAAGTGGGAGTTCTAGCTTGTGGGGTGGCACAAGAATAGAGAGGACATTTGATTAGTTTCCTGAAAGATGAGAAGAATTTGAGATGCTGAAAGAATGGAGGAAGGGGAGGATATTTCTGCAGAAACAAAGACTCTGTGAATTGTGTGGCTAATAATCATTATATATGAGAATCCATTATATGTGAGTATCAAGGAAAAGTCACTGGGAAAACAAGTGAAGCATATTGTTTAGGAACTCAGTTTCCACAATGGAGAGCCTAGACATTATCCTAAAATTGCAGGGAATCGATTCAGGGTTTTCATTTGATGAGCTTTAGGGTTTCAAAGGTCACTCTAGCAGCAATATAGGGGACCCTTGGAGGATCCCTAGTTCTAAGGTGTTCAAATGGCAAAAAGGAGCATCAGAGTTGGGAATGCAAGGGTCCCGACTCCCAACCTAAACCCTGTCCTGGCCCAGCCCACCGAAAACTCACAAACTCAGGGTTGTAGCACATGCTGGTCAGCTCATTGCGAAACTCCATAACCTGGTTCTCCAGGATGTCCACGCGGATCTTCTCCTCTTCTGTCTCCCCACCTGCAGCCCACACATCGGACATTCACCCTCAGCATCCCATGCAGCCAAGCCCTGGAAATGGCCACCTGGCCTCCTGTGCCGCCACACCTGCCCCCAGCGCAACGCACACAGGTTGTGTTTGCGGGCAATGTAGCGCAGGGTGGCTTTGCTCTGGGTGATCTTGTGAGGCCCATCAATTAAGTAGGGCAGCTGCAACGGCAACCAGGTAGGTCTGTTGTACCACCAGGCTCCCCAACACCCCCATCCCCTGTGAAAGGGCAGACTGGGACCTGGCACACTGAGGGCCTGGCCCATGGTAGGCACTAAATAAATGTATGTACAGTGCATGCGTGATCTGGAACAGGGAACACCACGGAAAGGCAGTGAAGAGAACCAGGAATGAGAGGGGTGGAGCAGAAGGCACCTGGTCTTAAAACCTCCAGGCTGGGGGAAGGAGATGGAGGGACAGACACCTTTCACCTTCCTCCACACCCTGTACCTACACTGGGAAAGTCCAGGCCCAGCCTGAATTTCTCGTTCAGCCAATGGCTCATGTCATAGTCCGGAGCTGTGGTGGGAACAATGAAATAAAAACAAACCTCCTTGTAGTCCAACATTCTGTCCCCAGAAACCATGCCAAGAGTCATTGCAAGACCCCCAGAGACTCACAGATCTGGAGTCAGACAGAACCACTGAGTCTCACTCTCCCAGGATGAAGGCTTACAAAAGGCTTAGGCAAGAGGTAAGGGAGGGAGTTGATTTCAGTTAACGATAAGCAGTGGGGCAGCACTTTCCTCCCAGCATCCTGAGCTGGCAGGCCAGCTGCACAACCAAAGGGACCCAGGGAAGGGCAGACCCCAGATCCAACTGGTGGAGGCCCTGCAGAGGTGGGCAACAGGTGGCCAGGGCACAGGCTGCTTGTTACCAAATTAGCATTAGCTGGCAGAGAGGCCAACACAAGGGTGCCATTACTGTCCCCCATCGTGTATTTCTCCTCATAGTTTGAGTCTGTGTATTCCAGGAGCAGGCGGATGGCATGCGCCAGCTGGGAGAGACAGCACCGGGAAGGGGTCAGAGATGGAGGGATATTGATTGCCTGACTATTTCCCCTGCAGGTAAGGGGGCACCACTCACTCCTGAGAGCTACAGGCCAGAAAACCCCACAGAGCTCGCTCCTGACGTCTTTAGTATGCTCCTTCTCCACCCCATCTGGGCCTAAAGTACCCAGGCTGGGTGGGCCCAGACTGCAGGATGGGGCTTAGCTCCAGCAAAGCCCTGAAGAATAACCTTCCCAAGCTGCGCAGCACTTCCTTGCCACAGCACCCCCGTCCCACCTGACAGGCGGACCCCTTGCTCACCCCACAGAAGTCCCAGTAACCCAAAGTCATGGGCATGGTGCACGTTTTCGCGGTCTCCGGGACCTGCTTCAAGTGAGCTGAGGTCTCACCTTATCAAGCCAGGGGGGTGCTGGGCGACCCTTGACGCTTGGCCCCGCCCCTTATCCCGCTGATTCCTTGCATTTCCCCACCCCCACCTCCTGAACCTGTCTCTCTCCCCGCCTGGTTTGCAGACAGCCGAGCCCCCCCTCCCGCCCCCACACACCCCCTTGAACTCTGGGCGCCGGGCCCTGAGGGTGGGAAGGAGTAAATTCCGTTTTGGCCACCAGTCCTGAAGATTTGGGTAGCCGAGATTTGGACGCACAGAAGCTGAAGGCGCCTGGACCCCTGGACCCCTGGACCCCTGAGTGGCTTCCTCTGCCCGCATTCAGACCTCTGCTAAGCCCAGGGGGAGACCGCGGTGCACCTGGGGAGAGGAGCCAGAAACACTAGAGGTGCAACTCTCCGCATCCCTTTCTTCAGCGCCTTGCTTAGCCTTCACTCCTAGGTACCGAGTTCCCAAGGACTCTGAAGCTCAGCCTGCTGGAGTTAGGCCAAAATGTGACTGCTCTACAATCAGAGAGTTGAAATCAGCACCTATCAAGACATACTAAATACTCCATAGACTAACAAAAGAACCAACAAATCTGTCTTGGAAGAAAACAAAAAACCAAACCAAACCCATTGCCATCAAGTCGGTTCCAACTCCCAGCAATCCTATAGGACAGAGTAGAACAGCGCCCATATGGTTTCCAAGGAGTGGCTGGTATATTAAAATTGCCAACCTTTTCGTTAGCAACTGAGCTCGTAACCACTGCACCACCAGGGCTCTGTCTTGGAAGAAGTACAGCCAAAATGCTTCTTAGAAGCGAGGGTGGAGAGACTTTGTCCCATGTACTTTGGACATGTTATCAGGAGGGACCAATCCCTGGAGAATGACATGGTGCTTAGCAAATTAGAGAGTCATCAAAAAAGAGGAAGACCCTCAATGAGATGGATTGACATAGTGACAGCAACAATGGTCTCAAACATACAAAGGTTGTGAGGATGGTTCAAGCCTGGGCAGTGTTTTGTTCTGTTGTTCATAGCGTTGTTATGAGTTAGAACCCACTGGATGGCACCTAACATTAGCAACAAGGAACAAGGACTCCTGGCCAATCAGAAAAACTCAATCCCTACACTAATCCTGCCTCTAACACAACAAGGACAACCCATTCCAAAATGGGATTATAACCACAGTCATAGATTTTAGGATCGAAAGCATATATTTTGGGGGGACACTATTCAGTCCATAACACTGGCATATACTAGGCAACATGATTAAGACAAGGAGATTGAAAATATATATAACATAACGTTTGTCAGTTCAACTTTTCAGGTATACAGTTGAGTGATACAAAACAGATTAATCATGTGTAACCATCCCCCAAATTCCAATCATCCCCAAATTTCCAAGGAAGTTGGCTATTAAAGGTTGAAGCGGGGTAGGAACTACAAGGGGTAGATTTATTTTTAAACATGGGACAATTTTTAGTGTGATTAAATACCCAGAAGTAGTAGAGAGGGAGAGAGGTGGAATGTAGGAGAAAGAGGAAATGCTTGCTCAGACAAGGTCTCTGAGGACACAGGAAAATGGGGGCCAGAGCACAGTGGACCCTTCAGAAGAAGAAGCCCAATTCTGCAGAAGGAGAAAGTGTAAGCAGTCAGATTCTCAAACCCAGAATCTAAAGGGGCCAAGAGGATCATGCAAATGGGTGAAATAGATCTGTGAAAATGAAGAGGACGTGAAGCACATACTGATGAAGATCAAAGACTACAGCTTTCAGTATAGATTACACCTTAACATAAAACCAAAAAAAACCCAAACCCAGTGCTGTCGAGTCGATTCTGACTCATAGCGATCCTATAGGACAGAGTAGAACTGCCCCATAGAGCTTCCAAGGAGTGCCTGGCAGATTTGAACCGCCAGCCCTTTGGTTAGGAGACATAGCACTTAACCACTACGCCACCATGGTTTCCACCTTAACATAAAGAAAACAAAAATCCTTACAACTGGACCAATAAGCAACATCTTGAGAAATGGAGAAAAGTTTGAAGTTGTCAAGTATTTCATTTTACTTGAATCCACAGTCAACATTCATGGAAGCAGCAGGCAAGAAATTAAAAGACGCATTGCATTGGGCAAATCTGCCACAAAAGACCTCTTTGAAGTGTTGAAAAGCAAAGATGTCACTTTGAGGACTAAGGTGCACCTGACCCAAGCCATGGTTTTTTCAATTGTTTCACATGCATGCAAAAACTGGACAATGCATAAGAGAGACCAAAGAAGAATTGATGCATTTGAGGTATGGTGTTGGTGAAGAATGTTGAATACACCCTGGTGGCATAGTGGTTAAGTGCTACGGCTATTAACCAAAAGGTCGGCAGTTCGAATCTAGCAGGTGCTCCTTGGAAACTCTATGGGGCAGTTCTACTCTGTCCTACAGGGTCACTCTGAGTTGGAATTGACTTGACGACAATGGGGTTTTTGGTGCCAGAAGAATGAATAAACCTGTCTTAGAAGAAGTACAGCTAGAATGCCCCTTAGAAGCAAGGATGGCAAGACTTCATCTCACGTACTTTGGCATGTTATCACCAGGGACCAGTCCCTGGAGAAGGACATCATGCTTGGTAAAGTAGCGGGTCAGTAAAACAGAGGAAGACCTTCGATGAGATGAATTGACACAGTGGCTACAACAATGGGTTCAAACAAAGCAACGATTGTGGGGATGGTGCAGGACCCGGCTGCGTTTCGTTCTGTTGTACACAGGGTCTTTATGAGTTGGAACCCACTCAATGGCACCTAACAACAACAACAACGACAAGGTATTAGGGGGGTTTCTACGGGTGGTGCAAATGGTTAAGCACTCGGACTACTAATGAAAAGGTTTGTGGTTGGAACATACCCAAGACAGCCCTGGTGATTTGCTTCTGAAAGGCCACAGTTCGACTCTGCACAAACTCCATTGGTAACTAACAAGAAGTGAGTTTGGGAAAATGTGTCATATTCTTTATGGAGTATAAAAAGAGGGTGACTAAAAGTACTTATTTTATCTATGCTAAAATGCACATTGCTTTCTATATTCTAACATCTCTGCAATCAAAATGCCTTACAATCCATGGCACATTGTAGTTTACATGGTGGAATTCCTCTTATTTTTTGTCCATCAAGTAACAGCGCATCCTACGATCAATGACATCTCAGATTTGAAAGAATAAAGTCTGTGCTTTTTTTCCCCTCTGTCTGGACAATAGCTTTTTACTTATAGTCTGTTTCTATGGAGCAAGCTCGCATATTCTGTTAATTTTTATTAGTGTCCCCAATAAACGTTTCTTTTACCTGTTGCTCATTAAAGGTAAACATAGATTCAGGCATGGTATTCAAAGGAGGGTTAAGTAGGCCCTTGCTATATCCGTGCATGGGGCATTCAGAGGCCCTGAGGGAGGAGTCATGGTTGAGGGGCCCCTAGGTGGGGCCAGTTATTTATTAACTAATCTAAAAAAAAATATCTAGAAGTGTTTAATATTTTCCCAACCATCACGGCTGTACCAGAACTCCAAAGGGACCGTACTGAGATGCTGATATGTAGATTTAGCATAGAATGAGAATCCGGAGCAGCCACTGGACCAAGTGTCCAATAGCACAGTGGTGTCAGGATGGTGGTCCAAGAAAGTGAAAGTGCTTGATGGGGTGGTTTTGATAACATGGGCCTTCTGTGAGGTGTCTCCACTCCGCCTCTCCCCCACTCCAGGTGACTTAGCTGGCCTATCAGTGCTCTTCAGAATGAGTAAAGGGGATTTCCTTCACCGGGAACAGGACTATAACACCTGTCCTGCTCTCTCACAAGGTGACCATGTGGGTCAAGTGACAATGGGATGTTGAGAAGGGTTACACCCAATGACAGTAGAAACAAAGAAAGCTATTGTTTAAATGATTACATTAAGAGTAAGAAGATGGAGTCTATGTTGGGAAGACAAACACAGATAATCCCAGGTCAGCTAATTCAGGGACATGACCTGGTTGTTTACATTTTATTTAAAACAAAACAAAACTGCTGTTGTCCCAAGTCTGTTGACTTAAAAGCAATAATTCTCAACCTTGTCTGCATGTCAGAATCACCTGGGGAACTTTTCATAAAAATACTGATGCGGGGCCACATCACAGACTGATTATGTCAGCATCCGGAGCGTGGTGGCATCAGCATGTTTTCAAAGCTCCCGGATGGTTTTAGGGGATTCTCTTGTGGGCCAGGGTGGGGAGAGCTGCATTACAGCGCATGCTGCCTCCTTGACCAGTCGCCGGAATATCTGCACTCGGGGTTTCCTCAGAACATGTAAGTGTGAGCACCCTGCCTCCTAATAATCTCAAAGCTCAGCTGCAAGATGTCATATCCCAGCAGAGGGCTCCGCAGTCTGTCCATTCCTCTAGATTCTTAATGTTGTAGCCTTGGGTTAAAACAGAGCTGTAGAGAGAGGAGTCCAGACTTTTGGGTCCCTCACAAAATGGCTTTAACAGAAGAGAGCTTTAGCATTTTGATCCCTGGCTGCAGTGCCAGAGAACCTTGGGGAAGTCCCCTTTAGGACACTTGAGAGGCTCTGGTATCGCCTTGAAACAATGATTCCTGCTCATGGGAGGTAGGTGGAATTAGCAGCTGTGGGTATTGTCTATTTTGTTTATGAAAGGGACTCAGAACCTGTGTGTCCCTTCCCAGGTTGTATATTACAGGTCAGTGACAAAGAGCCTGAAATGGTTTTAAGTGCCTCTTGCTGTTTTTCTGTTTTCATCAGAGAAGAGGCAGAAAGCTGTGGCTCAGAGACTAGGGAGAAGGAATGGAACCGGGACTGGCTGTCGCCTGTAGCCCTTTTTCCCTGTCCTGAGAAAAGCCATAGATGGCCAGGACACCTCCCCTCCATGTCAGCATTAGCCCAGGCTTTCCCACAGAGGCCTGGGTACAGGTACTAGGCTCCTCACACCCCTGTGAGCTGAGCCAGCTCTGGGGCCTGGATCACCAGGTGATGGAGAGCTGCAGGTGCAGGCAGAGGGCAGGGTCAGCGCAGGCAGAGCCTAGGAATCAAGGGAGACAGGAAGCCCTGTGGCTGCGTGTGTTGCTTGGAGTCCTGTAATGTCCCTTACACTGTCATTAAGAGAATTCAAGTATGGCTTGGCCCAGGAAGGGGGAGACATTTCTAATTTAGGTGCATCATAAAACATCTCCCTAGAAAGAAGTTCAAGAAATAGTGCTGGGACACGTTCATTTCGTTTCCCCAGGTGGATGTGATTCACTATAATGCACTGTCTCCTTTGAAATCCTACAGGAGATGTTTCTTTAAGGGGCCACGACCAAGAACAGGGGTACTTCTCCAAGGCACTAGTACCTTCTTTTTGTTTTTTTCTTTAACAGCTTTTTTGAGATACAAATCCCATGCTATAGAGTTATCCACTGAAAGCGTGCAATTGAATGGCTTTTAGTTTATTGACAGAGTTTGCAACCATCATCACAATCAATTTTAGAATGTCCTAGTGAAGGTACTAGATTGACGCTCCTATAGAAATTAAAACAAAAATTTTATTGAAGCAATAATTTAATTTTGCGAAATGGAGAAACGCGTGGCATTCAAACAGACTACAACACGTGTTCTGCTTTGCAAGGAGAGCAGTGTGGGTAGATAACAGACAGAATAAACCAAGGCAAATGGTTTTCACAACAAAGAGGTTCCAGGGGAAGGAAAGAGAAATTTACTAGGAGTTGTTAGACTACAAACTTTGTTAACATCGATTTCTAACCTAACACAAAATCTTTTCTTCTTGATACAAATTGACTCAGGCAATATTTCTAAAGTCAGGTGTATAAAAAGTTTTTTTACGTTTTCGGTGAAAGTTTACATAACAAATTATGTTTCCATTTAACAAATTTTATACAACTTGTACTGTAACATTGATTACATTTTTTGAAACTGTCAACATTCTCATTTTTTTCCGTTTTTTGTTCTCTTTCCATTAATCTAGCTTCCTTGCCCCTCCTTGGAAACCCTCGTGGAGCAGTCGTTAAGAGACATGGCTGCTAACCAAAAGGTCGGCAGTTCAAATCCACCCGGTGCTCCTTGGAAACCCTATGGGGCAGTTCTACTCTGTCCTTTAGGGTCGCTATGAGGTGGAATCGACTCGAGGGCAACACGTTGCCCCTCCTTAGCTTCTCGTCTTTGTTTTATGGTAAATGTTGATTGGTTTCATATGGTTGATTAATTTAAGAGAGCACAGTATTCACAGGTGGTAGTGTTTATTTTATAAGTCATCTATCGCTTAGGTGAAATTTTACAGAGCAGATTAGTTTCTATCAACAATTTATACTCAGATTGTTTTGTGACATTGGTTCCAACCCCCGAGATGTGTTAACACTCTCTCATTGCACACCCCAACTCCCGTTTCCATCTGTCCATTTTTCCTGCCTTCCCCTCACTGCTTTCGGGCATGTCTTGCCCTTTTGGTCCCCTATACATGACTGAACTAAGAAGCACATTCCTCACGTGTGTTATTGTTTGTTTTAAAGGACTGTCTAATCTTTGGCTGAAGGGTAAACTTCGGGAGTGGTTTCAGTTCTGAGTTAAAAGGACATCTCAGGGCCATAGTCTCGGGGGTTCTTCCAGTCTCTGTCAGAACAGTAAACCTGATCCTTTTTTGTGAATTTAAATTTTGTTCTACATTTTTCTCCCACTCTGTCCAGGACTCCCTATTGTGATCCCTGTCAGACTGGTCGGTGGTTGTAGCCAGGCACTATCCAGTTCTTCTGGGCTCAGGTAAACATTCTTGATGTGGGGATTTAGTGATGGGTTATAGGCTGAGTCAAATCTAGCTGGAGTTCTTGAAATGTAAAGTTGATCATTTAGTTCAGAAACAGTGAAGATTAAATCAGCTGTAAATCTGGAGCCTTTTGAAATGTAACCCTCACTCATCAGGCTTAGAGGGAGTGAGTTAGGGAGAAGACATTCACTGGGTGAATTTCCTAAATGCATTTAAGATAGCCAATTTATCTACATAAGTTAAGGCCTGAACCTGTGTACTGTTCGTGTTACAGACAGTCAAGACTTTTACAGCTGCGATCTGCCTCCTTATTTTAACAAACTTTTTCTCTTCTTAGTTTCACATTTACAAAGAACTCAGGGGCGGAGCCAACATGGCACTACAGACAGAAGTACCAGACCCCAAAAAATAAGTAAAACAGATACAGACATCACTCCTGGAACCCTAAGTGTCAAACAAAGAAATAAAAAACTCGACCAAGCACCTGATGGAAAAGAAATTGACAGAGAACAGAGAATGAGGACAGCTATGGATGGGAGATCCCCTACCAGCTAAGGTGGCACAGGCTCGCCATCTTGGACCCCTCAGCCATCAAGAATGGCAGACAGGGAGTACAGGAAGGCAACTTCACAGAGCTCCCAACAGGAGAAAGAGCACTCGGTAACCAGGGATACACGCTTTCCCATCCCCCACCCTTCTTCCCTCTGTGCAGCTTCCACCACTTTCCGGTGGGCCATGGTCACTCATCTGGGGAGACACAGGCTCCTTGCCACTTGGATTGCCGTGTTCACCAGCCAGTTCCTTCGGTGCCATTTTTGTTATTGGTTTGGCTTCTTTTTGTTTCTTCTCTCTCTACCTCACCTCCAACCTTTTCTTTCTCCTGCCCAGCTGGTGCCATGTGCCATCTCCACCCCTTCTCGATGGGCTATGCTGCACCATTTGGCTGGGGAGCCACCAGAACACAGATTCCCCAGTCCACGCCACCATGCCAGTGGGCTCCCTCTGCACCATTTTTTTCTCTATTTCTTGTCTCTCTGTCCTTTCCTTCCTTTCCTTTCCTCCGTCCACCTAGCTGCGTGTGCTGTCTCTGCTCCTTCTTGAAGGGCGGAGCCACACAGCCTAGCTGGGGATCCACCAGCTCAGAGCTTTCCCAGTCCACACCGCCCTGCTAGTAAGCCACCTCAGCACCATTTTTTTTTCTTTTTTCTCCCTTGGTTTCTTGTCTCTCTATCCCTTCCTTCCTTTCCTTTCTCCCACTCACCTGTCTGCCTGGGTCACGTCTGCTCCTTCTTGATGGGCTGTGCCACCCCACCTGGCTGGGAAGTCACCAGCACGTGGCTTCCCCCATCTGCACCACCTGTTAGCTGGCTGCCTCAGTGCCATTTTGCTTTTCTTTTTCTTCTTTTTGGTTTCTTATCTCTCTCTCCCTTCCTTCCTCTCTTTTCTCCCACCCATCTAGCCACATGTGTCATCTCCACCCCTCCTTGATGGACCGAAGCACACCACTTGACTAGAGAGCCACCGGCACATGGTTTCCCCAGCCCGTACCACTCCACTGGCAGGCTCCATCAGTGCTTTTTTAAAATTTCTTATCTCTTTCTTTCCTTCCTCCCACATGTCTTGCCACATGTGCCATCTTCATGCCTTCTTGATGGGCTGTGCCACACTGCTTGGCTAGAAAGACACTGACACATGGCTTCCCTGGGTCCGCACCACCTGACTGGTAGGCTCCCTCAGCACCTTTTTTTTTTTTTTTTTGCTTCTGTTTCTCTCTCTTCTTTCCATTGTTTCCTTTACACTCACTTAGCTCCACATATCACGTCTTTCAACTTCCCTCCTAGCTGTCTGCACCACTTGCCAAATGCCACACCTGCAAGCGGCACAGGTGCAGACTGCCAGGTCTCGCCCTACACTGCCCCCAGCCCCACCATGTCAGCCCCAGCATGTGCTGACATTTACCCATCCCCACCTGTCCTCCTCCACTAGACTGCCCTTCTGCACCATAGCTGAGCAACTGGCTCTGTGCACCTAGACAAGGTGGTGAGAAGTATTATACCCACAGATGAGCACACAACAGAGAACTCACAGCCTGCCTGCCTAGATGTAACGATAAGCACAGATGAGCAAACAACAGAGAACACCCAGCCTGCCTGCCAAGACATAACGAAATAAAACAAAAAAGCAGGGCAAAACAAACAAATCTACAATCAATAAATTAAGAAAATAATTCCTGAGTGTCCTGAAGACAGCAGACAATATCAAAAAATGTAAAAAACAAAACAAAACAAAAACAGAACAGAACAGGATGGCTCCATCAAGTGTCCAAAATAAAACACTAGATGATCTCCTGGCAGAAGAAAATACACTGGAATTACCTGATACGGAATTTGAAACTGTAATATTCAGGATTCTCCAACAGATTAAGGAAAACACACACAAAAATAAGGAAAAAATAGACAAAATCATGGAAAAGAGAGATAAAACAATGGAAGAATTCAAGAAAATAATATAGGAAAAAATGTCAAAATAAGCAAACAACTAGAAACCATACAAAAACAGCAATTAGAAATCCAAAAGGTAAACAATAAGATTTCAGAAATGGATAGTGCAACATAAGATTTTATGAGCAAATTTGGAAAAATGGAAGACAGGATCAGTGAAATGGAAGACGAATCCTTGCATACCACTTAGAAGAAAAATCAGAGCAAAAAATGAAGAAACCCTGAGAACAATGTGGGATACAATCAAAAACAAATATTTGCATGTACTCAGAGTTCCAGAACAGGTGGAGAAAATGGAAAACATAGAGAAGATCATTGAAGATTTGCTGACAGAAAACATTCCTAATATCATGAAAGATGAAATGCTGACTGTCCAAGAAGATCATTGAACCCCATATAGGATAGACCCCAAAAGAAAGTAACCAAGACATATCATAGTCACACTCACTAAGACCAAAGACAAAGAAAGAATCCTGAGGAAAAAAAAAAGTCACATACATAGGGGAAACAATACGACTAAACTCTGATTACTTGGCAGAAATGATGCAGGCAAGAAGGCAATGGGATGACATGTATAAAACCTTGAAAGAAAAAAATTGCCAACCAAGAATAACATATCCTGCAAAACTCTTACTTAAATATGATGGTGAAATTAGGACATTTCCACATAAACAGAAATCATGGGAATATGTAAAAACCATGAGAACTGTGAATAACTATACTCCAACAAATTTGAAAACCTAGAGGAAATGGACAAATTTCTAAAAACACACTACCTACCCAAACTAATGTAAATTGAAGTTGAAAATCCGAACAGACCCATAACAAGAGAAGGGATTGCGAAGGTGAAAAAAAAAAAAAAACTCCAAACAATAAAAAGCCCTGACCCAGATGGCTTCAGTGGAGAATTCTACCAAACATTCAGAGATGAGGTTAAACCAGTATTACTCAAACTATTTCAGAGATTGGAAAAGAAAGGTATATTTCCTAATTCATTCTCTGAAGCCTGTATAACCCTTATACCAATATCAGCCAAAGACACCCCCCAAAAAGAAAATTACAGACCAATATCTCTCACGAATATAGATGCAAAAATTCTTGAGAAAATTCTAGTCAATAGAATTAAGAATCATGTCAAGAAAATAATATGCCACGACCAAGTGTGATTCATACCAGGCATGCAAGTTTGGTTCAATGTTAAAAATCAATCAATGTAATCCACCACATAAATAAAACAAAAAAGGAGTTTTATGCAACTATAAAGAACAACAATGAATCTGTGAAGCATCTCATAACATGGATGAATCTGGAAGACACTATGCTGAGTGAAATAAGTCAATCACAAAAGGACAAATGTTGTGTGAGACCACTACTGTCAATATTTATGAAAAGGTTTACATACAAAAAGAAAAATCTTTGATGATTACAAGGGAGGGGAGGAGTGGGGATGGAAAAACACTTAATAGACAATAGATAAGTGGAGTCTTTGGTGAAGAGTAAGACAGTACACAATACTGGGGAAGGCAGCACAACCTGTACAAGGCAAGGTCATGGTAGTTCCATAGACACATTCAAACGCCCTGAGGGACTGAATTGCTGGGCTGAGGGCTGTGAGAACCATGATCTCAGGGAACATCTAGCTCAATTGGCATAACATTTCTTATAAAGAATATGTTCTGCATTCTACTTTGGTGAGTAGTGTCTGGGGTCTTAGAAGCCCGTGAGCAGCCATCTAGGATACTCCACTGGTCTCACCCCCTTGGGAGCAAGGAAGAATGAAGAAAACTAAAGATACAAGGGAAAGATTAGGACAAAGGACTAGTGGTCCACATCTACCATGGCTTCCACCAGACTGAGTCCAGAACAAGGAGATAGTGCCTGGCTACCACCACTGACTACTCTGATAGGGATCACAATAGAGGGTCCTGGAGAGAACTGGAGAAAAAAGTAGAATAAAATTCTCACTCAAAAAGAAAGACCAGACTTGCTGGCCTGACAGAGACTGGAGAAACCCTGAGAGTATGACCCCCTAGACACCCTTTCAGCTCACTAATGAAGTCCCTCCTGAGGTTCACTCTTCAGCCAAAGATTGAAGAGGCCCATGGAACAAAGCAAGAATGAAAGGGCACACCAGCCCTGGGGCAAGGACTGGAAGGCAGGAGGGAGCAGGAAAGCTGGTAATGGGGAACCCAGGGTTGAGAGCGGAGAACGTTGACATGTCGTGGGGTTGTTAACCAATGTCATAGAACAATGTGTGTACTGACTGTTTGATGAGAAACTAGCTTGTTCTGTAAACCTTCATCTAAAGTACAATAAAAAAGAAAAGAGAGGAGGGGGGCCAAGATGGCGGACTAGGTGGACGCTCCCGCGGATCCCTCTTGCAACAAAGACTCGGAAAAACAAGGGAATCGATCACATACATAACAATCTATGAACTCTGAACAACAAGCACAGACTTAGAGACGGAGGACGAACAAATACGGGCAGACAGCGACTGTTTTCAGAACTAGGAGCCAGCGCACCAGGCAGGTGACCTTCGGAGCTCGATCTGGGGCAGAGCCCAGGGGGGCAGACGGCACAGAAAGGGGGCCCACCCCTTCCCCCCCGAACCCATCCCGGGAGGAAGCCTAGCAGGTTGGCGCGGGCGGCGTAGGGGCGCAGCCGGAGGGAGAAACACCCGGGAGGCAGTGACTGATCTGAGAGGGGGGAGAACAGCGTCCCAGCTGGGGTGCCCTGCTGTCCGCCGGGAGTTAGGCGAGAAGCCGACGGGGCGCGCGCGGGGGGGGGTCAGCTGTGTTTCCCTGGGGTGACCCCAGGGCGGGGCCCACGCGTTCGTGCGGGAGGACGCGCACCCAGTCCGCGCGTGTGGCACGGCACACCAGAGGGAGAAATCCCCGGAGGTGTCTGGTCTCAAAACAGGGAAAGCAGCATCCCAGACGGGGAGCCATTCCGCTGCGATCTGGGCACGCGCGCGCGCGCGGGCGGGGCATGAGCGTGGGGTCCATTTTTATTACCCTGAATTGACCCAGAGGGCGGGAACACCTGGTCGTGCGAGTGACGCCCTCCCAGTTTGCGCGAGAGGTGCGGCACACTGGAAGGAGAAGTCCCCGGGAGGAACTGATTGGTCCCAAAGCGCAGAAAGTAGCATCCCAGACAAAGTGCCGCCCTGCTGGGGCTTGGGCGCGCGCACGAGCGGGCCGTGAGCGCGGAGTCCATTTTTATTGCCCTGAATTGACCCAGGGGGCAGGCCCACCTGGCCGTGCGGAGGAACTGATTGGTCCCAAAGCGCAGAAAGTAGCATCCCAGACAGAGTGCCACCCTGCTGGGGCTTGGGCGCGCGCGGGCGGGGCGTGAGCGCGGAGTCCATTTTTATCGCCCTGAATTGACCCAGGGGGCGGGCCCACCTGGCCGTGCGGAGGAACTGATTGGTCCCGAAGCGCAGAAAGTAGCGTCCCAGACGGGGTTCCGTCCTGCTGGGGCTTGGGCGCGCGCACGAGCGGGGCGTGAGCACGGAGTCCATTTTTATTGCCCTGAATAGACCCTGGGGGCGGGCCCACCCGTTCGTGCGGGAAACGCCCACCCAGTGCCCACGAGCGGTGCCGCGCACCGGAGGAAGTCCCCAGGAGGAAGGGACTGGTTTCCGAGCAAGGAAAGCAGTGTCCTAGCCAGGGACCCGTCCAGCCCGGATTTTGGCAAACGGGGGCGGAGCGTGAACGTGGTGTTCAGCTCTATATTCTGTGGTGCTACACTCCTAGCTCTCAGATCCCTCCCTCACCCTCCCCAGGCGAGCCCATTAACATCCGAATACCCGGAGCCAGAGAGAGAATTCAGATAGGGATCTGACTGCATTTTTTTTTAGCTGACTACTTGGAAAATCTAGTTTCCCAGTGATGGCTCGGAGACAGCAGTCCATATCAAACCACATAAAGAAACAGACCATGACAGCTTCTCCAACCCCCCAAACAAAAGAATCAAAATCTTTCCCAAATGAAGATACAATCCTGGAATTATCAGATACAGAATATAAAAAACTAATTTACAAAATGCTTAAAGATATCACGAATGAAATTAGGATAAATGCAGAAAAAGCCAAGGAACACACTGATAAAACTGTTGAAGAACTCAAAAAGATTATTCAAGAACATAGTGGAAAAATTAACAAGTTGCAAGAATCCATAGAGAGACAGCATGTAGAAATCCAAAAGATTAACAATAAAATTACAGAATTTGACAACGCAATAGAAAGTCAGAGGAGCAGACTCGAGCAATTAGAATGTAGACTGGGACTTCTGGAGGACCAGGGAAACAACACCAACATAGCTGGAAAAAAATCAGATAAAAGAATTAAAAAAAATGAAGAAACCCTAAGAATCATGTGGGACTCTATCAAGAAGGATAACTTGCGAGTGATTGGAGTCCCAGAACAGGGAGGGGGGACAGAAAACACAGAGAAAATAGTTGAAGAACTCCTGACACAAAACTTCCCTGACATCATGAAAGAAGAAAGGATATCTATCCAAGATGCTCATCGAACCCCATTTAAGATTGATCCAAAAAGAAAAACACCAAGACATATCATCATCAAACTTGCCAAAACCAAAGACAAACAGAAAATTTTAAAAGCAGCCAGGGAGAAAAGAAAGGTTTCCTTCAAGGGAGAATCAATAAGAATAAGTTCAGACTACTCAGCAGAAACTATGCAGGCAAGAAGGGAATGGGACGACATATACAGAGCACTAAACGAGAAAAACTGCCAACCAAGGATCATATATCCAGCAAAACTCTCTCTGAAATATGAAGGAGAAATTAAGATATTTACAGATAAACACAAGTTTAGAGAATTTGCAAAAACTAAACCAAGACTGCAAGAAATGCTAAAGGAGATTGTTTGGCCTGATGACCAATAATATCAGGTACCAGCACAATACAAGGTCACAAAACAGAACGTCCTGATATCAACGCAACTCAAACAGAGAAAGCACAAAAACAAACAAATTAAGACTAATTCTAAAAAATAAATAAATAAACAAAATAATACACACAACAGGAAATCATGGAAATCAATAGCTAAACGATCAAAATAATCAAAAAGAGGGACTAAATATAGGAGGCATTGAACTGCCAGATGGAGAGTGATACAAGGCGAAATAGAAGGATACAAGTTAGGGTTTTACTTAGAAAAATAGGGGTAAATAAAAAGGTAACCACAAAAAGGAATATCAATTCCATAACTCAAGAAAAAAGCCAAGAAAAACGTAACGACTCAATAAACACAAAGTTAAACATTATGAAAATGAGGATCTCACAAGCTACTAAGAAAAACGTCTCAGCACAAAAAAGCATGTGGAAAAATGAAATGGCCAACAACACACATAAAAAGGCATCAAAATGACAGCACTAAAAACTTACTTATCTATAATTACGCTGAATGTAAATGGACTAAATGCACCAATAAAGAGACAGAGAGTCACGGACTGGATAAAAAAACACGATCCATCTATATGCTGCCTACAAGAGACACACCTTAGACTTAGAGACACAAACAAACTAAAACTCAAAGGATGGAAAAAAGTATATCAAGCAAACAATAAGCAAAAAAGAAGAGGAGTAGCAATATTAATTTCTGACAAAATAGACTTTAGACTTAAATCCACCACAAAGGATAAAGAAGGACACTATATAATGATAAAAGGGACAATTGATCAGGAAGACATAACCATATTAAATATTTACGCACCTAATGACAGGGCTGCAAGATACATAAATCAAATTTTAACAGAATTGAAAAGTGAGATAGACACCTCCACATATATAGTAGGAGACTTCAACACACCACTTTCGGAGAAGGACAGGACATCCAGTAAGAAGCTCAATAGAGACACGGAAGACCTACTTACAACAATCAACCAACTTGACCTCATTGACTTATACAGAACTCTCCACCCAACTGCTGCAAAATATACTTTTTTTTCTAGCGCACATGGAACATTCTCTAGAATAGACCACATATTAGGGCATAAAACAAATCTTTGCAGAATCCAAAACATCGAAATATTACAAAGCATCTTCTCAGACCACAAGGCAATGAAGCTAGAAATCAATAACAGAAAAACTAGGGAAAAGAAATCAAATACTTGGAAAATGAACAATACCCTCCTGAAAAAAGACTGGGTTATAGAAGACATCAAGGAGGGAATAAGGAAATTCTTAGAAAACAACGAGAATGAAAATACTTCCTATCAAAACCTCTGGGACACAGCAAAAGCAGTGCTCAGAGGCCAATTTATATCGATAAATGCACACATACAAAAAGAAGAAAGAGACAAAATCAGAGAACTGTCCCGACAACTTGAGCAAATAGAAAGTGAGCAACAAAAGAATCCATCAGGCACCCGAAGAAAACAAATAATAAAAATTAGAGCTGAACTAAATGAATTAGAGAACAGAAAAACAATTGAAAGAATTAACAAAGCCAAAAGCTGGTTCTTTGAAAAAATTAACAAAATTGATAAACCATTGGCTAGACTGACTAAAGAAAAACAGGAAAGGAAACAAATAACCCGAATAAGAAACGAGAAGGACCACATCACAACAGAACCAAATGAAATCAAAAGAATCATATCAGATTACTACATAAAATTGTACTCTAACAAATTTGAAAACCTAGAAGAAATGGATAAATTCTTGGAACAACACTACTTACCTAAACTAACACATACAGAAGTAGAACAACTAAATAGACCCATAACAAAAAAAGAGATTGAAATGGTAATCAAAAAACTCCCAACAAAAAAAAGTCCTGGCCCAGATGGCTTCACTGCAGAGTTCTACCAAACCTTCAGAGAAGACTTAACACCATTACTATTGAAGGTATTTCAAAGTATAGAAAAAGACGGAATACTACCCAACTCATTCTATGAAGCCACCATCTCCCTGATACCAAAACCAGGTAAAGACATTACAAAAAAAGAAAATTTTAGACCTATATCCCTCATGAACATAGATGCAAAAATCCTTAATAAAATTCTAGCCAATAGAATCCAACAACACATCAAAAAAATAATTCACCCTGATCAAGTGGGATTTATACCAGGTATGCAAGGCTGGTTTAATATCAGAAAAACCATTAATGTAATCCATCACATAAATAAAACAAAAGACAAAAACCACATGATCTTATCAATTGATGCAGAAAAGGCATTTGACAAAGTCCAACACCCATTTATGATAAAAACTCTCACCAAAATAGGAATTGAAGGAAAATTCCTCAACATAATAAAGGGCATATATGCAAAGCCAACAGCCAATATCACTCTAAATGGAGAGAACCTGAAAGCATTTCCCTTGAGAACGGGAACCAGACAAGGATGCCCTTTATCACCGCTCTTATTCAACATCGTACTTGAAGTCCTAGCCAGGGCAATTAGGCTAGACAAAGAAATAAAGGGTATTCAGATTGGTAAGGAGGAAGTAAAGCTATCACTATTTGCAGATGACATGATCGTATACATGGAAAACCCTAAGAAATCCTCCAGAAAACTACTGAAACTAATAGAAGAGTTTGGAAGAGTCTCAGGATATAAAATAAACATACAAAAATCACTTGGATTCCTCTACACCAACAAAAAGAACACCGAAGAGGAAATAACCAAATCAATACCATTCACAGTAGCCCCCAAGAAGATAAAATACTTAGGAATAAATCTTACCAAGGAAGTAAAAGACCTATACAAAGAAAACTATAAAACTCTGCTACAAGAAATTCAAAAGGACACGCTTAAATGGAAAAACATACCCTGCTCATGGATAGGAAGACTCAACATAGTAAAAATGTCTGTTCTACCAAAAGCCATTTATACATACAACGCACTTCCAATCCAAATACCAATGTCATACTTTAAGGGAATAGAGAAACAAATCACTAACTTCATATGGAAAGGAAAGAATCCCCGGATAAGCAAAACATTACTGAAAAAGAAGAAGAAAGTGGGAGGCCTCACCCTACCTGATTTCAGAACCTATTATATAGCTACAGTAGTCAAAACAGCCTGGTACTGGTACAACAACAGGCACATAGACCAATGGAACAGAATTGAGAATCCAGATATAAATCCATCCACGTATGAGCAGCTGATATTTGACAAAGGACCAGTGTCAGTCAATTGGGGAAATAATAGTCTTTTTAACAAATGGTGCTGGCATACCTGGATATCCATTTGCAAAAGAATGAAACAGGACCCATACCTCACACCATGCACAAAAACTAACTCCAAGTGGATCAAAGACCTAAACATAAAGACTAAAACGATAAAAATCTTGGAAGAAAAAATAGGATCTACCCTAGGAGCCCTAATACAGGGCATAAACAGAATACAAAACATTACCAAAAATGATGAAGAGAAACCCAATAACTGGGAGCTCCTAAAAATCAAACACCTATGCTCATCTAAAGACTTCACCAAAAGAGTAAAAAGACCACCTACAGACTGGGAAAGAATATTCAGCTATGACATCTCAGACCAGCGCCTGATCTCTAAAATCTACATGATTCTGTCAAAACTCAACCACAAAAAGACAAACAACCCAATCAAGAAGTGGGCAAAGGATATGAACACACATTTCACTAAAGAAGATATTCAGGCAGCCAACAGATACATGAGAAAATGCTCTCGATCATTAGTCATTAGAGAAATGCAAATTAAAACTACGATGAGATTCCATCTGACACCAACTAGACTGGCATTAATTCAAAAATCACAAAATAATAAATGTTGGAGAGGCTGCGGAGAGACTGGAACTCTCATACACTGCTGGTGGGATTGTAAAATGGTACAACCACTGTGGAAATCCATCTGGCGTTATCTTAAACAGTTAGAAATAGAACTACCATACAAACCAGAAATCCCACTCCTCGGAATATACCCTAAAAATACAAGACCCTTCACACAAACAGATATATGCACACCCATGTTTATTGCAGCTCTGTTTACAATAGCAAAAAGCTGGAAGCAACCAAGATGTCCATCAACGGACGAATGGGTAAATAAATTGTGGTATATTCACACAATGGAATACTACGCATCGATAAAGAACAGTGACGAATCTCTGAAACATTTCATAACATGGAGGAATCTGGAAGGCATTATGCTGAGCGAAATGAGTCAGTTGCAAAAGGACAAATATTGTATAAGACCACTATTATAAGATCTTGAGGAATAGAAAAAACGGAAAAGAACACATACTTTTGTGGTTACAAAGGGGGGAGGGAGGGAGGGAGGGAGGGAGAGGGCTTTTTATTGATCAATCTGTAGATGGGAACTGCTTTGGGTGAAGGGAAAGACAACACTCAAAACAAGGAAGGTCAGCCTAATTGGACAGGATTAAAAGTAAAGAGGTTTCCGAGATAAAATGAAAGCTTCAAAGGATAGCGAAGCAGGGGCTGGGGTCTGGGGAACTTGGTTTGAGAGGACTTCTAAATCAATGGGCAAAACAATTCTATTATGAAAACACTCTGCATCCCACTTTGAATTGTGGCACCTGGGGTCCTAAATGCCAACAAGCAGCCATCTAAAATACATTAATTGGTCTCAACCCACCGGGAGCAAAGGCAAAGGAAGAACACCAAGGTCACACGACAACTAAGAACCCAAGAGACAGAAAGGGCCACTTGAACCAGAGACCTACAATATCCTGAGACCAGAAGAACAAGTTGGTGCCCGGCCACAATCGATGTCTGCCCTGTCAGGGAGCACAAGAGACAACTCCTGAGGGAGCAGGAGACCAATGGGATACAGACCCCAAATTCTCATTAAAAGACCACACCTAATGGTATGATTGCGACTAGAGGAATCCCAGAGACAATGCTCCCCAGAACTTCTGATGGCACAGGACAGGAACCAACCCCGAAGACAAATCATCAGGCATGAAAAGGACTGGTCAGTAGGGGGGAGAGAGATACTGATGAAGAGCGAGCTAATTAAATCAGGTGGACACGGGAGAGTGTGTTGGCAACTCTTGACTGGAGGGGGGATGGGAAGATAGAGAGAGATGGAAGAAGGTAAAATTGGCACGAAACGAGAGACTGTAAGGGCTGACTCAATAGGGGGAGAGCAAGTGGGAGAAGGGAGTAAGATGTATGTAAACCTACATGTGACAGACTGATTGGAATGGTAAATGTTCACTTGAAGCTTAATAAAAATTTAAAAAAAAAAAAAAAAAAAAGAAAAGAAAAAATCACATGATCATCTCAATCAACACAGAAAAGGCATTCAATAAAGTGCAACACTCATTCCTGATAAAAACTCTCAATAAAATAGCAATAGAAGGGATATTCCTCAACACAATAAAGGGCATCTATACCAAACCAATAGCCAACGTCATTCTTAAAGGAGGGAGGCTGAGAATAGGAACAAGACAAGGATGCTCTTTATCACCACTCCTATTTAACATTGTGTTGGAAGTCCTAGCTAGTCAATAAGGCAAGAAAAAGAAATAAAGCACTTCCAAATTGGTAGGGAAGAAGTAAAACTATCCCTATTTGCGAATATGCTACTATACATAGAAAACACAAAAAGTCCATGAGAAAACTATTGGAACTAACAGAAAGATTCAGCAGAGTGGCAGGATGTAAGATAAACATACAAAAATCAGTTGGATTCCTATACACCACTAAAGAATAGCAAAAAGAAAATCAGCAAAACAATACCATTTAAAATAGTCCCTAAAAAAAATAAAATACTTAGGAATAAATCTAACCATGGATTTAAAAGATCTATATAAAGAAAACTACAAAACGCTACTGTAAAAAGCCGAAAGAGACCTTCCTATATGGAAAAACATACCATGCTCATGGATAGGTAGACTCAACACTGTGAAAATGTCAATTCTACCCAAAGCAATCTACGAATACAATGTGATCTCGAGCCAAATACCAACAAGCATTCTCTAATGAGATGGAAAAACTAATCATTAATTTTATATGGAAAAGGAAAAGACTTCAGATAAGTAAAGGACTACTGAAGAAGAATAAGGTAGGAGGACTCACACTACCTGACCTCAGAACCTATGATACAGCTATGGTAGTCAAAACAACCTGGTACTGGTACAACAACAGACACAGTGACCAGTGGAACGGATGTAAATCCATCCACATATGGTCACCTGATCTTTATCAAAGGCCCAAAGTCCATCAAATAGGGAAAAGACAGACTTTTTAACAAACGGTGCTGGCAAAACTGGATGTCCATCTGTGAAAAAAAGAAACAGGACCCATACCTCACACTATACACAAAAACTAATTCGAAATGGATCAAAGACCTCAACGTAAAAGCAAAAACTACAAAGATTATAGAAGAAAAAGTAAGGTCAACACTAGAGGCCCAATACATGGCATTCACGGGATACAAACCATAACAAACAATACACAAACACCAGAAGATAAGCTAGATAACTGGGACCTTCTAAAAATTAAACACTTATGCTCATCAAAGGACTTCACCAAAAGATTAAAAAGAGAACCTACAGACTGGGAAAAATTTTTCAGCTGTGACAAATCCAACAATGGTCTAATCTCTAAAATCTACGGGAAAATCCAACACCTCTACAACAAAAAGACAAATAATCCAATTAAAAAATGAGCAAAGAGTATGAACAGACACTTACCGAAGAAGACATTCAGGAAGCTTACAGACACACAAGGAAATGCTTGTGATCACTAGTCATTAAAAAAAAAAAAGTCATTAGAGAAACGCAAATCGAAACTACAATGAGATACCATCTCACCCTGACATTACTGGCATGAATCAAAAAACAGAAAATAACAAATTTTGAAGTGGCTGAGAGGAGGCTGAAACTCTTATGCACTTCTGGTGGGAATGTAAAATTGTACAACCAGTTTGGAAAATGGTATGGTGCTTCCTTAAAAAGCTAGAAATACTATATGATCCAGCAATCCAACTCTTAGGAATATATTCTAGAGAAATAGCCGTCACAAGAATAAACATATGCACACCCATGTTCATTGCAGCTTTATTCACAATACCAAAAGACAGAAGCAACCTAAATGCCTATCAGTAGATGACTGGATAAGCAAACTATGGTACATACACACAATGGAATACTACGCAACAATGAAGAACAATGATGGATCTGTGAAACATCTCATATCATGGATAAATCTGGAGGGCATTATGCTGAGTGAAATAACTCAATTACAAAAGGACAAATATTATATGAGACCACTACTGTCAATACTCATGAAAAGCTTTACACACAAAAAGAAATAATTTTTGATGGTTACGAGGAAAGGGAGGGGTGGGGAGGGAAAAACAATAGACAATAGGTAAATAGTAACTTTGGTGAAGGGTAAAGCAGTACACAATATTGGAGAAGCCAGCTTAACTTAACCAAGGCAAGGTCATGGAAGCTTCACAGACACATCCAAACTCCCTGAGGGACAGAATTACTGGGCTGAGAGCTGGGGGTCATGGTCTCGGGGGACATCTAGCTCAATTGGCATAACATATTTTATAAAAAAAATGTTCTACGTCCTACTTTGGTAAGTGGTTTCTAGGGTCTTAAAAGCTTCTGGGCGGCCATCTAAGATACTTCACTGGTCTCACCCCATCTGGAGTAAGGGAGAATAGTCACAAGGGAAAGATTAGTCCAAAGGACTACAGACCACCATGACCACAGCCTCCACCAGACTGAATCCAGCAGAACGAGATGGTGCCTGGCTACCACCGTCAGCTGCTCTGAAAGGGATCACAATAGAGGATCCTGGAGAGAGCTGGAGAAAAATGTAGAACAAAATGTTAACTCACAAAAAAAAACAAAAACCAGGCTTAATGGTCTGGCAGAGATAGAAGAAACCCCGAGAGTATGGCCCCTGGATGCCCTTTTAACTCAGTACTGAAATCACTCCTGAGCTTCACCCTTCAGCCAAAGATTAGACAGGCCTATAAAACAGAACGAAACTAAAGGGGCTCACCATCCCAGGGCCAGGGATGAAAAGGCAGGAGGGGACAGGAAAGCTGGTAATGGGGAACCCAAGGCTGAGAAGTGGAGAGTGTTGACATGTCATGGGATTGGCAACCAATGTCACAAAACAATATGTGCATTAATTGTTTAATTAGAAACTGATTTACTCTGTAAACCTTCATTTAAAGTAGAATAAAAAATGTTTAATAAAAAAATTTTTACAAACAACTAGCAAAAATATAGTGGAAAAATATCAGTGAGCAAAGATTTAATTTGGGAGTTAGGATGTGGAACTAAGATTTGATACATACTTATCTTGGCTATGGAAACCCTGGTTGCGTAGTGGTTAAGTGCCTCAGCTGCTAACCAAAGGGTTGGCAGTTTGAATCCACCAGGCACTCCTTGGAAACTCTATGGGGCAGTTCTATCCTGTCCTATAGGGTCGCTATGAGTCGGAATCAACTCAACGGCACTGGGTTTTTTTTGTTTTTTTTTTTGGTATCTTGGCTATGAAGTTATTTACAGGCTCTAACTTCACTTAATGTATCAATTTTATCTTTTAACCTCTGGTTGAACAAGGTCCTTTTTCTGGGGCCAGCTGTATAAACATTCGGAACAGGCACTGAGAAATTCTTTATGTTGTTTAGAAATTCTGTCTTCTCCCTTCTTTGTTTTTCAAGCAATAAAACTTTGACGAAAAGGCTTTAGAAGAGTAGAAATGAAAATCTGAGTTTAATTCAGAACGGAGTTTTTACTTTAGGCCTGAAGTCACCTAATTCAGGTGTGCCAAAACAAAAGAAACCAAAAGCAGTTGCCTCTGAATCAATTCTGACTCATGGATGTGCCAGCGCCTCAATTTCTATCCACACCTCCTTTTTGGGAGCAAGCCACCACTAGGGGGCAGCAGATCACCCACAAAGGAATTACCTATCTTCTGCAAGGACTTGGAGTCTGGGATGCCTGCTCTGTGGGAGTCTTTAAGCCCCTGTTTTCAGGTGGATGCTTTCTGCAGGGAACTGGATCTCATCATGTTTCTCTCTGATCTCCAGATGTGGGAGATTTTGCTGTAGATGGGCAACTCTTCTGGTAGTTTTTAAGATCTTGGATACTGCTCTTTTGGTAGTCAGACAACATTCGGCTTTTTAGCAGCTGGAGGGGTATCATCTGCTTTCACTTTGACACAGTTCTCGTTTTCACCTTCAGGGCGGATAAATTCTGATCAGGGTGTGTGTTGTGAACAAGGCTGCATTAGAGGAATAACTGACATTCCAAAAAGGGGTTGACTTCAGAACTAAACTTCATCTTCCTTAGAAAAATAAATTTCTTCTAGATACATAATTCATCACATGATTATATGCCTTGAGGGTTGGCTGTGGCAATGAAAAACACAATGCATTACACCTTTAACAAGTCTTATAATAATAATTACAATGACTAGAAGAAGGAGACAGGCTAGTAGAAAGCAGCATATCCTCGATGCAATACTTTGGAGCAACTAGTTAAAAATATCAAGGAAGAAAGGAACTGTCATGGAAGGAATGGTATGCAGCCAAGAGGTTTTTTTTTCTTTCTGGCATATTTTAAAGATGTCTTGTTCTACTTCTCCAGAGGTATTTATCTATGAACAGTAAGAGGTATTGGTGACAGCACAAACCCTTCTTTGCCAAGCTAAAAGAAAATCTAAGGCAATTCTTTAGTCCAATATAACTCTCAATAAGGATTCTAAAGATTTTTGTTGTGTGGCTACTTCATTAGCAACACTATCAGCAATTTGAGCCATGGTACCAGATGGATTGTGAATGGACATTTCTAATTGCCCAATCTCAAACCACAGTACAGTATAGTAGCACATAAGAAAGACCATCCCCACCCTGAGTAATCAGCTATGCAATTGCCTGAAATGACAAGGCCTCTCTTCTATATGGATGTTGTTGTCACATGCCGTCGAGTAGGTTCCGACCCACAGCAACCCTACGCACAACAGAACGAAACACTGCCCGGTCCTGCGCCATCCTTACAATCATCGTTATGCTTGAGCTCGTTGTTGCAGCCACTGTGTCGATCCACCTTGTTGAGGGTTTCCTCTTTTCCGCTGACCCTGTACTCTGCCAAGCATGATGTCCTTCTCCAGGGACTGATCCCTCCTGACAACATGTCCAAAGTATGTAAGGTGCAGTCTCGCCAACCTTGCCTCTAAGGAGCATTCTAGCCGCACTTCTTCCAAGACAGATTTGTTCATTCTTTTGGCAGTCCATGGTATATTTAATATTCTTCACCAACACCACAACTCAAAGGCGTCAACTCTTCTTTGGTCTTCCTTATTCATTGTCCAGCTTTCACATGCATCTGTATGGATATTAGTTTCAAATCACTGTTCTACAGAAAGCTGTCATTGTATGAATGGATACTCACGGCAACTCTAATTATTCCTAAAGTACATTTCCCTATTGTACCCCAAGTATCTAAACATGGCAAAGTTTAAGTGTAGGGTGAATCATTGGGCTTTTTTATTGTTTAAGTTGATTTTCCACATAAAAAGGCATATCCAGATGGGACATATACATGATTTTTCCAGTTTGAATATTAGGAAATGGGATGGACTGATTGGCTCTCTCTAAAATGTAGGGGACCTTGAAGTTGGGTGCGAACAGGGAGATCTGGATTAATTCTAACACAGTGGTGTTTTACTAAGTCATAATGTTAAACATCGTTAATAAAAACTTCGCATAGTGTGGACTGAGTATAACATTTTATCTATGCACGGATGAGATTAAAACAGGAAGCTGTTGGATTAGTGGACAATCCAGGGGGAAGCCATAGTTTGAATGGATGACTCATTGAAATGGTTTCTTAAAATCAACACTGAAATTAGGTGTGAACTTAATCTAAACCTGCCACAGTGAAGAGGATCAGTGTGGTCCTGGGTGGGTCATGGAGCACAGCGACACATCCAACATTCTCTTAAATTTCTGGCACTGGCAAGTGATTAAGCTGATTTGATAGAAGCATTTTCTTTCCAGGAATTAGTGGTGGTTATAACAAACAGAAAGAGAAAATTTATTATAAATGTCATAATAAAAATGTTAATTAAAACAATATAGCAAAGCAAAAGGAAATTAATGAGCATAAAAGACAATTCTTTTTCTAGTAATTCACTAAGGTATGGATACAAGTAGGTAAAATAAAACTATTTCAAAGAGTATAAGCATTAAACTACTTTAATTACTGGTGTAAGGAATAAAAGGTTAAACTTCTAGGTTTAAAGATATTCAATGATTACTAGAACAACTAAGAAATAATTCCATAAGTGAGCAAAAATAGTCACAAAAAAAAAAAAAAAACCCATTGTCATCGAGTCAATTCTGACCCATAGCGACCCTAAAGGACAGAGTAGAACAGCCCCATAGGGTTTCTAAGGAGCGTCTGGTGGATTTGAACTGTCAGCCTTTTGGTTAGCAGCTGTCAGGTTATTAAAATATCAACAGTTAAGAACCAGAGTTCATAGATCTCAGCAGCTTGCCTATGATCTCACTCTGTGACTTTGGAGTCAGTGGCTTGGCTTTGAAGCAGCTTGCTTCTGGTGGCTAGGGTGCTGCTTCAGTCTGAGTTTCAAATCTCTGGCTGCCTGGAAAGTCCAAACGGGCATTTTAACTTTCTTCAATTGTAATAAATGAAACCAAGGTTTAATTCCTTCTAGTTTAAGCCAACTCTTCAGACAAAGATTAGACTGGACTGTAAGACATAAAATGAACCCCGTGAAGAGTGTGCTTCTTAGTTCAAGTAGATACATGAGACTAAACGGGCAGCTCCTGTCCAAAGGCGAGATGAGAAGGCAGAAAGGGATAGGAGCTGGTTGACTGGACACAGAAAATCCGGGGTGGAAAGGGGGAGAGTGCTGTCACATTATAGGGAGAGCAACTAGGGTCACTAAACAACGTGTATATAAATTTTTGTACAAGGGACTAACTTGAGCTATAAACTTTCACTTAAAGCACAATTAAAATAAGTAAATAAATAATTCCGTCCAGTTTAGTTTACATAAACATTAGTCCAAAGGACATGGTAAATCCCTTTCCAGCCGGGTTTCAAGGGATCTTTTAGTCAATGCCTTTTACAATAAACATAACCTCCTGTGGCAATATTAAGTGAGAGAGAAGAATCGGATTTCTGCTCCTCAAATGCCCCTTTAACCTGCAAAAAATATTTTTTTAGAGTACTGCATTAAATATTGACAATATTTGAATAATTGAGGTTGCACTGTGTTCGGATCAGTGGGGGCAATGTAGGGAGAGATCATGGGCCTTCCAGTAACTGTTTCACAAGAAGTGAGTTTATGAGATCCGAAAGGAGTGTTTCTTAAATTTAGAAAGACTAAAGGGAGAACTTTAGGCCAGGGCAAACCTAAAGATTCAGAAACTTGAGCAAGTTGAGTTTTTATTATACCATTAGTTCTTTCTACAAGCACAGAGGACTGTGAGTGGTAAGGCCAATGGAATCTTCGGTATATGGGGAAAACAGCATAATTCCTGAATAACTTGCCCAGTAAAATGAGTTCCCTGATCACTGCAAAGAATTTTGGGTGCTCATCAGGTAGGTATTATGTTTTCAAGGAGCTTCTTTGCCACAAAGAAACAGTGGCCCATCAACAGATAAAAGCTTCTAATCCGTGTGAAAATCCACAACTCATTACTAAGACATACTTGTAACCAACCATTTGAAGGTGAAAGCTGGGTAAAGTCCAACTGTCATTTGAACATACGCCCAGAAGGCAAAGGATATTGTTCAGGGGACTTCTTAAGATGTTTCCCAGGTTTATAATGAGGGCAGATGGAGCAGTGAGTGGCTACATGCTCAGCAGCTTCAGAAAAGTTTCCTCACCAGTATTTCTCTAAAAATTTCATCTTTTTATGTCTCCTTAGGTTAGTAGGCTCACATAGAGTCCTCATCACAGGGAAGTGTAAAAGTTTAGGAAGAACAATTTTGACATTAGGTCATAAGCCTAGCTTATTGTCAGGGTCTTGATAACAGCTTAACTATTTCCATGCTTTGATTTCATTAAAAAAAAAAAATTAGACTGAACTAATTGCTGGTGTTCTAAAAGGTTCTCTTTGGTGGGTGTGAATGTAGTAGTAGTTTCATGAGAATAGCTCTCTATAGGTTCTTCTAAAAGCCCTTCCACACACTCTTTTGGGCTCTCTAGTTTCGACCTTTGTAATTCGGGGCTTTTTACCTTTGATCTTTAGCAGACCCTCTTTCCGGATTGAATCTTTAGTAGCTTCTTCCCCTGAGAAGAAAGGATATTCAGACAGAGAGTTTCCAGACAGACAAACAGGCAAAGGAGGATAAAAAGAAGAGGCTGCCGGGAGAAGGCAGAGAGAGATGCTCCAGAAGGTGTCAGAGGAAGGTACAAAGAAACAGCTGCCAGAAGAGGGGCAGAGAGAGCTACAGTGGGGGATCGAAGTACAGCAGAGCTCTGGATTTCTAATTCTTTACCTTTCTTAGCTAACTCAGAAACTGAATCTTGCAATTCTTTATTGTGTTCGGTCAATTTAAATAAAAATTCTGCAAAGAAGTTATTTCACTTTGTTGAGGCCATTTTGAGGCTTCAAATTGCCCATCAGAAAAAAATGTCATATTGAATTTTTTTTCATCTGGGACCCTTTTTGTAGTTTCGTAGTTTTCTTTGTATAGGTCTTTTACATCCCTGGTTATATTTATTTCCAAGTATTTTATTTTTTTAGGGGCTTTTATAAATAATATTGCTTTCCTGAGTTCGTTTTCATCATTCTCTTTATTGGTGTATAGGAATCCAACTGATTTTTGTATGTTGATCTTGTATCCTGCAACCCTGCTGAATCTATTAGTTCCAATAGTTTTCTGGTGGAGTCTTCTGGATATCATCCGCAAATAGGGAGAGTTTAATTTCTTCATTACCAATTTGGATGCCCTTTATTTCTGTTTCTTGCGTTATTGCTCTAGCTAAGACTTCCAACACAATGTTAAATAGGAGTGGTGATAAAGGGCATCCTTTTCTTCTTCTTGTTCTCAAGGGGAAATTTTCAGCCTCTCTCCATTGAGAATGATGTTGGCCATTGGTTTTGCATAGCTGCCCTCTATCATGTTGTGAAATTTCCCTTCTATACCTATTTTATCCAGAGTTTTAATCAGGAATGAGCGTTGGACTTTGTTGAATGCCTTTTCTGTGTCGATTGAGATGATCATGTGATTCTTTTCTCTCCTTTTATTTATGTGGTGGATTACATTGATTGATTTTCTAATGTTAAACCATCCTTGCATACCTGGTATGAATCCTATTTGGTTACAATGTATTATTATTATTATTATTTTGATATGATGCTGAATTCTATTGGCTAGAATTTTGTTGAGAATTTTTGCATCTGTGTTCATGACAGGTATTGGTCTGTAATTTTCTTTTTCTGTGGTGTCTTTGCCTGGTTTTGGTATCAGGGTTATGCTGGCTGCATAGAACGAGTTAGGAAGTATTGCTTCCTTTTCTACATTCTGAAATAGTTTGAGTAGTACTGGCGTAAGCTCTTCTCTGAATGTTCGGTAGAATTCTCCAGGGAAGCCATCTGAGCCAGGGTTTTTTAGGTTGGGAGTTTTTTTTATACCCTTTTCAATCTCTTCTCTTGTTATGGGTCTGTTCAGATTTTCAAAGTCATTTTGTGTTAGTTTGAGTAGGTAGTGTGTCTAGAAATTTGCCAATTTCCTCTATGTTTTCAAATTTGTTGCAGTATACTGTTTCATAATACTCTGTTCTGATCCTTTTTATTTCAGTTGGGTCTGTTGTAATGTCCCCCATTTCACTTCTTATTTGGGTTCTGTCCTGTTTTTCTTTTGTCGTTTTGGCTAGTGGTCTGTCAATTTAGTTGATCCTTTCAAAGATCCAGCTTTTGGTTTTACTGATCCTTTCTATTGATTTTCTATTCTTTTTTTTTTTATTATTTCATTGATTTCTGCTCTGATCTTTATTATTTCCTTTCTTCTGATGGCTGTGGGCTACTTTTGCTGTTCTTTTTCTATTTGTTCATGTAGTGTAACTACTGTTTTGATTTTGTCCCTTTCTGCTTTTTTGATGTGTGCATCTATTGCTATAAATTGACCTCTGAGGACTGCCTTTGCTGTGTCCCAAAGGTTTTGGTATGATGTGTTTTCATTCTCATTTGATTCTAGGAACTTTTTGATTCCATCTTTGATTTCTTCTATTACCCAGTGGTTTTTAAGCAGGGTGTTATTCAGTTTCCATGTAATTGATTTTTTTTCCCTTACTATTCCTGTTGTTAATTTCTACTTTGATGGCATTGTGCTCAGAGAATATATTTTGTATATTCTCGATGTTTCAGATTTCGTTGACGGTTGCTCTGTGGCCTAAGATGTGGTCTATTCTGGAGAACATTCCATGTGTGCTGGAAAAGAATATGTACTTTGCTGCTGTTGGGTGGAGTGTTCTATATATGTCTATGAGGTCATTTTGGCTGTTTGTGCTCTTTAGCTCTTCTGTTGAGTTTCTTTGTTCAGTTTCTTTCTAGAATGTTCTGTCCTTTAGTGAGAGTGGTGTGTTGAAGTCTCCTAGTATTATTGTGGAACTGTCAGTTTTTGTTTTCAGTGCTGTTAGAGTTAGTTTTATGTATTTTGGAGCCTTTTTTTTTACTCATTGGGTGTGTAGACATTTATCATGGTTAAATCGTCATGATGGACCCTCCCTTTAATCACATAGTGCCTTTCCCTGTCTTTTATGGTGGATTTTGTTTTAAAGCCTGTCTTATCTGAGATTAGTATGGCACTCCTGTTCTTTTTGGGTAGTTATTTTTAATAAATTTACATCTTTGTTTCTAAGGTGTTGTAGACAGCATACTGATGGATCCTGTTTTTTTTTTTTTTTTTTTTTTAACCCATTCTGTCACTCTGTGTCTCTTTATGGGTATATTTAGGCCATTTACATTCAGTGTAATTATTGATAGCTCTGCGTGTATTGCTGTCATTTTGAAGTGCCTTTTTTTTTTTTTTTTGTGGTGGCAATGTTTTCTTTGTTCCTCTTACTCTCCTGTGCTGAGTTCCTTTTGTTTGTGGATTTCTTTCGTTTTTGTTGATTTTGTTTTTATTGCGACTTTACGTTTTTCTTCTTTATTTTGATGAGTAGGTTCGTTCACTTTCTTTGTGATGACCTTGAAATTTACCCTTATCTTCCTAGGTTTGAACCAGTCTATTATTACTTGGTATTGCCTTGCCTCCCTCTGCATTAGAAAGTTCTATACCTACATTGTTTATTCCCTCTTTTATTGTTCTGACATTGTTGTCGTTTACAGATTAACCACTCTGGTTCCCTGTTGCAATTGTTTTGGTTTTGCATAGTCCTTGAGAGTTCATTTCCTAGGTTGGTATCTGGCTGGTACAATCTTACCTCCTATATTCAGGCTATGGTCTGATATGTGTTCTTAGACCGAAGGACTCCCTTTAATAATTCTTGTAAGTTTGGCTTGGTTTTTACATACTGCCTTAATTTCTGCTTATCTGGAAATGTCCTAATTTCACCATCATATTTGAACCAAAGTTTTGCAGGATATATTATTCTTGGTTGGCAGTTTTTCTCTTTCAAGGTTTTATATATGTCATCCCATTGCCTTCTTGACTGTATGCTTTCTGCCGAACAATCAGAGCTTAGTCTTACCGTTTCTCCTCTGTCTGTGACTTTTTGTTTTTCTCAAGCTGCTCGCAGGACTTTGTCTTTGGTTTTAGCGAGTGTGATTACGATATGCCTTGGTGTTTTTCTTTTGGGGCCTATCCTATACGGGGTTCGTTGAGCTTCTTGAATGGTCAGCTTTTCATCCTTCATGACATTAGGGAAGTTTTCTGTCAGCAATTCTTCAATGGTATTCTCTGTGTTTTCCATTTTCTCTCCCTGTTCTGGAACTCCGATCACTTGCAAATATTTGCTTTTGATTGTATCTCGCATAATTCTCAGGGTTTCTTCACTGTTCTTCATTCTTTTGTCTGATTTTTCCTCAAACAAAGTTGTATCCAAGTGTTTGTCTTCAATTTTGCTGATTCTGTGTTCCATCGTTTCAAACCTGCTCTTCAGCCCTTCTATAACACTGTCCATTTATGAAATCTTGTTTATCTTTTGGATTGCTAATTGTTGTTTTTGTATGATTTCTAGTTGTGAGTTTATTTTGGCATTTTATTCCTGTATCACTTTCCTGAATTGTTCCATTTTTTGTCTTGTATTTTCCATGAATTTTTTTGCCTTTTCCATAAATTTGTCATTTTTGTCTGCTTATTGTTTCAACTCTTGGATTGCTCTGAGTATGAGAGATTTGAATTCCCTGTCAGGTAGCTCTACTGCCTTTTTTTCTACTGAAAAGTATGGTTTGTTTTTTTTTTTTAACTTTTATTGAGCTTCAAGTGAACGTTTACAAATCAAGTCAGACTGTCACATGTAAGTTTATATACACCTTACTCCGTACTCCCACTTGCTCTCCCCCAATGAGTCAGCCATTCCAGTCTTTCCTTTTGTGACAATTTTGCCAGCTTCCAACTCTCTCTATCCTCCCAGCCCCGCTCCAGACAGGAGATGCCAACACAGTCTCAAGTGTCCACCTGATATAATTAGCTCACTCTTCATCAGCATCTCTCTCCTACCCACTGTCCAGTCCCTTTCATGTCTGATGAGTTGTCTTCGGGAATGGTTCCTGTCCTGTGCCAACAGAAGGTTTGGGGACCATGACTGCTGGGATTCCTCTAGTCTCAGTCAGACCATTAAGTATGGTCTTTTTATGAGAATTTGGGGTCTGCATCCCACTGATCTCCTGCTCCCTCAGGGGTTCTCTGTTGTGCTCCCTGTCAGGGCAGTCGTCGATTGTGGCCGGGCACCAACTAGTTCTTCTGGTCTCAGGATGATGTAGGTCTCTGGTTCATGTGGCCCTTTCTGTCTCTTGGGCTCTTAGTTATCGTGTGACCTTGGTGTTCTTCATTCTCCTTTGCTCCAGATGGGTTGAGACCAATTGATGCATCTTAGTTGGCAACTTGTTAGCATTTAAGACCCCAGACGCCACATTTCAAAGTGGGATGCAGAATGTTTTCATAATAGAATTATTTTGCCAATTGACTTAGAAGTCCCCTTAAACCATGGTCCCCAAACCCCCGCCCTTGCTCCGCTGACCTTTGAAGCATTCAGTTTATCCCGGAAACTTCTTTGCTTTTGGTCCAGTCCAGTTGAGCTGACCTTCCATGTATTGAGTATTGTCCTTCCCTTCACCTAAAGCAGTTCTTATCTACTAATTCATCAGTAAAAAACCCTCTCCCACCCTCCCTCCCTCGCCCCTCGTAACCACAAAAGTATGTGTTCTTCTCAGTTTATACTGTTTCTCAAGATCTTATAATAGTGGTCTTATACAATATTTGTCCTTTTGCCTCTGACTCATTTCGCTCAGCATAATGCCTTCCAGGTTCCTCCATGTTATGAAATGTTTCAGAGATTCGTCACTGTTCTTTATCGATGCGTAGTATTCCATTGTGTGAATATACCACAATTTACTTAACCATTCATCCGTTGATGGACACCTTGGTTGCTTCCAGCTTTTTGCTATTGTAAACAGAGCTGCAATAAACATGGGTGTGCGTATATCTGTTTGTGTGAAGGCTCTTGTATCTCTAGGGTATATTCCGAGGAGTGGGATTTCTGGGTTGTATGGTAGTTCTATTTCTAACTGTTTAAGATAACGCCAGATAGATTTCCAAAGTGGTTGTACCATTTTACATTCCCACCAGCAGTGTATAAGAGTTCCAATCTCTCTGCAGCCTCTCCAACATTTATATTTTGTGTTTTTTGGATTAAGGCCAGCCTTGTTGGAGTGGGAATCTCATTGTAGTTTTAATTTGCATTTCTCTAATGGCTAATGATCGAGAGCATTTTCTCATGTATCTGTTAGCTGCCTGAATACCTTCTTTAGTGAAGTGTGTGTTCATATCCTTTGCCCACTTCTTGATTGGGTTGTTTGTCTTTTTGTGGTTGAGTTTTGACAGAATCATATAGATTATAGAGATCAGGCGCTGGTCAGAGATATCATAGCGGAATATTCTTTCCCAGTCTGTAGGTGGTCTTTTTACTCTTTTGGTGAAGTCTTTAGATGAGCGTAGGTGTTTGATTTTTAGGAGCTCCCAGTTATCTGGTTTCTCTTCGGCATTTTTGGTAATGTTTTGTATTCTGTTTATGCCTTGTATTAAGGCTCCTAAGGTTGTCCCTATTTTTTCTTCCATGATCTTTATCGTTTCTGACTTTATGTTTAGGTCTTTGATCCACTTGGAGTTAGTTTTTGTGCTTGGTGTGAGGTATGGATCCTGTTTCATTTTTTTGCAAATGGATATCCAGTTATGCCAGCACCATTTGTTAAAAAGACTATCTTTTCCCCAATTAACTGACACTGGGCCTTTGTCAAATATCAGCTGCTCATATGTGGATGGATTTATATCTGGGTTCTCAATTCTGTTCCACTGGTCTATGTGCCTGTTGTTGTACCAGTACCAGGCTGTTTTGACTACTGTGGCTGTATAATAGGTTCTGAAATCAGGTAGAGTGAGGCCTCCCACTTTCTTCTTCTTTTTCAGTAATGCTTTGCTTATCCTAGGCTTCTTTCCCTTCCACATGAAGTTGGTGATTTGTTTCTCTATCACCTTAAAAAATGACATTGGAATTTGGATCGGAAGTGCATTATATGTATAGATGGCTTTTGGTAGAATAGACATTTTTACTATGTTAAGTCTTCCTATCCATGAGCAAGGTATGTTTTTCCACTTAAGTATGTCCTTTTGAATTTCTTGTAGTAGAGCTTTGTAGTTTTCTTTGTATAGGTCTTTTACATCCTTGGTAAGATTTATTCCTAAGTATTTTATCTTCGTGGGGGCTACTGTGAATGGTATTGATTTGGTTATTTCCTCTTCGGTGTTCTTTTTGTTGATGTAGAGGAATCCAAGTGATTTTTGTATGTTTATCTTATAACCTGAGACTCTTCCAAACTCTTCTATTAGTTTCAGTAGTTTTCTGGAGGATTCCTTGGGGTTTTCTGCGTATAAGATCATGTCATCTGCAAATAGAGATAATTTTACTTCCTCTTTGCCGATCCGGATGCCCTTTATTTCTTTGTCTAGCCTAATTGCTCTGGCTAGGACTTCTAGCACAATGTTGAATAAGAGCGGTGATAAAGGGCATCCTTGTCTGGTTCCTGTTCTCAAGGGAAATGCTTTCAGGTTCTCTCCATTTAGAGTGATGTTGGCTGTTGGCTTTGCGTAGATGCCCTTTATTATGTTGAGGAATTTTCCTTCAATTCCTATTTTCCTGAGAGTTTTTATCATAAATGGGTGTTGGACTTTGTCAAATGCCTTTTCTGCATCAATTGATAATATCATGCGTTTTTTGTCTTTTGTTTTATTTATATGGTGGATTACATTAATGGTTTTTCTAATATTAATCCAGCCTTGCATACCTGGTATAAATCCCACTTGGTCGTGGTGAATTATTTTTTTTGATATGTTGTTGAATTCTATTGGCTAGAATTTTGTTGACGATTCTTGCATCTATGTTCATGAGGGATATAGGTCTGTAATTTTTTTTTGTGATGTCTTTATCCGGTTTTGGTATCAGGGAGATGGTGGCTTCATAGAATGAGTTGGGTAGTATTCTGTCGTTTTCTATGCTTTGAAATACCTTTAGTAGTAGTGGTGTTATCTGTTCTCTGAAAGTTTGGTAGAACTCTGCAGTGAAGCCGTCTGGGCCAGGGCTTTTTTTTGTTGGGAGTTTTTGGATTACCGTTTCAATCTCTTTTTCTGTTATGGGTCTGTTTAGTTGTTCTACTTCTGATTGTGTTAGTTTAGGT